>NC_082642.1:96567686-96876853 GCF_028023285.1 Balaenoptera ricei
CCGCGCATCGCGATGAAGAGTGGCTCCCGCTTGCCACAACTAGAGGAAGCCCTCGCACAGAAACGAAGACCCAACACAGCCAAAAATAAATATTAAAAAAAAAAAAAATAAGGATGAGATTCTGTTGTATAAACAGCTTTATATCCTGTTTCTTTCACTTAGTGCATTGTGTTTTCCCATGTCATTCAAAATTCCTTGTAAATGTAATTTTTAATGGCTTTGTAACAGTCCACAATATGCATGTCTGTATGGCCTGTAATTTATTTAAGCAGTCCTCTCTTGTTGGGCATTTTTATTGATTCCATTTATTACTATAATAAATAATGCTATAATAAACATATTTGCACGTAAATTTGCCTGAACTTCTGATTATTTCCTTAAGGTAGTTATCTAGAATTGAAATTACTAGGTCAAAAGTTATAAAAATTTTAAGACTTTTGATGCATATTGTCTTAGTGTTTTCACAGTGGAAGAGGATTAACAGTATAAAAGGTATGCGTCTTACTGGACAGTAGGGAGTTTTTATAATGTTCTTAATCTTTGCCAGCTTGATAGAAAATAGTATCTTGTTGCTGAGGTAATTTACATTTCCTTAATTATAGTTATTTTTATTTAACATATATTTTAAGCAGCTGCTAATGATAGGCTCTATGTTTTCAGAAGCCATTTGTATTTTTTCCTTAGCATTGTCTAATCCTTTGCCTGTTTTTCTATAGTGTTTTAATATTTTCATTATTGATTTGTTGTTTTATTGATAGGTAAAATATAATGAAATCTATCAAAAGTATCCTTTGAGATTTCTTCCATTCCTTAATGTTTTTCATGTTGTTTGACCTGGCATTCTCAGGAATTCTGAGGCAAACCTACTGCCACGTGCCAGCTTATGCAGTGAAAATTCAGCTTTCATCTGTGAGCAGTGGGGTCTGGGTTGTTCCCATGAGATATAGATGCGCACACACACACACACACACACACACACACACATACATGAATTATAACAATGGAAAAAGAAAAAGATGAACACTTAAGGTGTTCATTAGCTTTATATTATGTCACCAAAATGTTTGAATGTTTGCTACTTTATAGCATCTTTTCAGAGAATGGGAAGCCCATCTCTTGGAGCCCAATGAAAAAAGGAAAGTTGTGGCTGGATGTCATTACTGTCAATCATATTTGGATTATAATAGAGGAGGCTGTGATTTCTCAAGGGAGAGATAGAAGGATCAGGTCATGTCCTGGGAACTTGACTATGGTTGCATCTAAGCCAGTGAATGTGTGTGTGTGTGTATGTGTGTGTGTGTGTTTGTGTGTGTGTGTGTGTATGTGTCTAGTTTGGCTCAGGACTTTCAAAGCAGTTCAAGGAGAAGTGATATCTGATGATTTCTTAATGTTATCTTGAATAGAAAATAAAGGGACTTTGTTGAAAAAAATGTCTGATTGATACCTTGGCCTTTCACTCACTGCCTTAAAAAAGAACCGATTAATTAATTTGGGACCAACCAAGGAGAAAAGAATACTGATCTTTGGCCAAAAATTCTTCTAAATCCTCCAGTTCTTATAATCTATGTCAAATAACCTCATCGTCAAATTAGAAGGCAAACAACAAACAAGGAAAACTATTTGAAATAACTATATAATATCTTGAAGACAGAGTTCCTTATTCTTCTTCTGAGGTATTTTAAAAAGGTATTCTTGTCTGTTCATTTTCCCAAATGGAATTTAGAATACCTTTGTCAAGTTCTACACCTCTTCCTTCAAAAAATATCCAGTAGGGAACAATTTGAAATGCAAAGATTAATGTGTGTATATTTTTTCGTAGTATGTTTACTGATAGATTTGATGAACTGACATTTGAGATCAATAAGATTAATGCCGAACGAACATATGACCCTCCACATGTCTCATAACATCACACAAAAATAGGAACTGAGTGAGCCCCCTCCCAATTGGGACAGGTGAGCACCCGATCCTGACACAGCCCCACTAAAAGCGGCATCCAAAAGAGTTGACAAATGTATGCCATCCCACCATGAACAGGGCCACATGTAGGACTGTTCACTGTTCCTTGGCTCAGTCCAAACAGAGGGATAGAAATAATTTCTCTGATGTTCTGTAAACAAGAAAGGACAAGCAGATTTTGGACAACTTGGGGACAGGGTGAAGTGGTCTGGTTAAGATGATGTAATTATTTCAACAGCAGTGTGATGAGGCCAGCTTGGGAGGAATGTACTTTGTCAGTATGTTGGTCGTAAAGGACTTCAGTAATGGGCCAGCACCTGGGCATGGCATGGGGCTGCCTGTTTCAGAGGGCATCTGTTGCTATGATTCTGTTTATTTTCAAACGTGTGGAAGGCACATCTTTGCTGAGAAGTCAACTCTTTAGAAGTCATTTCAAAGTGAATGAAACATTTACTCGACTGACTTTTGATTTTCATCCTCTGGCCTTTGCAGCCTGCCCATCTGTACAGTGCTCTCAGTGTCTGTGCTGGCTTACTGACCCCTGGACTCATCTCTGGAAGCTTCACAAACGACTTCACACTTAACACAAATGAGCCTCAGTTTCTTCACCTGTAAAATGGGATCAGTATATTGTATGCCTAACTCACAGTGTTGTTTTGATAACAAAATAAAAATTATGTATGTGAATGTGTTATGCAAATGTGAGGTGTTATCATATCTCAACATGTTTTAGCATTCATCAATAAAGACACTCATGATAGGCCCTGAAGATACCTGGACTAAGCTCATTTTGCATTTTGCCCTCTCTGGGGTAAAACAGGCTTTTCCGAAAGCAGGATATTTGGTCAAAATAGCTATCATCACTTAGTGAATGAAATTCTGGAAACTTGTGATTTGTAAACAACATCATTTTATCCCCAGGAGCGAAGGCATGTTTTATTAGTATACAGCAAGTAGAACCTTGTAAGTTCTTTCCCTTCACCACAAGGTGGTGCTAGTGTATCCAATAAAATAGTTTGCCCTGCGACTGAATCAAAAACCCTCTTTATTTCAGCCCTAATTTATGATCAGGATTTACAACCCAGTGCCATAACTTTACCTTACCTAAGCCATCAATTCTCTATTTATCTTTTAAAAATTCTCTTCCTATGAAATTACCCCTCTTTTTTTTTGGAGGGTTAAGTTTGCTTTTGGGACAAATCTGTGTCTACATTTTGAATTATTGACTCATGATTTCCACAGGGGCCAGTGCTCCCCTTTCTTCAGTGGGATACTGCAAGACCCAGTCTTGGGCTTATTTGCAGAATGTCACCATTAAGTTGTGGTATTTAAATGTTTTGTGATGGATGGTCTAATAGGAGGAGGATGTGAAGGCATTTTCTCTATTGCTGAGCTATTGCTCTGTAGAAGGAGCTTTGCACCCCATTTTGTGAGATCTGTGTAACCTGTGGGCAAGTTCCTTGACCTTTATGAGCTTCATTTTACCATCTCTAAAATGGTAATAAAGGTGACAGCAATCTCTTTGGACTGTTACAAAGATTAGAGATAGATTATAACATAGTTTTTTCTCATCTGTAAAATGGGATGATAATAATAGTTATCTCTTAGTGTTGTAGACTAAGTAAATGAGAGAACACATGTAAAACTCATATAAGCACAGAATTTGGGATTTAGAGAGTGCTCATTGAACATTAGTGATTATTGTCATTATCATCAAGGATGCCGTAGAGTCTGTGCAAGGGGCTGGGGGTCAGGCTGAAGGGCCCTGCTCTTAGATTCCTTGGCTCTGTGTGATTGTACATAACTGTTTCCCTGGCCATGCGTGAAGCTGGTCATAGCTGCATTTGAAGTGGTAGGAGGTTTTGTCTCCTTTCTTTTCTTTTTCTATTCCTTTTATCCCCTTTTTACTTAAGGGGAGAATAAATTATTTCCATTTAAACTGCCCACCCATGGCCCCTTTGGGGTATGAATTTGTGTTTCTGTAAAAAGACCTGAGTAAGAAGACAGGAGCCCTAGCTTTCTCCCAGAAATGATGTCAATGTGCCCTCTGAGATTAGAGGGAGCAGACCTGGAAACCAGGGGACTCCAGATCTAGAGACGTGGAAATATAATTGCTTATAAATTTAATGACTGACCTTCTCTGATTTGGTGATTCTTTAAAATGGGAATGGTAATATTTTTTCTTCTTATCAGACAGGGTTGTTATGAAGATAAAAATGAGCATGTGAGATGTGAATGATAATATTGGGGTTCCAGATGTCTGTATTAAAAATAGAGGTATTAGGTATCTGATGGTGCATGTGCGTGTTGGGTGAAAGAGGTCATGCTTTTGGAATGCTGATTGGACAACGTGTGATTGACCTAGCAGATTTCAATTATAAAATCAGGAAGTGAGAGTATTACATATTTTCTCTTTCTTTTTCTCTCTCACTCCCACACCCTAGTTCCAGTTTAAATATTTTAAATATCTTAAATAGGACAATTATTTGTCCCAACAGAGTTGAAAATGGAATAAACACTAAAATAAGGGTGACTCCCAACTGTGTTTGGGATATCTAGTAATTTTGCCTTTGCGGGAATGTGAACATTATTTTCTAGAGCAGGGATCAGCCCCTGGCCTCTCCTTAAGAACCCTAGTGGAACAAGGCCTGCCTAGACATGAGTAGGCATAGGGCATTGATAGAGCAGATTACAGAAAAGGGAAAGAGGTGGGAAAGAGAGAAGAGGCAGGTGGAGAAGGATAAAGGAGTCGTACATTGCTGGGAGTGAAGACAGTCGAGATGTGGGGTAGAGGAAGAGAGGAAAGACTGGAAACTTGGGTTTTAGGAAAATCAGGGTTGGCTGACCCTGTGACCCTAAGGGATTAATTTAACTGCTGTGATTCTCAGTTTCCTTAATTCTAAAGTGGGGTTAATAATATCTATCTTTGAATGATTGTAGTTAGTTTAGCAGGACAAAATGTCCAGTATTTGTGTGTGTGTGTGTGTGTGTGTGTGTGTGTTCTTGCCTAGAGCTGAAGCTGCCTGCCTGCCACACCCTTCTAGACAGTATCCCTTCAGAGCCTTCCCTGTTGAAGCCTAGGCAAGTTGTTCTGTGTTCTTTCCTATGCAAAGACTCCCCTTGAGCATCCATCATTGTCAAAAATGTGCAACAGAATGGCTCCAAGGAAGATATTCTCAGACCCCTCTTTCAAGCCAACTTTGAACACATAATCAACACTACTTGGAGTAGTTTTTCAAACAGACACTAATATACCTAATCACACTGCCCGTTAGTCCCCATTTCACCATCCTAGTCACAGGGATATATTGGGGGAATGCTAAATATTTTGCTGAAATTAAGGTATATTTGCCATATCCCTCAAATTATTCGGCTTGGTAAGGAATTCTAACAAATATGTCTTGTGAATATTTCAAAAGGTTTTGTTAAAGTGTGTTCTAAATGTCCTCAGAATTGCTAACTAATGTTTTGGACTGTAGTTGGTACAGGAACTATTCTTTTTACCTCCTTTTAAAAACTCAAGAATTCTTCCATCTTCAGTCATCTAATCATTGTCTATTCTTCATGATTTCATCGTGCTAACATAGATTAACTCTGAGATACAGATGCAGATTCCTTTAGCACCTGAGATGTAATTAGTCTGAATTCTGCTACATGTGCTTTTTTTTTTTTTCTTTTAAAAATAAAATAATGCTTTGTCTTAGTCAGTTTGGGCTGTTATAACAAAATACCAGAGACTGAGTGGTTTAGGTAACAGAAATTTATTTCTCACAGTTCTGGATGCTGGGAGGTCCATGGTCAAGGCACTGGCAGATTCAGAGTCCAGTGATGGCCTCCCCCTCATGAACTGATCTCCTCCCAAAGGCCCCGCAACACTAGGGAGTTAGGAGTTCAGTATATGAATTTGTGGGGGGGACAGATTTTCAGTGTATAGCGTGATTCTTTATTAGTATAGGAATAACAACGGCTAAATTTGTCATCTTAGAAATTTGAAAGTACCTCCACATGCATTATCTCAAGGGATCGGTAACTGTTATCTCCATTTTAAAGACCAGGAAACCGACATTCAGGAGGTTAAGTAACTTGTTCATGATCCCACTGCCACCTGTTGGCAGAGCTGGGTTCTACAAAGTGTGGGACTTAAGACGCGATTTTTGAATGTCTTGTTATATATGTATTTTATTGTGTGTTAACAGTATTATTTTTGGAAGAAAGTAAGCTACAAATAGGCAAGAATAGACACAGATTATATGTATACATAGTGCTGTCCAATAGAATATTCTGTGATGGTGGGAATATTCTACCTCTGCACTTACCCAGTTACAGTAGCCACTAGCCATATGTGGCCATGGAGCACTTGAAATGTGGCCCATGTGAACGGAGAATGAATTTTAAATTTTATTTAATTTTGACTGAAATAGCCACACACTACAGAGCCCCATGCCCAGGAGTAAGTGGGACAGCATCCCTCAGCCTGAAGCCCTTTCCCAGAGCTAAGAGAGTTGATAAGTCCACCCTCTGGGTAGACTCTAAAGGGGCGAATCCTGGATGCACTGAGCATTCATCCCAAGGAGATAGTTTTAAGCCCCAGTGGTTGCTTGGAAGCCTTGCAGGGGCAACCACATGGGCATGGGGGCTTAAGAGCATGGGGAATTAAACTCCATTTCTGCACACCTGAGTCATAGTGTATACATTTTAATTCACTGCATGAGCGAGCCTCAAGCCCTTTGGGGCTTTTGCCCTGCTGAATTATTCTTATAGGGTCATGCCATCCTGCATGTGAATCTTTGGTTATGTGCTCTGCTTTCTAATTCTGCACATTTCAAAGTATGCATCTCCACGTAGGTAATTGGTTTTGTTGGCCCTGCTTAGAAAGAACATGGAGCTCCCTGACCGCCTCCCTCGGAGTCCCACAACCAGGGCCCCGAATAAGTAGCAGATCTAGTGTTTAGAGCATGGACTCTGGTGCCAGGCTGCCCAGGTTCAGATCCCTGCTGTGCCACTTACTAGCTGCATGACCCTGGACAAGCATTTAAGTGCTCTGGGACTCAGTTTCCTCATCTGTAAAATGGAACAGTAACGGTCGTGTCTACGTCATAAGGCTGGGGAGAGGATTAGATGAGTGACTGGATTTAACAGTGCCCAGCACAGTGAGCACCATATTGATATTTGATGGATGTTGATAATGTTGTAGGCGCAGCCCCACTCTGGTCTCAAATGCCAACTAAGACCATGGGAGGTTTTAGGTGACAGAGGTTTAAGGAACACTAGGCTTGCTTTCTGCAGCTGTGCAATGAGAGTTTTCCTGTTAATCCTGCTTACCTAGTTCCTGGAGTCCCATCTGTGACCCCCAGACCCCATGAGTCAGTCTCTAGCTGCCGCTAGACTTTCCCAGGACTGAGTCCTGTTTGCTTGCTGGTGGCCCATGCCAAACTTTTACTACTTGTTATGCTCAAACCACTTGCCTACACTTCTGTTGTCAAATTCTGGGAGCTTGAGGGACCCCCTGTTCCACTCTGGTGGGTTTGTGCATTTCCCAGTTCTAACCCCTTGGTTGTCTGGCCCCTCTTCTTCTCATCATGTCTCCTTTTTATTTCTCATCAGGCATTGTTTTGAAGGTCAAATTAGACTTTTGATATTTTTTCTTTTGTAATTTCCTCTCCCTCATGAATTTGGTATTTCTTTCGGCAGTAGGATCAAAACCTATCTTTAAGTTTTGTAATCTATTGATATAAATTCAAGCAGTAACCTCTTTTTTAAAATCTAGGCCAAGTACAGATTAATTAGTTAATTAATTAATTCAACAAACTTTATTTAGTGTCTGCTCTGCCTGAAGCACTATGCTAGGTGCTGGAGATACAGGGTTTTGCATAATTCTAGGCCTATAGGTGGATCTCCAAAAATGGTCGCTCAGTTACACTCTGTAGGGTTAAGCCCAGAGTCACGCTTTTGTGGATGGCTACTGTCCCTTTAGAGAGACATACCTCAGTGACCATAGGTGGGAAGGAAAAGGGCAGCTCACATATAAAGAGCTGAAGAAGACAATGAAGTTATCACCAGGTTTTCTGTCTCTTAGTTGGTGGTCATCCTGCTCTGCGGCTCCATCTACCATCCATTGCAAAAGATGGCACGGGGTGAAGAAGAGAGGAGTCCCTAATCCTATATCTACAGCCGTCCACCAATGTGCCGCAAAATGGAAACGGCAAGATGTATCAGAACTCCCCAAATCTGAAGATGTGTTTAGGACTGTAGATTTGGATTCACATATCTAATCTTGTTTCAGATCTAAGACTCTGCTTGTCCCTGGTCTAATCAGTTAATTCAAGAGGAATTTACACAGCAAAGCACTGAGACAAACACCCACAAACATGCCTTTTTGGTTAATTTGCTTTTTCAAATACAAGCAGTTTAACCTGGGTGCTATTTACCAGGTACTGTCTTAGAGGAAAGAGATGTAAGTACTTAGGTCAGATTTATTGGCTCAGGAAGTTCAGGCCCTACTGGAGGAACCCAGGAGGGCTCCCCTGGCAGAGGCTGAGGCCTCCGGGTTGGGAGGCAGTGGCGGGTGCAGGCACATGTAAACAGTTCTCAGTATTATGCTACTAAGACGTGGCCAGGGCTTGGAACAGAGCGGGAAACAGAGAGAAGGAATAAGAGTGAGAAACCCCTGCTTGCTAATATGTATATTTTACGTGGCACCTTTGAAGATGAAGCTGCTGCTTACACCACTTTACTCCAATTCAGTGAGTTTTACAAGACCACAGGGGCATGCGTTCCAGTTTGAGCAAGCGGAAAATGTCTTAGAGCTGACAGAATAATGAGTGTTTTTTCTTTAATATTTTTGACCCAGCTCGGATAACTGTGGTTTCTATCATTTCTGCCCAATATACCTGTCGTTGTTTTCCGCCTTTGTTTCTTTCACTTCCTGAAGGAATTTCTAATTTCTTGTATGTATAATAAGAAAGTCAAATATAGGCAATCATTTCCAATTATTTTTAAGAATTTTCCAAAATTATGTAATGAATATTTGGTTCTCTGGTTAGTTACTTTTAAAACTGATGGTTTTGACAGATTGTTTTTTCCCTTCCCTTTTTATTTTGTGCTAGTTGGTGTATTTCTAGCCCTGATTTGAAGATTAAACCGTGACTGGAGTTTGGCTTTCCACTCCTGGGCAATCAGAAAGGGACAGGGGGAAAATATTTCGGGACAAAGGTGTGTCTAGATAAGCCCAGCTGGGATTAGGTTTGCAATCAGTGACTGAATGAATATTTAGAAGAAAGATTTTGTATTGGCCCTGAGATTGCCTCTTTCTCAGGGAGAGCTTTATTAGCATCTTTGTTTTTATTATTATCCCTCCTCCCTCTCTCCCTCCCCCTCCCCCTCTTCTTCCCCTCCTCCTCCTCCTCCTTCTTCTCCTCTTCTTCTTTTATGGTATGATTTACTAATTTCCTAATATGTGCTAAGAAACTGAGGTTTGGAGAAGTTCAGGAATTTGCTTAGGGTCACTCAGCTGCTGTGTAAACCCAGCTCTGTTTGTTTCCAAAGTTTGTTCTCATTTCACTACATACTTTCTCCATCTCTAAACCTAGGGACTCTGTTAGAAATTCCCTAAAGACCTAGTATTTTTGCCCCTGAGGTAGTAGGGATTGTGTTGATAAATAAAAGTGCTCTCTCACCCACCTTTATAATTTACATACAAGCTCACATACCTCACTTCATGTTTTTACACGGTGGGGGTAATGATCCCATCTTATAGATAAGGACACAGAAGCTAAAATCAATTTTTTAGAATATCTGTTGTACTTTCTACTTCCCTGGGAGCAAGAATACATGTGTCAGACTTTGTACCTTGTATCCGTCCACAGAGCATCAAAGCAGAAGAGAAACAAGAGGGTCTGTGCCCTAGGCCAGGCTCTGAGGACATCCTCTGGCGCTCCCTGCATGGCCTTGCTCGGCCCTCTCTGCTGGTGGTGGTGTGATCTGCCTCCAGTGCTTCCCTACGAGCCAAAGACCTGTTGCAAGTCGGCTCGCTGCTTCCTGTGTGTGCATCCATTTCCCACCCTCATCAAGTGTCGAGTCTTCAATTCCATTCCATTAGATTCCATTCTGCTTCATTTATCAATAATTTGCTGGTGGCAACGGCAGCTCTCAGCCCTGCTGGTTTCTGTGGCATTCAGGGGAGTGGAGAGGTGGATTGGGAGGAAAATTGAACTAAACTAGGAGACTGGGATTCTGGTCTCACTGGCTGTGTGGCCCTGAGAGGCCATCTTGCCTCTTCCTCATGGTTGGAACAGAGTGTGGACGGGGTGTTTGGTTCTAAGATGCCACGGCTCCTAGTGCGGTACTCGTGGAATGTGAGCGGATTATCTCCGTCACTTTCTGGGAAAGGGATATGCTTGTCTTGTTGCTGCGAATGGTTAGTCCTAAGGATAGTTAGGAGTTTTATATTTTAATCTTTTCTGACAAAAAGAGAGAAACTGCATTTCTCCAAAATATTGACAAACCCAAGGGGCGCTGCATTTGTCTGTGCTGCCATCTGCGCTGGATGGAACACAGCAGAAGTGAGAAGCCCCCGAACGTAGCGCAGTGTGCCAGTGCCTCAAGCCAGAGTTACATGAAATACACCCCAAAGTGCCAATTCTCCAAGCTCAAACTTGGTTAGAAAGCAGGAAAGACTGGGAGACAGGGCCAGCTCTATGGAGAATTTTATTGCCCTTTTTTGGTAAAAGCTCTGAGAAGCAGAGTTCTATTTTTCACCTAGAGGACAGAGGAAAGACTGAACAATAAACGCTTTGGGTGTTATAAATATGTAAATATGGCACCAGAATTCTATGCGAAATGCTGACAGTTTCTCCTTGAAGTTGCAGTCTTGATTTGGGTTTTTGATTCCTTCTCTCCTCTCTCATTCTTCGGGCAGAGGGTGAGGGCGCCCTATTTTCTCAGGCTTTTGCCTTATAAGTTTTTACAAGTTTCTGCCTTGAATCTCAATTTCAGCAACTTATCTCCTTTTTGTTTCCTGCCCTGTTCCCTTGTTTCTCTACCACGAAGTCCTGACTTGCTCCTGCCGTAGGCCTCCTGGAGACACAAGTCCTCACCTGGAAGGCCAGTCCCAGCCTCCATTCTCATTAAGAAAAGTTAAGGGGTTATTAGCTCTATTATTATTTCAAAGGTATTCTGCATGTCTCCTACAGTGGGATCTCATGTATCAATCATGTCCAATGGGGAAAAACTTTTCTCTTTAGTGAATATTGGTGTCCGATGGAATCCAAAGAACAAAGAGTGTTTGAAGGAGGAGGGATACTAATAATAATGGTTTTGAATAATTACATAGAAGAGAACTCAAGGGACAATTCCTGCCTTTATTTGTTTATATTATGTCTTTTTCCAAAATAACTCCAGGCAGTTTTCAATAAGGCTCATATATACCATGTCTGTGCCTTTCCAGCTTTCCTAGTGAAGTGCATCTAATGGCAGAGGAGAGTAAATGGGTACCGTTCTTGGGAGACCTGGGGGGAGAACCCAGAATGATCCAGTTTTGCCTTCCAATTCATTATATATCTGTGTTTGTCCTAGTATTAAGATGTTTTAAATGACCTAACTTTGATTAAATCGGGGTCTCCAGACACATGAGTCACCACTGTCCCTGGCTTCCTGGATCCCATGACAGATCACTGCATAGCCTGGGGATACATGCGCTTCAGTGCCAGAGCCTGGCAATAGGACTTTCCCATAGGTATAAAAGAATAGGAGTCAGGTACTATAAAAGGGAGAGAGAAAATTCCAAAGGGCAAAAAGTAGCCTCTGAGTTCCCTAGCAGCAAGGACAAAACAGGAGATCTCAAACATACATTTAAATAAATCAAGCCTAAGACCTTTGTTGGAAAATTCATTTTTTTCTTTTGTTGAAATATGATCAAAGAAAAACATTGTTGAGTCTATCAGTATAGATTACTTGCTATTCTTTGTAATGGATGGCTCTGAATACGTATTGTCTACCTATATAAATTTTGCCTTGGGTAACAGAACTTGTCTGTTGATGTTTATTCCCTGAGTATGTTCTAGAGGTTTACAAACTTTCTTGCACATTCGAATCACCTGGGGAGTTTTAAAACACTCCAGATGCCTAGGCTCCACCTGATGCCAGTTAACTGGAGCTGGTGGAGGAGGTAGGAGCTAGGCATCAGCATTTTATTTTTTAAAGGTTCCTAGGAGATTCCAGCACGTGGCCAGATTTGAGATCTGTGGTTCTCGAACTTGAATGTGTATCAGAATCACCTGGAGGGCTTGTTAAAACACAGAGTCTGGGTTCCAACCCCAGATTTTCCTAGTAACTTGGCTTCAAGTGGAGCTTGAGTATTTGCATTCGTAACAAAAAAGTCCCCAGGTGCTGCTGATGCCACTGGTCTGGGGAGCAGACTTCAAGGACCGTTGTTCTAGAGTTTCAGGTGTGTTAATATTACCAGAATGGATGGGATGGAAATCTTCAAAACCTAAAGATGAATTTGGGTTAGCTTAGTAAAACCAGGTGATGTAGCAGGGCTTGGAAAATACTCGTACAGTCATGCTCTTCTGCTATAATGGGCATATTTGAATTTGATTGACAACGTGTTTTGTTGCGGTTGGATTTAGCCCAGGTTTTGGAGACCCAGCCACAGTCTATTTCCTATGGGCTAACACTGCTTCCTAAAAACGCAAGTTAAGAAAAATGTCCGTCCACTGCTGCTGTTTAACGCTGGTGTCCTGTGAGGCCTTATGGTGCACTGTGAATGCACAGCTCTTGCTTTAGCTTAGTGCATAGTTTCTTTTTCTTCTATTATAAATATCATCTGCACGACACTCTTAGCTTTCCTCGTCCCATTAAAAGGTCATTAGGTTTCCCATTAGCAGCTGCTGTTGATGGTTTCCCGCAGAGGCCTCAGCATGGACCTCTCTGCCATGAATTTGAGCTGTGGGAGAATGAGAGAAAGGAGGGAAGTGTGGAGACTCCACTAATATCTGCCTCCCAACTTCACACCACAAAAGCTAGGCTGGAACCAGAGTCTCTCTTCTTCAGCAAAGTTGGCTGCAGGTAAAACACAATTTGCATGTTTGTTCCCCAGACCCCCAAACAGTAACTTTCATTTAATCTCTTTGCTTTTTTTTTTTTACGTCTTTTATTTATTTTATTTTAAAAATAAATTTATTTATTTATTTTTGGCAGCATTGGGTCTTTGTTGCGGTGCGCGGGCTTCTCATTGTGGTGGCTTCTCTTGTTGCGGAGCACGGGCTCTAGGCGCGCAGGCTTCAGTAGTTGAGGCGCAGGCTCAGTAGTTGTGGCTCGTGGGCTCTAGAGCTCAGGCTCAGTAGCTGTGGCACACGGGCTTAGTTGCTCCACGGCGTGTGGGATCTTCGCGGCCAGGGCTTGAACCTGTGTCCCCTGCATTGGCAGGTAGATTCTTAACCACTGCGCCACCAGGGAAGCCCTACATCTTTTAAATATAAAAACAAAACATCCAGTTACCTTTGTCACTTTTCCATCCCCCACCTTCTGCCAGTTGCCAGTTCTTGTTTTCTTGGGAAAACAGTTCTCATTTTCAGTCTGCTGTCTGGGTTCCCTGCAGTTCTAGATCTGATTAATTAAACTGCCTCAGGTGTGGATTCCTAGGTGACCTGCCGGTGAGGTTGAGTTCCAAACACAATGGTACATACATTTCTTTTACTCAATTTTGCCTTTCTTATAAAAACAACCACCTTTTGTACTAAGTTCCCCACCATCTGTATTTATTAAACACTATATCTATGAAGAATATATATAAGCAGGATAAAATTTAAAAGAAATGCAAAACATGGGTATTTTAGAAATCTTCCTTATTAACTGCTTATTGTACTTAATATCAATCCTTTAAAAAAAATCTATAACTTTAAAGAAAGGATGCTATCACTTTAGAATTTCTGACATCAGAAGTCCCTGTAAATTCATGCACTTCCTCGGGCTGTAGGTGTTTTCAGCTCTTCTTTAAAAAAGACAATTATCAAGGCTTAACCTGTCTCCTCAATTAACCAAGGAAGTCATCTTCCAGAAGTTTCTAACTTTCTTCTCCTCAGATGCCCACCTTTCCTTTCTCGCAGTTTGGAGGAAAAGAAAAAAGTTCCTAATTGTATACACCAGCTCCATTTACCTGTTCCACTTCACCATGATTTGTGCTTTTCTGATTAGGAGAAAATTTGCTTTCTCTGACTGCTTCTTAGATTTAGCTCTCTGCCCTTTCCAGGGGAAGAGAGTCCTAATTTACACTGCATGCGTGAGTTTAGTCATTACCACTAAATGTTACAGCTTCTTGTTGAGAGTTTCCTGGAGCTGTTCTGTCTGGCTTTTGGCACAGCTTGTCTTCCTTTAAGGGACTTCACTGACGTTTGAGCGTATGTCAAAGTCCATCACACAATAAGATTATTCAGTTAGGAATGGGAATGATTTTTTCTCGTGACGGGGATGGTTCTCTTGCTTCTGAGCCAGGTCCGTCCCACTGAATGGAGATCAGGAGGGACAGCACACGGAACGTCTGGGAGTTGACAGGGATGTGACCCCTGGAAGGAACAGGGCATGGCCACTGTTCCCTGTGCTTTGCATTGGCAAGCTGTTCAACTCTTCAGGAAAATTAGGTATAAATCCAGTAGAAACTTTAAAAACTTTACCTCCATTTAGTAAGCTCCTTGGAATAATAGAGCTCTCTCTCCTCTGTAAAACACGGGACACTGTCGAGACTTGTGGTAAACCGAATGCTCTTAATATACCAACCACTTCTGCTCCCACGGATGACTTCACTTCTCAAGAGTCAGCTGCCTTTGTGGCAAACTTGTTTATGCCAGTTGTCTTTGTTATCATAATTATATAATTTTATTAAATATTACATAAGTAGATGGGACATTAATGCAAGAAGAAAGCGTTTCTACGAAAGCTAAGCTTCTTTGGAAAGATTTGATAAAACAAGTGGCTAAGGAGAATTGTTCTCAAATTAGGGATGGGCACACCATCTGCAAAAGATTAGAAAAATATTATAAAAGTCTAGGAGAGTTCTGCATTTAGATCGTTTTGCCTCCTCTAAAGAAATTAGATGCCGCATTATGGATGTGGTTTATGCAAGAAAACCAGTAAGAACTCCAATCAACAGACTCATAGTAGAAGCAGCAGCCTTGGCTCTGCGTGAATACCTTGGTGAATAAATGTGCAGTTATAGGTTTAAGTTTGAATCAAATGTTTAAGGAACTTTAACTGACTTTTCTGAGTAATTGAACAGCTGTCAATCCCCATCGCGTTTACTCTTCGTGCAACCCAGATGTGACCTGGGTGTTCCTGCTCCGTGAGAGTTACAGGAAGTTGTCCCAGAGCTCCATACTGGGTCCTGTGGATTTTGAGAATCCCTGGGGGGCTCATATGTTCATGGTCAACTCTGGTTCTAAGTTTCTGGTTTCCTGTATTTTGGTTTTTGCATCATCACCTGTCCTTTGTGTGTTCTCTTTGTTCGGTGCCTCTTAGCCCTACCTATATAACTTGCATTTCTTTAATTTCTATTAAAAAAACTTACATAAAGCATTTACATGTATAATAGATGTGACTGAAGTGGAGAAAAGGGAGGGCAGGGCAAAGTTTTACAACTTGGGAATGAAAAGAATTTTAAATTGGAAACGAGATATCCTAAGGTCACCCTGTGACTGGGGATGTGGCCCCTAACCCCCTACAGTGTGCCAGCCCCACGTAACTGGCCTAGTTTCTTCTAACTGCTTTCTTCTCTCTTCTGGCTCTTCTCTCCATTCCTGTTTATGTCAGTGCAGAGCAGCTTGGCCATCCCTTTGCTGCCTCATTTCCTGCTGACCCTCCCTCTCTGGTGGGGTCTCACCTCCCTCCCTGCCTAGATAGTCAATAGGGTGACCACATCCTAGGAACTGGAACACTTTTGAAAGTACAAGTAGGCGATAATAATAATTTCTCCAGGACAAAAGGCAAAAAATTGGGATTGTTCTGGGCAAACCAGAATCTGCTATTTATCGAAGTATTTTCCTAACTGCAGGCTGTTTTCTCCTTAAGAAGCATTCTGGTGTTAACAGATAAAACTTTTTTCACCCCGTTACATATACTCTCCGAATTTTGTTAAACTCAACAGCCAATTCCTTCTCTCATCAGGGGAGTGTGTTATTCACTGAAACAAAGTGTGCTTTTTATTGGCCATCACTGTTTGCTGTTCTGTGTACCTCACCCTCTCAAGCTCAGTTTTTCCATCTATGAAATGGAGAATATTATTGTCTGCTAAGGGACTCAAATGAAAAAAAGAAAACAAATACCAGACAGTAAAGTGTTTTGGAGGAGATTAAGCTGTAGAAATGTAAGGTTTATTTTAATCACACTTAATTTAAATATATATATGTATTTAAATTAAGAGTCAAAAGTCCCAGGGGAGCTGTGAATTATATTATACTGTGTTAGCTTGATGACTTTTCTAGGTTTGAGCCTCTGAGCATCTTATTTGGTCTCTTTTATTCTTGCTCCCTGACTCTAAACCTGGTCATTTGAAATAACTCTACCAGTAATCCTGAATCCTGACCATCAGCCTCCTTACTGTTTCGGTCTTGGACCTCTACTCAGCAAAGTCATCCAATCACCCTGAATTGTAAGTCCTTGAGTCGGGTTATTGTGATGCTGATAAATGAGAACTAAATTGAAGCCATCAGCCTCATTTTCCTTACCTATTTCCAGATGTGGAAGTTAATGGGCTTGGATTGGCTGCTAACGCTGAGTCTCATCAAAGACCATTTTCCCTAAGGGCATTAACTGCAATTTATTGATTGGGTGGAGGCCTGAGGCATTTGGGGTGTGGATTTGTATGAGGGCCTCGAAAACTGTTGGAGCTGAAATCTAAGCCTGCCACCCGAGTTTGTCAAATTGATCAGGAACACTGTGACTTTGGATTCAGAAGCCAGGTAGGCTGACAAAATGAGCAGTTGAAAAAACGTCTTACCTTATTACAAAGAGATAAGCAGCTCTTTCCTTCCTCTGTGAGTAGAATATAGGCCCATTTTATATGTGCCGGTTTCTACTGCTTGAATCGGGCATAAGTCTATTCTTCATTGGCTCCTGTAGTCAGTGAGGGCTACTTAGATTGTCTACACCTGCTCTTTCTACTTCTTCACCTCGTGTCTTTTAAAATTTAAGTATATTTGACTTACAGTATTGCGTTAGTTTCAGGTATATTGCATAGTGATTCAGTATTTTTGCAGATGATATTTTATTATAGGTTATTACAAGATAATGCATATAATTCCCTGTGCTATACAGTATATCCTTGTTGCTAATCTATTTTATATATAGTAGTTTGTGTCTTTTATCTTTCTCAAACTATTCCAAAAAATTGAAGTGAAGGGTACACTCCAAAATTCTTTGTATGTTTGGTAGAATTCCCCTGTGAAGCTGTCTGGTCCTGGACTTTTGTTTGCTGGGAGTTTTTTTTATATTACAGATTCAATTTCACTTCTAATGATCAGTATGTTCAAATTGTCTGTTTCTTCTTGACTCAGTCTTGGCATGCTGTGTTTCTAGAAATTTGTCTGTTTCTTCTAGGTTGTCTGATTTGTTGGCATGTATTCTCATATGATTTTTTTAATATCTCTGTGATATTGATTGTTATTTATCCTCTTTCATTTCTTATTTTGTTTATTTGGGTTCTTTCTCTTTTCTTCTTGGTGAGCCTGGCTAAAGGTTTATCACTTTTGTTTATCTTTTCAAAGAGCCAGCTCTTGGTTTCATTGATCTTTTCTATTACTGTTGTTGGTTTTTTTTGTTTTTTGTTTTTTGGTCTTTTGGTCTCTGTTTTTTAAATTTCCTCTCTGATCTTTATTATTTCCTTCCTTCTGCTGACTTTGGGCTTTGTTTCTCTTCTTCTAATTCTTTTAGGTAGTAGGTTAGGTTGTGTATTTGAGATCTGTCTTGTTTCTTGAGGAAGGCCTGTATTGCTATGAACTTCCCTCTTAAAACTGCTTTTGCTGCACCCCATAGATTTTGTAAGGTTGTGTTTTCATTGTCATTTGTCTTGAGGTATTATCTGATTTTCTCTTTGATTTCATAATTGACCCGTTGGGTTTTTTTAGTAGCATGTTGTCTAGTCTTCACGTGTTTGTCCTTTTTCTGTTTTTCTTCCTGTATTTGATTTCTAGTTTCATACTGTTATAATCAGAAAAGATGCTTGAAATAATTTCTATCCTCCTAAATTTGTTGAGGCTTGTTTTGGGATTGAGTATGTTGATATATCCTGGAGAATATTATCTGTACACTTTAAAAGAATGTGTATTCTGCTGTTTTTGGATGTAGTGTCCTGTAGATATCAATTAAGTCCACTGGTCTGTTGTGTCATTTAGGACCCCTGTTGCCTTATTGATTTGCTGTCTAGATGATCTGTCCATTGATGTCAGTGGGGTGTTAAAGTCTCCTACTATTATTGTATTATTGTCAGTTTTTTCCTTTATGTCTGTTAGTATTTGCTTTATATATTTAGGTGCTCTTGTATTGGGTATGTATATGTTAATGAGTGTAATATCCTTTTCTCGTATTGATCCCTTTATTATTATATAATGCCCTTCTTTGTCTTTTGTTATAGGCTTTGTTTTAAAGTCTATTTTGTCTGATACGAATATTGCTACCCCTTTCTTGTCATTTCCATTTGCATGAAATATCTTTTTCCAATCCCCTCACTCTCAGTCTGTGTGTGTCTTTCACCCTGAATTGAATCTCTTGTAGGCAGTATATTGAAGGGTCTTTTTTTTTTTTAAATCCAACGAGCCACCCTATGTCTTTTGATCAGAGCATTTAATACATTGTCATGTAAAGTAATTATTGATAGGTATGTACTTATTGCCACTTTATTCCTTGCTTTCCAGTTGTTTTTATAGTTCTTCTTTGTTCATTTATTCTTCTTTTTGTTTTTCCCATTGTGGTTTGATGATTTTCTTTTGTAGTCTCCTTGAGTTCCTTTCTTTTTGGTTTTTGTGTATCTCTTGTCAGTTTTTGATTTGAGGTTACCATGAGGTTCATATATGTTGACCTATAATTATATCTACTTACTTTAAACTGATAATCATTTAAGTTCAAACACATTTTAAAAGATCTACAGTTTTTACTCTTCTCCCTGACATTTTGTGATTTTGATGTCATAGTTTACATCTTCATGCTTATCCCTTTACTGTTTATTGTAGTTACAGTTGCTTTTACTTTTTTTATTTTTTTTAATCTACATGCTGTCTTATTTAAGTGATTTTCAATCATTATTATATATTTGCCTTTCCAATTGGGATTTTCTCTCTCTCTCTCTCTCTCTCTTTTTTTTTTTTTTAATAGAGAATTAGAGTCTCACTTCTTTTCCATTTAGAGGAAACCCTTCAACATTTCTTTCAGTGTAGTTTTCATATTGTTGAATTGTTTTAGTTTTTGCTTATCTGAGAAATTCTTTATCTCTCCTTTTATTCTTTTTTTTAAATATGTTCTTTTGCTTTTTAAATTTTATTTATTTATTTTATTTATAAATTTTTAATTTATTATTTATTTATTTATTTATTTTTTGGCTGCGCTGGGTCTTTGTTGCGGCATGAGGGCTCTTTGTTGAGGCGCGTGGGCTTCTCTCTAGTTGTGGTGTGAGGGCTTCTTTAGTTGTGGCGTGCAGGCTCTAGAGCACATGGACTCAGTAGTTGTAGCATGCAGGCTTAGTTGCCCCACGGCATGTGGGATCTTAGTTCCCGACCAGGTATCGAACCCACATCCCTTGCATTAGAAGGTGGATTCTTAACCACCGGACCACCAGGGAAATCCCCTCCTTTTGTTCTAAATGGTATCTTGCTGGGTAGAGAATCCTAGGTTGCAGGTTTTCCTTTTCAGGACTTTGAATATATCATGCCACTCCCTTCTGGCCTGCAAAGTTTCTGCAGAGAAATCTGCTGATAGCCTTATGGGAGTTCCCTTGTATATGACTCTCTGTTTTTCTCTTGCTGCTTTTAAAATTCTCTCTTTGACTTCTGCTATTTGGATTATGATATGTCTTAGTGTGGATCTGTTTGGGTTCATCTTTTTGGGGACCCTCTGTTCTTTCTGTACTTTTATATCTGTTTCCTTCTTTAGGTTTGGGAAGTTTTCAGCCATAATTTCTTCAAATACATTTTTTGATCCCCTTCTCTCTCTCTCTCTCTTCTTCTGGAACCCCTATCATGCATATGTTGGCATGTTTTATATTATCCCATAGATCTCATATGTTGCTTTTTAAAAATTTGTCTTTCTGTCTGCTGTTCTAATTGGGTGATTCCCATTATTCTGTCTTCCAGATCACTTATGCATTCTTTTGTGTCATTTAATCAGCTGTTCATTGCTTCTAGAGTACTTTTTATCTCAGGAATTGAATTATCTATTTTTGATTGAGTTCTCTTTATAGTTTCTAGTTCCTTTTTAAAATGATCTATGTTTAGATTGATTCTCTTTCTTAATTCAGTTAGCATTTTTATTACCAACTTTGGAACTCAGTGTCTGATAGACTGATTTTCTCTGTTTCATTATTTATTTTTTCAGAGGTTTTTCTCTTGCTCTTTCAATTGGGAGTAGTTCCTGTGCCCTTTCATTTTATTTATCTTCCTCTGTCTTTATGAATTTAGGTGAAACAGTTATCTACTGTGGTCTTGAAGGGGTGTTTTTATGTGTGAGAGTCCTTCTGTTGATGTCTTTGGTGTGATGGCTGGATTTATTGTGTTTACCAGCCATGTCTTTCCTCAGGGTGTTCTGGCTGCTATCACCTTGCTAGGGGGGTGTGACTGGTGTTGGAAGAGCTAGAGCCTGTGCAGAGTGTGAGACAGGACTTCCTCTCTGCTCAGTGGCCATCACTGCCCTGTCAAGGTTGAGGTCTGCTCCCCAAGTTGATGAAGCTGATGCCCTGAGGGTCAGGCTTGAGCTGACTGTGTTCTCTTTAAGTGTGTTTTTTCTTCTCCCTGCAGTGGGGCCTTTGCCCCAAAGGAGAGGAGTAGCTGTAATAAGTGGGGATCGTGTACTTTCAGAGGTCTGATGCACTACCTGTGAAGGCATCTGTGGCTCCGTTCAGATGCAGTCCAAGGTCATGTTTTTTCCCCTGTTGTTGTTGTCCCAGATCTAGTGCAAGGTAATGGTGTGGAGTGGGCCGGGCTGGAGTGTTTGCTCAGCTGGGACTGGGGATCTCGATGTGTTGGTTGTAGCGGTTCGAGTGACTGAGCTGCTGTCAGAAGTCTGGGCTGCTTCTGGGGTGCTGTTTGAGTAAGTGCTAACAGTGGCTGCCACTGTCCCACCTGGACCACACCTCAGGCCCCCGGGTCATCTCAGCATCCCTAGATCAAGTCTTTTCCCAGGACCTGGGTGCCCTAGATCCAGGGCCAAGCTGTGGTGTGGTGTGAGCAGGGTTGGGGTGTTCACTCAGCTTGGGTTGGGGAGTGCAGCGAGGTGGCATTCACTAGGGCAGACCTCTCTTCACCCTGTCTGGTCACAAGCCAGCACCTGTCGTTCCTCGTGAGTGGAGTCTAGGCTTCTCCAGCCCTTCTCTCTGGCCTAGCCATTCTCTAAGCAGCCAAGGGGCCTTGTCTCCTCTGCATATGACCCCAGGACTGGGACGCCCTGTCTGTGGCCTGACCTGCTCACTCTCCAGGATGAGAGTCCATCTGTGTGGTCTTCCATTTCCTCTTAGTTCCCTCCTAGGAGCACGGGTCTTGATTCAGTGCTTTTTTTCCCCATCCTACCCAATTACATGGGAATCTTTCTTGCAGCCTTGGCTGTGTAGGAGTTCTTGTGCCAGTTTCCAGTTAGTTTTCCGTGAGAATCGTTCCACCTGTAGATGTATTTTTGTTGTGTTTGTTGGTGGAGGTGAGCCCCATGTCCTCTTACTCCACCATCTTGATCCCCTTCCCTTTCCTCCTGTCTTATATCCACTCCACTCAGGCTTTTTATCTCCTCCACTCCTGCCAAACTACTCATGGTGACCATCAGTGCCTTCCCCATTGGTAGAAAATCCCCTTCCCAGCCCCGATTCTAATTGCTCTGTCACAGCATTTAACATGTTTGCTTATACTCTTATATTCTTGAAACAATTTCTTCCCTTGGATTCCAGAACATCACACTCTTCTGGTTTCCTCGCACCTCAATGGCCACTCCATCTCAGTCCCTTTGGTTGGTGCAGCCTGGTCTTCTTGACCTCTAAATATTGGATTCTCTAGGGTTCAGTCCTTGGATGTCTTCCCTGTTCTGCCTACACCCAGGCCCATCCAGAGTCATGGATTTAAACATCATCTGTCTGCTGAAGACTCCCAGATTTTTATCTTTGTCCTGAAACTCTCCCATGGACTTGAAATGCATATAATCGTATGCTTACCCAACTCTCTACTTGAATTTTAATAGGCATGTTAAAAAATTAGTATGTCTCATATTGAACTTCTGTTCTCCCCCTAATGATCCTCCTAATTTTTCCTTATCAATAAAGGGCAATTCCTCCCTTTCAGTTGCTTGGGCCCAAGTGCTTGAAGTCATCCTTAACTTACCTTTTATCTGACATTCTACTTGCAGTGTATCAATATAGTTTATTGGTTTTATTTTCAAAATGCTCAAATATCCAGAATCTGACCACCTCTTATCACCTCTCCTGCTATCACCCTGGTCCCATATACCATCCTCTTTCACCTGGTTTATTGCAGCGTCATTCCTGAATGATTGGTCTCCATGCTTCTGCCTTGGCCCCGTGTAGTGGAGTTTCAACATGGCAGTCAGAGCGATCCTTTAAAAACCAAAGTCAAATTATGTTACTCCTCTGGTCAAAACCTTGAATAGATCCACATTTCACTCAGAGTAACAGCCAGAGTCCTTATGAAGCTCTTACTACAAGGTTCTTCACACCTGTTTCTTTTGTTGTTGTTGTTGTTAAATATTTAAGTAATTAATTTTTATTTTTGGCTGAGTTGGGTCTTCGTTGTGGCATGTGGGATCTTTTTCTTTCCTTGCCGTGCATGGGCTTCTCTCTAGTTGTGGCATACGGGTTTTCTGTCTCTAGTTGTGGCGTGCAGGCTGCAGAGCACATGGGCTCTGTAGTTTGCAGCATGCAGGCTCTCTAGTTGAGGCACGCGGGCTCAGTAGTGGCGTGGGCTTAGTTGCCCTGCGGCATGTGGGATCTTAGTTCCCCGACTGGGGATTGAACCTGCGTCCTGTGCATTGGAAGGCGGATTCTTTACCACTGGAGCACCAGGGAAGTCCCTTCACACCTGTTTCTGAGCTAATGTCCTAATAGCCCCAGTAGCCCCCTCCTCTCTTACTATGTGTGTCAGTGACCTCCCTGGCTTCCAATACTCCAGCCATTCCTGCCTCACGAGATTTTTACTTGTTGTTCACTCTGCTTGGAACTTTCTCGCTCCAGATGTGCATAGTTCCCTCACTTTCTTAGGGTCTTTGCTCAAATGTCACCTTTTCAGTGAGGCCTTCCCTTATCATCCTATATAAAATCGAAAACCTCACTTACCCAATTCCTCTTATATTGTAGTACCTACTTTACATGAAGCAGAATAAAAAGAGACAATGTTTGTATAGATAAAATTTTTTGGCCATGAATCTTAGTACCAGGTGGGGTTTTTATTCTTGAAAGTCATAATGTTTTCAATTTCTGAAGCTTTTTACCAAGAATATAGTAATCATCCCTAACCATTCTCTTTAAACATACTGTGTAAAAGCACTATCTGTGTTACTTGAATGGTAGATATCACATACCTGTCTCTGCTTGAAGAACTGACCTTTAGTCACTGCATTCTAGTATCTTTGAACACTTATTATAGACCTGGCATTGTGCCTTCCCACCCTGCAACACTCTTTGTTGGAAATTAATTATATTTGTCTAAGTATGTTTGTAAGACTTTTATGTTTTAATGATATGATAAATTTATTCTAGAATTATGGTCTCATCTATGATTGTAAATGTAAATGAATTGAATCCTCAATCATAGGGAACAACAGGTAGTGGCAACTAAGTACTGAATGGACTTAGGTAGCAAAATCAGAATCTGGGAAGGTAAGTTAAAGGAAACCTGAAACTGGAAATCTCGAACTGTAAAAGCTATCCAGTGGAATTGGCCTCCAGTTATCGGATTGAAGAAAAGGGTCTAGTGGCCATCCCATCTCCGTTTTACTAGGTGCGCAGCTGATTGGCTGCTTCTATCTCGAGCAACGCCCCAAACCACTTCTCAACCTATTAAAAAGTGATAACATATTATTTAAATATATCTTACCCTGCTTTCAAATGTGGTACATTTAAAATACATTTGAAATATAAGTGAATTATTCATTTACCAAAGAGCAGACTTTTACTAAAATAGTTCAGGATGAAAAGCCGCATATGAAATGATCTGATTGTCACCTACTTGCATTCTAACAACCATATGTACTCTCCCATTCACTTGGGGTATTTTCAGTCTTCAGGCTGAAAGGTCAGATAGCATTTTGAGATTTGAGAATTTTGAGGTCTCTGATTAAATCCACACCTACTGGTGATCCAACTGGTGATGGTTCCATATCAGGAAACATCAGGAGAAGAACTTTGCGTGTTTGGACAGCCAGTACTTTCTGAAATTTGGATAAAGTGCAAATTCAATTATTTAGAATTCACAAACTACAAATTAAGATATGTGCTTTAATACAGCTTGTGCTTTCTCTCTCTCTGTCTCTCTGTCTCTTTCTCTCTCTGTCTCTCGCCAATTTTCTGTCCTTCTGTTTGGAATATTGCCTTAGATGCCTCATTAGTTTAATCAGCGTTAGAGAACATCTAATGAGCTAGGCAGTCAGTCAAAATTGGAGTAGTTTGAGTGGAAGCTCCCATTTCCTGAGATGTAGAATCATAGAATCTAAGTTTGGAAGGAACCTTAAATTTTCATCTAGACTAATGATTCTCAACTAGAGTTGCACAGTAGAATTATCTGGGGAGTATTTTAAAATACTGATGTCCTAGACCAACTGAAACCAAGTTTCTTGGGATTGTGCCTAAGCATCTGTATTAAAACAAAAACAAAACCCTAGGTGTTTTTACTATGCAGCCAGGGTTGAGAGCCATGACCTAAGTAAACTTACTTGATGCTTGAATCTCCTCTGCATCATTGTCACTGCCCCAAACTTGGCTGGTCTCTGTTAGATACTTCCGAGGAAGAAGTGCTCATTCTCTAAAGAAGAGCTCTGTAGGAAGATATTCTTTATACTGATATGAAAGCTTTCTCCTTATACCTTCTCTACCCATTGTTCCTGATCCTATTATTTGGGACCACAGAGAACGAACTCCACATCGCATTTCTTTGAAAATTAGAAGGCAATTATCATTCATTCACTTTTTTTAAAAGCCGAATATTTATTGAGTATCTTTTATAGGCCCAGACCTGCCCTGGAGCCCCAGTACAATGAAAAATGGTCATTGCACTTGTGATGCTCACAGTATAGTGGGGAAGATGGAAAAATCAGTGACATTGGTGGACAGCTCAACAATGCACTGTTACCCTCCTATCTCCCCACCTTGCATCCTACCCCATCTTCCTCTTCTCTGAGAAGAATAGCCTCCATTTCTTCAATGCGTTTTCACATGACATTGTTTGAGGCCTTCTGTCTACTGAAGTTTAGACTTACTTCAGGTTGTCTACATCCCTAATAAAGTATGGCTCTGAGGGTGGATTATGGATGTCAGCTGTGGTCTGAATGCACTGAAGAGAGAGTGGGACTACCGTCTGCTTCCTTCCACTTTTAGATTATACACTGATGGCTCATCATGAAATTGCAGACAATTAAAGCCATTCTTCATATATCTGGGGCTGCTTATAATGAGCAAATCTATCCTTTGGGTGGACAGGCAGGCAGAGAACACAAGGCTGATGATGTCAAAGCAAGGGGTTGGAGGAGTTTAACTTCTTGTTTAGCTTAATCATGGGTCTCTAAGTTCACATGTGAACATTCTGATAATTGATTATGCCACTGGTCCTAGGGCACCAAGGACGGGTTTGTCCACAGGTGGGCACATTTGCCAAGTGAACTGGCAAATGGGTGGGGAGCAACAGTTTGGTAAAACTCTTTTCTTTAGATTTTCATCTGTCTGCTAATCAATATTAGAAGAAAGTGGCTTTCTAAGTGGTCACTTCTGGATGCAAATTGATCAGTTCTATTTTTTTAGCTCTTGTTTTTTTTCCTGTGCTCTAAGCTAGATGATGGAGTACATATGTTGATTTCCAGTATTGCCTTATCGTTTTATGGGAAATCTTAAATTAGTGACTTCTTTGACCTTTATCTGATTTACACACTTTAGGATGTCAGGGTTGTTATGGACCAGTAGAAACTCCCAACTCCCATCAACTGACATTTTCAGTGTTTTCCCCAAACCACTCTTTCCCTTTATGTGTGCCAATTAGCATCTCAAGAAGGGGTGCTGCCATATATTCAGATTTTTGCATTCACGTTTAATGTTTCACAGATATTTATAACACAACAAATTTTGCTCTGCTGAAATAAAAAATGAGTACATTGAAGACAGATCAAAGACCATAACATCAACCATAGGATCCGTAAACATTCATTGAGGATGTGTCAAGTAGTTGGTTCAGATTAGAACCAATTTGGGTTCTAATTCAGGGAAGATTTGGGCAAGCTCCTTCACCATTGGTGCCTTCTCCAATATCTCTTCAATAAGAACAAGATGCCACCATCCAGAAGGCGATGGGAAGGCATGGTGAATAATCACACCTGACCACACAATGTGTGCTAGGTCGGCAAGCCTTCGGGACAGATGCTGTTGAACAAAGTGGAAACAGAGCTCGAGTATCTGAGTGGGAGTAGAACAGTGAGGAAGGGGCTCTATCTCAAGAGCCTTTAATCTGCCTACTGCAGGGCCCAATGACCTATTCTAAGGATGGGGTTACATTTTCAGATGTACATATGGAGGTGTTGGAAAATAGGCTTTTATCTACCTCCCAACTTCTCTTATCCAAGCTCCATGAGAGTTTCAAGTACTCAGCTTTTCAAGGAGCAAATTTGTACCAATACCAGTAGCCTGTTCAGTCCTCACCATCCAGTCTTCTCTGCTGCATTTGACTTCACTGACCGTTCAGATCTGGAAAACCCCTCCCTGTGCTCTCCATTTCACTGTACCATCCTGGTTGGTTGTGTCCATCTGGTCCATCCTTCTCTCACTTGGCCCTCCCACCTGCTAACCATGGGTATTCCTCAAGATTCAATATTTAGTTCTCTGATATTGTTTATGTGTACTTTTTCATTTGGATTTCTCAGGAGTTAACTACCACTTAAATGATTATATGTTCCAAATTTTTATTTTCAGCCCTAGAGCACAACATACATTATCAATTATCTGTTAAAGTCAAATGTCATTGTAATTGTTGTTATTATTATCATTATCTTGACTTAAATCCGCCTGCATTTGCTGCTGTCAATATTGTCAGTACTTGAAATCAAGTGCTTCATTTTTTTTCTTTCCTGGTTTCCCTGTCTTTTCAGTGGTACTCTTATTCTCCCAGCCATCCAAGTATATTGGCTTTCTTTTTTTTTCCTAGTAAATACAAGTATTAACTATAGTTCAGACACTGTTCTAGGGGTTGGGTAGATTAGGGACTGAAAGATATGGTCTCTGCATTAGTGGAGTTTGCATTTCCAGTGGGAGAGTTAGACATTAATCATGTAATCACAAAAATATACTTCACTACATGAATGAGAAGAGCTACATAGGAAAAGTACAGGGAGCCATGAGAATGTATAACAAGGGACCTGACAGACTCGGGGTGATGGACATCTTCCCTGCAGAACTGATATTTGACCTGAGATCTGAGAAATGAATCAGGGTTGGATAAGAACATCCCAGGCATAAAAACCAGCCTTACTAAAAGTCTTGGAAGTGGGGGTGGCAGTGGGAAGAAACTGTGGAAGTCAAAGAAAATGATCTGGGTAGAGAAGTGACATGGAAGGGAGAGTGGAAAGGGATGAGGCTGAGTCAGATCAAGAAGGGCCTTGAGGCCATGTTAAGTAAGGGGATAACACGATCAGATTTGTAGTTTTAGGTGACCATGGTCTATGAGGAAGAGAATGGATGGGCAGGGAATGGGCCGAAGTGGACATAGGGACACTGGTCTGGAGGCTATTGCAATAGTGCAGATAAGGACAAGGGTGGAGGTTGTGGAGGTGGACAGAAGAAAATGCTGGTTCTGGGACACACATCCAGAGCTCAGAATCACTATGTCTGAACACACCTCCCATTCAACCAGTCCACACGGTCTATTAAGTTTTCCTGTCTAATACCTTCTGCATCTACGTTTTCCCTTCCATTCCTCTTCTTGCCACTTAATTCCAGAGCTGTGAGCTCATGTCTAAATTATATCCATCTCCTGTTATGGTTTGCTCACTGAGAACTGCTGTTGCTCTGCCTCTCAGTTCCCCACCCTAAACAGGGTCTCAAGGGTCCCAGTGACTTGTCCCCCCTTCAGGATCTTTGTCAGCTTCTAGTAGGACAAGACAGTATGAATTTGTGTGTCTTAAAAGGCCATGGTTCCAAACTCGAATAAACTCCATCATCTGGTGCACTTTGAAAATGTACAGATTCCTAGGCTCCATACCCAGAGGTTTTGATTCAGCAGCAGTTTTTGGGTGGCACCCAGGAACCTGTAATTTTATGAAGCTCAGGTTTCTAAGGACCGGGCAGGATTGGTTTGCTCTGAGGCACCACTTATCTGCATTTCCCTTTGTACTGAAGAGGACGCTCGTTTTCTGAGTCTAGTCCCTGTCTTCTCTGAGCTCTCTTCCTCCCCTAACTAAAACAGCCTTTCTCACTGAAATCTTTATTTGACTTTAAAGCCTTCTGTTTTGTGGTTTTTCTCCCCACTGGGGAAGCTCTGATGTCTTCTGAACAGGCGTAGCCGCCTGTGAAGGGACGTGCCATGCCATGGAGGACTGCTCCCTGGATGGCTGAGTGACAGGATTTCCAGAGATTCATTATAAAACAGACCCTGTATTTGCAAATATGAGGTGTTGGATAGAGCAAGAGAGGAAAGTCAGCAGCTAGAAAATAATCTATTTGAGAATGCAGCCCTGATTTATGTATCTACCAGTTAGATTTGCTTCCTTTTCGTCTTTAGATTAAAAAAAAAAAAAAAAAAACCTCAAATAAACATGACTGTGGTGCATCTGTTTTAATGCTTCTAATCTTCTGACTACTAGAGCAAAAAATTAATATCTTTCTTCCTCGGTAACTTAGATACCAACGGAAGGAGGGGAGTGAAGAACAGATGCAGTTTATCTCTGGGTGGGGGACTTTGTGAGTGTGTGTGTGTGTGTATTCATATATATATGTGATTGGCATCAATTTAATATTTTTATGGAACCGTAGCAATAGATCATGTTAGATATGTGAAAAGAAAATCAAAATTGGATCCCTGACCTAATATACCTAACTTTAGAGGCATAAGTGCATTATCAGATATCCATGAGCCAAAGAAATAACATGAAGGCAAGTTTACTTGGTGTCTAAATATGGAGTCATAACTTTTTAGTATTCTCTAATGTCTAGTCTTAGAACCACAGGTCTTTTCAAATGTCCTTTAATTTCATGTATATTCACATATAGTCAGTATACTGACAAGTGGTTATTGAGCCAGGGCAGGTAGCAAGAGAAAACAGATTTACATTGCCTAAAATTGAGTCACTGAAACCTGAATGAAGAGGAACACGGATGAATTATAAATTTAAGTTGGGGTGTGTGTGTGTGTGTGTGTGTGTGTGTGTGTGTGTGTAAGTTGGGGAGGAGGTGAAACTGAGGGGAGGCAGGAGAATGCCTTACTTCCACTCATAGCACAGGGGAAGATAAATCAACACAGAAGATTAAAAAATGTAAAGAGCTTTTCCCATTCGCCTTGCTTCCTTGCGGTGTCTTTGAATGTATTTGGCAGCAGTGGGCCCTGTCAGGCCACCTGTGCAGCCAGCAGATTGCTCCTGGTTAAATTTAAAGGGCTCCTTTATTAATCTCCTCAAGCAGCCCTTGGGGAAGCTGGATGCTTCCTTTGGAATGTCCACTGTGTTTTTACCTTTCTTGAGGAGTTATTACAGTTTCTTTTGTTTTAAGGTTAGTGAGGGTTTTCTTTAACCCCACAGTCGACGGTGCGCTTCTTCCTTAGTTTTGCGTCATTCAGGCTACCTTGTTCGATGGTAGCTGAGGTCTGTACGTTGTGCAGCTCCAGAGCACTGGCCACATTGTCAAGCCTGGAGGAAGTGGCTCACGGGGTGCATCGTGAGTGGTGCCCTTTGATGTCACACGCCATGGTAGTGGACACTCAGTACAAAATCGGTACAATGAATGAATAAGCAACTGAGTGACTGAGAAAATGCCTTTCTTTTCATTTTTCAGAGACAGTTTGGTGTAGTTTATGTTGAGTCCAGATGAAATAGAAATATGTAGGCTCTGGCTTAAGAGAGACTTGGCTTCAGTCCTGGCTCCCTCTTTTACTTACTGTGTGATAAGGGCGAGTTACTTAATTTCTTTGACCCTCCATTCGCTTATTTGTAAAACAGGTAACGTAATACCTACCCTGCAGAGTTACAAAGAAAATTATATGTAATATATATAGAAAGCACCCAATACAGTCCCTGGCATAGAGTAGCGACTGAATATTAAGAATGATAATCATGGTTCTATGTTTTTCAATCCAACATGAGTTATATTAGTAGCTGTGAGTGGAGAAAGTAGAGCATGAACATAGGACTGAGCTAAAACCTGTATCAACTAAAGGCAGGGCTTGTGTCTCTTGTTCACATGTGTAGCTCCCAGTCTGTTCCTATCATAGGGATGGATAGTGCATGAATTATTATATAAGTTACTATTATGAGCTTGCAACATATTTCTTTGTTGAAATGTAAAAAATTAGTTGAGAATTACTGGTTCAGTATTGTGCAACGCTATGGATGTGCATTTTATCATACATTAGCTTTGGCCTGTGGTAATACAACCAACTAGAAAGAATGTACAACAGGGTTCTGATATTAAACTCTGAGCATTCCACACAAGTATGGCTGAGAGAACAGTCCTGTTCTGGCCGGCCCACATTCATTCCTCTTCTCAGTTCTGTTCTTCAGCCACATTCTACTTTCTTTTCTATTGTAATAAATTACTTATCAAGCCTGCCGCCTGCCCTGCAGGATTTATCAGATGTATTCCTTTTTTTATTATTGCCTCCTTCTTGCCGCTTTTTTTCATTATTTGTGCCTTTGCTCTTTCCATGCATTTATTAACTGAATTAGCACATTTCCAATGTTTGTTCACATGTAATGAGGTATTGGTATTTTGATGGTGGAAATGAAGAAGTGAGACCCGCGGGTGAGAATTTTATTGAACTTCACCGTATTTTATTTTCCAAGATGTGCAATTCACAAAGTCATAATCTTCTGTGCAACGCAAAGTGATACATGTCCCTACAGTATCTGATATTTTTATGGCCGAAAATATAATGCTGTTAAGGAAGGTTCCTCAGACAAATGGACTGTATCCTGAAGAGTTCAGATTTATTTAATAGGAAAAGAAAATAAATCTTATTAGTCAGAAACACATCAAATATATTAAAAAAATAATTAGAAATTCAAAATCAAATTGGAAATGCCTCCGGATTAATTTTATTAAATAGTCTTAGTCAAGGTTCTTTTGGTGCAAATAACAGAAACTTACCCAAACTGGCTGGAGCAGAAAGGGGGAGTTTAGTGTAAGGACACACAGGTGTCCCAGAGTTTTCAAGGGCAGAAAATAGGATTGCAGCCTGGAGCTAGGAATCCATCAGAACCTAGGCACAGACGTGATGTCAGCCTCCCGCTCTCCCCCCTACTGCATTTCTTTCTCGCTGCCATTGTTATTTGTGTTTCTTTCTGCCTGTGGAAATTGGCTGTACCCTAAGGACAAATGCAGCTCCTGAGTTAGGGTAAAGAGCCCAAAAGCTGCCCAACATCTCTGAATTCCAAGTTCAGATTCCTAGGAGAAAGAAAGTGATTGGTCAGGGAAGTAGGACTTTAGTGAATACACTGCTGCCTGGAGATCTGAGCTGGGGTAGGATGGACTGGGGTGGGGGAGAGAAGTTCTCAGTGAAGTTGGTTTATAAGACTAGCATTGTCTGTGACACACTGTGTCTTGCTTGATCGTTTTCCAGTGTCACATAGAAAGCCAGTTTAATGTGGGCACAAAACAGTTGTAGCTGAAGTATTTTGTGACATTTGCTTACTGGTAAAAGGCTGAGTCTATGCATATGCATGTCAAAGTGACCTATTAGAGAAGCTGTCTGTAGAACTTAAGCTCTAATAATTTTTATCTGACATAAGTAGGAAATTATGGAGAGGGTGCATATATTTGATTTTATATTTATTTTGCTTTCTTTGAGTTGGATTAGATTGTGTTTAAGCATCATTATAAGCTCATTACAGTGGTAGCCTTTATTTAATCGCTCAAAAATGTTTATTATTTCATCGATATTTTCCTTTTCTGATCTTTATCCCCTTGTGTGTTCCATTTTCTCCCCTACTTCACTCTTATCCTCTTCTTTCTTCCTTCTCCTTTTTTTCCTCACTCTCTTTCTCCCGAGGAACGAGTAGATACGTGTGGGTGTTGTTGCAAAGGGGAGAGAAGAAAAATTGAGCAGTGACAAGTTTGAAAGTAGCAAAATTATTTTAGTAACTCACTCTCTTGGGAGGATACATATTGATGTATAATTTATACACAAATGCAAATCGCCATGTAAATTGGGTACGTATTTTAGCTCTTAGATAATGCTGCCCACACATTGCTGTGCCGTCCTTCCTGTGCCTCGGTTTCAGGCAGCTGCTTTGGGGTCACGAGGAGTCAGAATTGAGAGGATCTGGTATAACTCATGATGAAATGTGCAGCCTTTATATTTTCATACAGTGACCAAGGCATGTGAAGGGAATGAAAGGGGAGTAGAGAGAATAAATGGAAGAGAAAGATGTGCAAGAAGACAGTAGGGATGATGGAGGAGGGCAAGCAAGCGAAGGAGAACACGGGCAGCTGCCTGGAGGACATTGACTCAGTCAGAAGAAGGGCCACTGCTGGCGCATCTAGTGTGTGTGTGATTTAGGAAAAGACCCTCCCTTGCAGTTGTGTGGCTGTGGAGGAGTAACGTCCTCAACTGGCCTGGGCGCTTCTGTGTGGACGAACCTCCGTAACGTCATGCAGCATCCCTGTGGGTGAGAGACAGGAGAACTGGGAAGTCAGGATGCAAATCTAAGCTTTGCAAAGAGCCCCTGCCTAGCTCATGACCCCCAGGTAAGGACTCCTGTCCATGCTGCAGGGGCTGTATGGGTCAGAGGTTCGCTTTGGGGTATTATTGCTCGGAGACCCTGGAGCAGGGTTGAGTCAATGGGAGACTAATCAGAGGAGACAAGGGTTCGGGTGTGGGTCATGCCTGCAAGTGCAGGTGGCAGAGGAGCCTGTGTGGCTGTGAGCAGGAGGCAGCCTTGGGGTGGGGAAGGCCATTGGCATGTGTTACATTACGTACTGTTGGGTGACACACTCCAGCTGCTAAGAGAGAACCTCCTGGCTCCATTTCACCCCCAGGTGGAGGAGGAAGAGGACTTAGATGGGCCAAGACCAACTCAGTGGAAGGCAGTTCCTTAGCTCATAAGTGGTAGAGATGGGATTTGGATTTAGGCCTGTCTGGCCGCAAAGCCCATGTGCTATGTGTCCTGCCTCAGCCTCTCTGTCACCTCTCCCGCCCTTCCTAAGGGCACTGTGACCTCCAGTTTTCAGCCAGTAGGCTCACAATTGTTACAAACACGCACCTTGCATTCTAGAGCCACCTCGAAGTAGGGAAGCTGTTGCAGCAAATGTTAGGACATACAAACTGTCATAGGAGATAAGACTCCTTCAGTCTGGTCTTCGGATTTTCTGAAGCAAAAATTGAATTTTGTGCTGCTTCATGCTGTGAGATCAGACTGGGAGACATAGATAGGAGATGAAATATTCAAACTTCAGGGACTTCGAGAGTGTTGGAAATAAGCATTGTCCTGGAAAATTCTGCGTGTAAGTTCATGCTACCTAGGGAAACTCACATAGTAGTATACCATATCTAACAGGTCCTATGGGGCAATCCAGGATGTATTTAGAATGAAAGCACATTTTTGCCCTAACATATACCTGGTAGGGAACTACCTCAAACAATTGTGATAAGACAGTAACTAAGGAGTATACAAAGGAGAGGGCTGGCAGTGGGAAGAATTAGTAGACCCTTGAGGGACCAATTAGGGCAAAGAGGCATGAGAGAGACAGGAAGCAACTCAATGGTAAGAACAGAAAAAGGCATCAAGAGAAAAAACAAAATGTTGAACTGCACATGAAAGAATTAAATTATCTTTCCTACTGATAATGTGAGAGAGGGCCTTTGTGAATGAGTTGTGCTTGCTCAAAATTTAGTTCTTGAAGTTTGTGTTCTTTCTCACCTCTGTACTTTAAATGCATGGCTTCTTCTACCCAATGCTGATTCCATCCTCGTCTTTTTAGAGAACATCTAATTTCCTTGAAGGCCTGGTTTACTACCTTCTCCTCAATGACGCCTTTATTCATTTGCCCCCTTCAACTCCCACCACAGCAAAGTGGATCATGCAACAGTTTAACAAGAACTGCTTCTAAGATAAGTGGGGCTCTCTCTGTGCTAGCACTGACAATAAAACAGCAAACAAAACACACCCAGTTTCTGCTCTTGTGAAGTTTTCCCCGCTTGGTGCCACTGCTGAGCCTTTTTTTTTTTTAATGCATGCTACTATTATTTATAATGCTTATACATTGTTTTGAAATTACTTCTGTATGTGTCTCTGTCTCCTATTAGATGTGAGTCCTTGAGGGCAGTCACTGTGTCTTAATCAAGTTTTTATCCTCAGTACCTACCCGAGTGCCTGGAATATAGTATAATAGTAACTATACATGCATATATATAATAAATGAACACTCTTTGTATTTTTACCTTTTATAAATTTGCAGGCTTTGAACATGTTCTCACTCATTCTTCATCTTCCAATACTTCCATTTTCATAAAGAAGAGCCTCCCAGAGGAATTATTTAGTCCCTTCTACAGACTTTTTTGAGATCTAATATCTATCTTGAGGAGATCAACCCAAACTGGGGCGGAATGATTGTGGTTGGTGGCATTAAAATGAGTTCATTTTATTTCACATGGCCATTATCTGAAACCTCAGATTTACAAAAAATATGCATTATTGAGAATTGTTTAATTTTTCATCAAAGGATTCTTTTATTTGGCAAGTTCTTCTAGTACATTTGAAATGTGATTCTGTTTACAGAACATTGATTTACAAATAGCCTTATCAGCAGTATATCTATTGTTTGAAATATATAACAGCAATATATGGGCACAGGATGAATGATAAGTTAATTAAGAACAAGGAACATAAAACTTTAATCAACAGACATCACAAATAAAATGTACTTCAAACTAGTATTATGGCCAGGCAGATGGTAGGCAGAGGGATAGATGAAACGGATGGGACAGATGAGGGGGTGGGAGGACGAGGTGCAAAGAGAGAAAGTCAAGATGAAGAAAAGGGAGTAACAGGAAATGAGAGGGGGTGGGGTAAAATAGAGGCATGAGGTTCGGAGAGAAGAAAAATCGAGAGAGTAGGATTAGAGGAGTCCAAGAAGGGTCAGCTAGAGACGTGAGGGGCAGAGAGAGTTGGGGACACTGACACAGAGGTGGACAAAACTGAAGCAGATAGAAAAAAAGGCAGAGGGAAGGAGAGAGGCAAAAGGAGAGAGAGTGGGGGGCTAAGTGTGTATCTGTTTGTTAGACAAAACTGTATACTTGCCGGGTCATTTTGGAACTAATATGGGGCTGGTGGGGTTTATGAATTCCTTCAGCCATTCATCCCTTTGATAGACATTATGGAACATGAACCAAATGCTGGGCACTCTTCCGGGTGTGGGGATAGAGTAGTTATCACAAGGAGAAGACTCTTGCCCTCTTCAGAGTTCAAGTTTAGGATTGGCGATGGCGATGGCTCTTGGCTCCTCTCATTCCTCAGCTACAGCAGTGGGATTTGGGCCTGTGTTCATAGTAGGGTGCATTGTCTTACACCATCTGTTACACTGTAGGTCTGTCCTGGAGTTACCTCCAAGGCCCTTTGAAACCCTCAGTATCTGTGACACTCTGGGGTCTCATCTGAGGCTCAGGATCCTCTTCCAAGCCCATGTACTTGCAGGCAGAATTCATTTCCTTGCACCCATAAAGCTCACCGTGGCTTGCTTCTTCAAGGCCAGCAGGTGAGAGCATCTCTGACCTCTAGATGTTCTCTTGGGCTGGGCTGGGCCCTTTAGTTGTAGATTCACGATGGGCCCAGAAGAAAAAATGCACCTGCACAATCACAAATAAAAAGTCTCTGGGAGGTTGTGATGGTCTTGGTGAGGATACCAATCAAGTGGACCAGTGCCAAGGTTGGGTCATAGGGGCCAGGGCTTGATCAGGCACAAGGCTGTGATCTAGCTGTTGGGCTGGGACCTCATCTGAGGCTTGGGATCCTCTTCCAAGATCATGTGCTTGCAGGCAGAACTCATTTCTTTGCATCTGTAAAGCTCACCGTCTCTTGCTTCTTCAAGGCCAGCAGGAGAGAGCATCTCTGACTTCTAGATGCTCTTTGAAAGGGCTCACGTGATTAGGTAAGAGTAGACATAAGTATATGGACCCAGAGAGAGACCTTATTGAAAAAAGAGGACTAAAGCTAACCAGGAGGACATATCTATGATTAAGTCCAAAGAAACACTGTAGGGCTAGAAAAAGGAAATAAGGTTAGGAAGTAATCCAGAGCTGGGAAAATTCAGGGATAAGGCTGAAGATGGAACAGAAAGAGGGTGAAGGAACTCTTTTGAGGGGATTGAGAAGCTTGGAGTTTCTCCTTAATGGTTGCTGGCAGTGTGGTTCACTAGACAGTCTGCTCAGATGAAAGACATAGCGTCAGGCACAGACAGTTCCAATTTGGTATGTAGAGATCTCAGAGTAATAAAATGATAGAGTAAGAATTACTCTTATGCTGACCAAGAGAGACTCTTGGGGTATAATCTGAAAGCAGCATTGCTCCCAGCCCTTTAATCCCCACACTGTGGGGCTAGTTGTGTCCTTCCATTCCCTTTCTTGATAACCAGGACATCTAGGACACTTACACACACACACACACACCCCACAAATGCAATTCCAGGTAATAAAATCTTTAATCCTTATGTGTATCCTCTCCCAGTTAGTCAAGCTGCAGCCTGACCGCTTGCAAAGGGACAGAGGGTGTGGTCAGCGCTTTTCCTTCTTTTCCCCGTCTAGTAATTTAACCCATCCTCCCTCATCTAGTTAACCATAGTTTGGACCTTCATGGAGTAGTGTGTGTAGGGTGATATATTAGTTTTCTATTGCTATGAAACAAACTGCTACAAGTTTAGTGGCTTAAAGTGGCACCCATTCATGATCTCCCAGTTCCTCTGCATCAGGGGTGTGGGCACAGCTGGGTCCTTTGCTCAGCATCTCACAAGGCTGCGATCCAGCTGTTGGGCTGGGATCTCATCTGAAGCTCAAGATCCTCTTCCAAGCTCATGTGCTTGCAGGCAGACTTCATTTCCTTGCACCTGTAAAGCTCACTGTGGCTTGCTTCTTCAAGGCCCAACAGGAGAGAGCATCTCTGACCTCTAGATGCTCTTTAAAAGGGCTCACATGATTAGGTCAGGCCAACCCAGGAGAGTCTCCCTTTAGATTACTTAAAGTCAGCTGATTAGGGACGTTAATCACATTTACAAAATCTCTTCACCTTTGCTTATTCTGTTGTTTAGAAGCAAGGCACAGGTTCTGTCCAGTCAAGGAGAGGGGGTCACACAAAAGTGTGGCTACCAGGGGGCAGGAATCATGGAGGCCATGTTAGAAATCTGCCTACTACAGGTAGAGAGAAAATTTTCCACTTAATAAATATTGCTATGAGCTGGTATCAGTGCTTTTGGGGATTGACAAAAATTTGCAGCTGACTCTGTCTCATTAGCCATCCTGATAGGCTTTTGGAAATGCCCCCAGTACCTTTTCCTGCGCCCCCACCCCCCCCCCATCATAGGGGTTCTTTCACCTGAGGTTTCCTTGACACATCCAAATGCACTTGTATTCCAGCTCAGGCCCCTGGCCTATGGCTGGCCACCTGCCCAGCCTCTGTTGGCTGGGCCCCCTTACCCCTGTCAGGGGCTCTTGTTCAGGATCCGTGAGGATTCCATGCACGCTCAGGAGTAGCTCACACCTGGCTCACCAGGAACACTCACATGTGTACTTCCCTCACAAATACTGGGAGTGCCGGGATCTCAGTATGAGAAGCTCTCTCTGCTCATGTTGTGAGAGGCCAGCCATAACTTTTCTTACCTTTTGGCTTTCACAGGCATGAGTTATTCACCATTACTATGCCCACCGAGCTGCAGAGAGAACCCGTTAAATTCTCTGAGAGCTTCTGTTTGAGTTCCTTTCTCTTGGCTTGATTGGAGGAGGTGGCGTCAGACCACCTGGGTTAGATATCCTTGATCAACTTGCTCTTGAAAAATACTCTCCTAATTTTCAACTCTCTACCCCTTTATTTCCAGTTTTTTTTTTCTTTCATCTCAGATTCGGAAGTGGGCACAGCATCAGTCAAAAGCAGTTGCAGAATAGGATTCCATAACCAAGAAAGGCAGAGTACACTGAAGAGTGTAAGTGGCTGGTCTGTCCACTGTAAGGAAGGACATTCAGAGACCTGACAACACAGAGCCATCACATTCAGAACAAGCAGCAGAACGTCAAGTGTGTAGAAGGATGCAGCTATTGCCAGCAGGGCCCAGGAAAGGGCTACAGGTTTGGGAAAGCAGTCCAGAACCAGGGAGCCATGGTTAAAGGAGGGCCAGACAGGCAGCAGATGGCACAAAAACGACCTTGGTTCCTAGCCAAAACCTGTCCTAACTAGATAGTGCACACATGAAGTGATGGGTGGAAGTTGAAAATTAGTAAGGAACATCATTATTTGTGCCTTTTTACTTGGATTTCTTTAAAATTTTTACTAATAACTTATTTAAATGAGCATAGTAATAAAAGTTCTGTGTTAATTACTGTAGGAAATACACAGATGAGCTTTCAAAGAGTTTATGGGTTTAAGATAAATATATAAAAAGCCATAATAAAGATCAGATATAGTTGTCAAGAACCTCTATCCTGTTTTGATATGTTGATATTTAGTCTAAGGTTAAACATATTATTATTAATCATAATGGAGATGTTCACCAAGCTACATACCTAATACACACAAGTAACTTTTTTTCTTAATTAACAGACTATATTTTAGGGTAGTTTTAGGTTTACAGAAAAATTGAGCAGAAAGTACAGAGAGTTCCCAAATACTCCCAGTAACTACTTTTTAAAGTTTCTGATTTTTAGTTGTTCTAATTATTATAATCTTAAATTATCACTAATACTTCCTTTTCTTGATTTATTAATGTTAGATTATATTTGCTGATTCCCGGACATGAAGGATGTGGTATTTATTTCACTTATATTTTTTCCCACTCTCCCTTCCCCCGTTCCTCTCTTCAGTTTTTGTTACATCAGTATTTTTTTATTTGCATTTGTATTTTATTCTGTAATGACATTTTTCTTGCTTTGACTATAGGTTTATTAGAAAAATTAGGCCCCCAAACAGCATTTGCAGTGTTCTGATTGTGCATAGATTATCCATTGTCACACCAAGCTTAGTGCCTGGTCATAAAGAAGGCAGTTTTATCCTGTGTCAGTAAATCACCAGTGCTCAGAAGAGGATATCCCAAGCATCAGGGTCCACTGGATCGTTGTTTAGTTTCTTTTCAGCTTTCTTCATTTCTTCTAGGTCATCTTCAGCTACCACAGTTTCTTATACCTTATATTGCCTTTATGTATCTCTTTTTAATTTTTTGGGGATAGCTTTTAGTGTATTTTTTTTTTCGCATAGGGCACATGAATTTTCTGAACCCTCAATGTCAGAAAATGCCTTTATTTTGCCCATACATATTAAATATGTATGGGACTCTGGCCTTAAAAATCATTTTTTTTTTTTTTACAGATTTAAAGATATTATCTGATTGTGTCCTAGTACTCAGGCTTATTGATGAGAAGGATGGTGATACTTTAATACTAAAGGAGTTATTCTTTTTAAAGTGCCTAGAAAAGGGCCTGGGATAAGTGCTATATAAGTGGTTGATAAGTTAAACACTGAAAATACTGTTTAATCCTTTTTTATAAATGATTATTTTCTCTTGGCAAACTTTTAAGATTTTTTTTCTTTATCCTTGGGATTCTGAAATTTCATCAAGCTCTGTTATTAATCCTACTTGACACTTGGTAGAATTTTTTAGTCTGAAGATTCTTGTCTGTCTCAAGCTTTGGGAAATTTTGTTTCATTATATTTTATTTACCCACATCCATTGTAACAGTTTTCTCCTTCTGGAGCTTTTGTTAAATAGATGTTGGACTTCTTGACTCTAACCTCCATATCACTTAACTTTTCCTTCCACGTTTTCCATTGTTTGGGTCCTTTTTCTTCATCTTTTGGATCAACGTCTGTCTTGTTTTATAGAAATGTGAAACCCTTTCTGCTGTCACAGAACATACTAATTAGAACTTTTTAAGTTCATGTGTGCTCCCTGGGATACCTGTTTTGAGTCAGTTAATTGGTTTCGTCACCATGGTGGAGCTACATTCTCTCTAGGTTTCACTCAAATGTCTATGGAGTCCTGGTTATTGCTTAAGACACATGATAAAGGGCTGGATTAATTAGATTAATTAGTGTATATTCCTGATATGGTTTCCTCTGTGGTTGTGCTGGTGTCTGTCAACAGGAACTTCTCTCATGAGAGGGAAGTGTGTGAGTGTTTGGGCCACGTGCTGGGCACCTTGAGGTGAAGCAGGCACTTCGTCTGTGGGTGCCACAGCGGCTGAAGTTAGAAGGGAGGGCATTCTGAAGGAGAGCTCTTTCCTTCTCCCATCCTCCTTTTCTTATTCCTCCTTCTCCTCCTTCTTCTTTCCTTTAGGGTCTACGTGGAGTACAGACATGCATGAAACTTTGTACTCCGTCTCTCTGCCCAGACACCCACACATCAACCCTTATCTAGACAATTGCCCATTTTTGTGGGAATAGTTGTAAAGCTTCATCCCAGCAGACAAAGGTTCTGCCCTTTGTGTTCCGTATACCTGGGAGCAGAGGCAGCACTTTGCCGGCTCAGTTGATTCAAAGAGTTCTTCAGTTAACTCACCTGATTGCCTCAGAGCCCCTCCCTGCTCTCTGCTGTTCACTGACACTAAGTTGCTAGGCGGTCTCCAGCTTGTCCTGGGAGCAGCACCTCTTATCTCTGGTGTTTGGGTGGTGAAACCCCTCCCATCCCACCTTCTGTCTTCCAGGATCTCCTCAAACTTTCTGATGCCCTGATTGCTCTCTTTTCTTTCACGCTATCACTGTTATGATTTCATTCTTTAAACAATATCATTTAGTTGTTTCATTAAGAACTTGGGTTGGAAGAGAGGTAACTGGGTATGCTCATGAAACCTTCTTGAACTTGGAGGCTTTCTTTTAACGTACTTTAGTAATAGGGAAATCACGATGGAGGGGGCGTGTGCTAATTGCTGCCCCTCACTACACTGATGGGCAACAGGGCTCCTTCAGCTCCTAAGCTTTAAGGGAGGCATCACCTGGTGACATATTCGAATTGTGGTCAAGTCCTTAGGAAGAACAGGGAGGCTTCACTATTAGCAGCCCTGCAAACCCAAATATCTTTAAAAGGGTACCAAACCTCCCTGCCACTCGCCGTCTTTGCCAGCTTCCTCAGCTTGCTGGCAAGGGCATCCACCACTTCTTCTGCCACCTTGACGGCTGCTGCCCCCGGAGCGTTAGGAGGTGTCGAGGGCTAAAGACCTTCTTACCCTCAGGTGGCCATGGATCCTAAAGCTGAGGAGAAGACATTCCTTATCAGGCCTTTTGAAAATGTCCTTCTTCCTCCTGACTTAGAGTAACACACGTCTCTCCGCCTAAAGTATTCAGCTAGTAGATGATGGGGAACAGGGATGTTCTTAAGGTTCAGGGAAGTTTCAACACAGCAAACACTATTTCCAGTCTTTCAGAAAAACCTTTTGATCACCAACTTGTGCTTGGAGCCATCCCTGAAAAAAAAAAAAATCCAATTTGGTATATTTTATGGATTTTATTATAGTGCTATTTATTCTCCATCCCAGATAGCTAAAGCCGGTGTTAAATAATGCAGGCTTTGTAGCTCTGAACCTCCAATACAGACTGGGTTTGTGTGCTCTGCTTTCAGAGAATCAGAGGATGGGGGAGGGGACGGCAGCTGTGGGCACCGGCTCACAGCCCTCTGCGGCACTGTGGGGCGCAGGGCCCACCTGGAGGCTGGAGGAGCTGGCCCGGGAGAGTCGGGACACCTCGGGCTTCTGACTCAGCTCTGAGGCTGTAATTGGGTCGTGTCCCTGGGCAAGTCGCTGAAGCCCTCTGGACCTCGGTTTTTTCCTTCATAAAATGTTTAGAGTTTGCTCCCACCTCCTCAGACACTTCATGCTAGATGCTCTTGAAGGTTTCTGTTGAATATTCTGAGTCTCTTTTAATAAGATTACCTTTAACAACCCCACAAGCATTTCTGTAAGCAAAAGGAACACATGGAGATAGAGTGCAGCGTGAGTCTATTTAGGAGACAATGTTTCCCATGTTATAGGCTTACTCAGCCTGAGAAGGAGGGATATGTCCATCAGTGGTAAATGATTTAAATGAGGGATTGTCATTACGACTGAAGATCCTACTGATGGGTAACTATTGTGAGAATCTAGGATCATACACCCTCTAAAATGTATCTCCAGTATCCTGGGTGTTTACACTGGGTGAGATTCGGTTCTGGGTGCCTCGGTTTAAAGGGTACATGGATGAAAGGGAGTGCAGGTGAAAAAGAGGAGTACACGGATATCATGAAGAGTCAGGGGTGCAGGAGAGGTGGGGAGAGGGTGAGGAGAAATGACGGCAACGGGGAAAAAACTAAGAGGTGCGCATAGAGACTCACATAGCTCTTAAGGCCTCCTGTTTGATGAGAAAATGAGAAACAACGAGATACTGCACAATTCCATTCACATGAACTAAAAATATGTATTATGTTAAGACCACATACAAACATAATTTTAGGAGAATTTAATAAAAAGAAACATTTAAAGGACATGGGATTATTTAGCTTGAAGAACAAATGGTTTGGGAGAGATGTGGTATATATTTGTGGGTATAAAAGACTGTCCTGTGGAAGAGGGAAGATTTGTTCTGGGCAGTCTTTGAGGGCAGATGTGGGACCGTTTGTTCTGAAGTTTGGGGAGCAGGTTTTAGTTCAATGCCAAGAACTTTGTGTGTGCCAGTGAAACCTTACAAAGTAGGCCAGTTGGATCTATTTAGAATCGGTAAGGGGAACTGGTCTTGACTTTTGTGGAAGTGACCCCTGGATTGGGCATATTTGATTATATAACGTCTGAGACCCTTTTCGTGGCTAATTCTCTACATACTAGGGTATGTGTAGAACAATCTTCAATGAACTCTAGAGGATAGATGGGAAAGATAGTGCTATGAAGGTATGTATTGTTCAAGGGGACAAAGGCAGTTAATCATCAAAACATCCCCAGGGTGGCGCTAGCTTGGTGGATTTGCATTTGTCTAGCACTGGATAGAAGCTATCTGGTGGCACTATCAGAACAGCTGTTTTCAAACTTTAACAAGCATATGAATCACTTGGGAAACTTGGTTTCAAAAAGGGCCATCCACAGGTGATGCTGCTATCGTAGGTTTGGGCTGGGGTTAGAAGTTGCTGCAGTTGAAGCCAGGCACCCAGGTGGTGGTCCCCAGATAAGCTTTGAGAAACTTAGTGTTGGGCCAGATGCTGTAGGCAGGGTCAGATTTTGAAAGGGTTTGAATTCTTGACCTCTGGGGACATTTTAATCCTGAGCTCCTGAGGTTCTCTGCCAACAGATCAAAGGAGGCCACTGGCCTCCCCCACTTGCTCCTGACAGCCTCCTTCCTGCACGCGGGAGGGGCTTGGGTCCCTGACTCCCCACCCTCCCTGTTACAGACAGCGCCTACCTCTCCTAACATAGGCACCTGACAAGAGTTCCAGAATAATGATGAGTCAATGTCATTATTCCCAAAGATACAAATGTTGATTTAGAAACACATGTAAATATTTAGTGCAGAGTTCTTGCTTTTGGCTGCTAACGATTTTTTGATAACTTCTAGGGTTTTAGTAACAAAATAGACACCAGTGATTCTGATTACTAATTGCATTTTTTCACATACAGAGCTGGTTGATTGGTTTGGCTCTAGAAATAAAATTAGTTTCCTGAAATCCCACGTTTGTGTTTGTTTGGTCGTTAGTTGCTTCTTCCTAACCTGTGTGCCCAGAAGCCCGGGGGAAGCCTTGTGAATAAGAGCATATGCAAATGTGAAGCCGGCTGCCCAGACCCTGGAGAACATCAGGATCACCTGGAAGTATTTTAAAACAGTGGTTCTCAACTGGTTTTAAATTTCGATGACTGAGTTCCACCCCCAGAGATGCCAATTTAGCTGACCTGTGCTGTGGCCTGGCGGTCAGGATTTTTAAAAACGTCCCCAGGTAGTGTATTGTGCAGCCAAATTTGAGAACCACTGTTTTAAACATACAGATTTTCAAGCCTCAACCAAGAGGTTTTGATGGGGTGTGTCTGGGGTGGGGCCCAGGGATCTGCATTTAAAAAATTCCCCAGTTTATTTCCGACTCTCACTCTTCTTGGAAACTATTGGTGTAAATGAAAAGAGCTTAGATTTGGAACGAGACAGATTTGCTTCTAATTTCTGTTCTGCCACTTATTAGCTGGCAACTTACTGCCTTGGGCAAGTCCACTAACCTCTCTAAGCTGTTTCTGCATCTGTCAGTGAGGGATAATACGGACTGACCTCACAGCTCCATAGTGGACACCTGTGAATCACTGAAAAGATTCTCTAATCCTGGGCTTCTCAAGCTTTAATGCACACATTGCATGCAGGTCACCTGGGGGTTGTGTTTAAATGAGAATCTGATGAGGGGCCAGGGATGCTGCGTTTCTAACCAGCTCCCAGGTCATTCGCTGCTGCCTGCCCGCAGGTTGAGCACCGAGGGCTTCGTGCACAGTGAAAACTCGGGGCCCTTTGCTGAAACAGCGGTAAGAAAGTGTTGTTAAAGATACTAAAATATAGAGCTTTTTCCTTCTTCCAGGGTCTCACTTTCAGCTTGTCATGGTGTGTTTTGTTATTTAATGTAGCACTATGTAAAGGAAAACTAAAGTTTTAAAATATTAGCATGAAATTTGCCATTTAGCTTTAAATTGTACAATGTCACTTTTAAATACAAATGTAAGAGCATTGAACTCGTATGTGGAATCACCAGAATTACACAGTTCAGCTCCATTGCTCATGCATCCATCTGTATTTTGTCCTCACCTAGGTCACCTGTTTTCACTTCACTTCTTGATGCACTCACAGTCCACAGTGTTCTCTGCTTTCCCCTCCTGATGAGGAAGGACTGGACAAACGAGGAACTGTGGGTTGCCCTACCTTCTGTTTTTCCTTGTCTTTCCGCATCATCATTTTCAGCATAAGTGGCTGGTTAACATAGGGATGTGATGTGAGTAAGAAAAGATCTGAAGATACGGTTCTTTGGTAGTTTGTGTTTCTTAGATTGCCATTTCCAAAGTAGATCCTGGTGCGAAGGCAAGTGTGGTTTCTTGGGGCTGCCGGCACTCTGGCTTGCTCAGTCCTGGACTTAACATGCTCACCTTGTACTTGCTTTGAGCCTTGTTGAACTCCCACGTTGTGGGCCCGCTGGAACTCAGTGCTTATGGATACCTCAAATGCCATATGTGAAGGTGCATCTGGGAACAGTAAATATGCATGTTGCCCATATCGCCTCAGCTTGTGAGCATGCTCCGTGTACCACTGGATTTCATTTACAAAACACAAGTTGAAAGGTAAAATTATTAAGCATTTCAAAACAGCAGAGGATCAAACCAAGTGTGACCATCGTGAGTGAAGGGCCCTGTGTGACGGCATAGGTCTCACCCTCGTGAAGCCAACCTTGGCCGTGCTTTGAGTAGCAAGGATCTAGTCTCTATACTGCTGTGCTCTGTCCATTACTCTCCGTGGCAGGCAGATAATGACAAATCATAGGGCTCAGCAAATGTTCATTCTTTGACTTTCTTATTTTCCCTCTTCTCCCTTCTGAAGAAAGAGTGGTTCAGTGGAAAACCTTTGAAACGCTCAGATGAGGCCAACTGCGGGAGATGGTGAAAAGGGTCATCTTCTTTGAATGTACTCATGTTCTGATGAAAGAATGAGTGACCCTGGGGCTGGGCTGGGCTTGATCTCCAGCCGTGGGAACAGTTGTATGACTCTCCATGGCCAAATGTGGCCACAGGCCTAGGAATTCCAGTCTCAGGGTGCCAGGGAAGGGAGAGAGGGCCAGTTTGCCAGTCACTGAGTGGGAGAACTGCAGCACTTGCCTGTATTTGTCGCTTGTCTTCCTGCTGCTTTTGTTCTTTGAGCGAATTCCTGTTTGAAGAACTGATATTTAATTCAACAGCCCCCATGGAGTCTTGTTCCTGTGATAGAAGTTTCTAAAATTCTCAGCCAACAAAATGATAACAGCTGGTCTTTGAAACTCTGGGCACTGTAGACTGGTGAGGTGCTGGGGGAGGGAGCACTAAGGGAACAAGGGATTGGGGCTGGGGAATGTACTATTTGTTAAGGATAATGAGGCAAAAATGTGACAGAGGTTTTTATTACAAATAATAGACAGAAGTCTTCAAACAACAGCAGAGAGTCATTAAAAAAAGAAAAAGAGTTAAATAATTGTCTAATTAGCAGGCACCAAGAAGGCAAAATTTATTCCATTAGAACTTCTTAAGGGAGAGTCAATAAATTCACAGCTGGGTGTTCATTTTGTCAGGAATACAGAGAATGTGGATTTTCCTGGTGCCCAAGTTGTTCTTCGATCCCTTTGCTAACCTTCCTAATTAACCCAAGGTGAGTCTTGCCTCAGAGAACTGCTAGGCTCAGTTGCTTTACTCAACCATGTCATTGAGCTCTGGCCCAAGTATTGAGCCTTCAAGAAGTCAGGAACCGCAGGGACGTCTACTATTAACAATGCTGTGAGCTAATGTTCATACAGCGCTCCACAGCTTACAAGGCTTATTGACATACGTGATTTCATTGAATTCTTGCAGCCACTCAGCAAGGGAAGCTGAGACTGTGTAAGTGAATGTTTATGAGTATGGATGGTGTATTAGCTAGCTTGGGTGAGCATAACAAACCACTATAGACTGGATGGCTTAAACAACAGAAATTTATTTTCTCACAATTCTGGAGGCTGGAAGTCAGAGATCAGAGTGCCAGCATGATTGGGTTAGATCTCTCTTGGCTTGCAGATAGCTGGCTTCTCTCTGTGTGCTCACATGGCGTTTCTTCAGTGCACATAGAAAGAGGGAGGGGGGAGAGAGAGAGACACACACACACACACACAAAGAGGGGGGAAGAGGGAGAGAAAACAAGATCTCTTTGTTTTCCTCTTCTAGGGCCACCAATCTTATCTGGTTAGGACCCCACCCATATTACCTCATTTAATCTAAATTCCCCCTAAAAACCCCATCTCCAAATATAGACACTTTGTGGTGGTGGTGGGGTGGGAGGGTAGGGCTTCAACATATGGATTTGGAGGGGACACATTTCAGTCCATATCAGATGGCAACCACCTGGTGAGAACACAAACCATCTGCAGCCACACAGCTCACTGTCTGCATTAAAATCACCTGATTTCAGGAGACTCTTACCCAGGAACATCATGTTGCAAATAATTATGATTTGGTTAAAGAACTTCCTGAAAATCCATTTATATGAAAAAAAGATGATTCAACCATCTCTCATCAGAGGAAATAACCCCGTTTCAGGACAGTATAAATCACTTTATCAGACTCATCAAACCACTGTTGATGCTTTAAGACTCTTGGAACCATTTCCTTGCTGTGTCAACCAACCCTAAACTACTATGTCAGGAAGTTGGGCCAGTCTGAATCCGGCCCCTGCATTGAAATACTTGCCTTAAACCAGACTCCCAAACCTCATAAATATCCCTCCTAGAAAATAAGAGTCTTGTCAAGGGCGTATTCTTCCTTATTATAGTAAGTGATGAACTTCAACTTTGCTTTATCAGTAAGCTGATTAGGTGATTTTATTGAGAAGTCCAAAATCAACATCAGTTTGAACCATTGGTTTGAACCTTGGCTCCAACACTTTCCAGCTGTGTGATCTTGGGAAAAAAATTTTAACCTCTCTATGCCTCATTTTCCTCATCTGTAAGATGACCACCAACCACAGAAGGTCATTATAAGGTTTAAATGAGTTAATACAGGTGAAGCTGTTACATACCTGGCACATGGCAGGATCTCAGTAAATACATTCGTGTTATTGAAATCTGTCAGATGGGCTGACCAGTGCCTTCATTCTTTTCTTGATGTATATTTCCCTAAAACAAGGCTGCTTAAGCAAAATAAAATATCATAGGCTTTTGATTTACAATGAAATTATATACCTAATTTCCTCCATTTCAAAAATACCATTAAATATAAAATATCAATTTAAAAACGGTAGGAGCAAAAAAATGGAACACTGCTGTACTAAGTGTACACATTGGCTATAACATGCATACCAATTTCAGAAATGATAAAATGTAGAAAAAATTGTCTTCAGGAGGAATAAGTGAATTTAGAGGTTTTTTTTTTTTTTTTCCCTAAAGCCCTCAGCTTTTGTGGGAAGGATGGGGGCTCCCCTGAAGTGCTTTCAAACACATCGCTACGGCTGAGTGATTTCTGACTCTCTTTTGGGGACAGGCCAAGCCAGCTTGGGAAAAAAGGCAGTGAGCCTAAAACCATTTCACATATGTTTGAGTTCTTCATGGATTTGGCCATGGGACCCTATGTTTGCAGACACTTGGAGTGTGATTGCTGCAGGCTGGAGCTGGCGTTTGCTTATGGGAGGCCTGGGAGAGGGGCCCTCTTTTCACAGAACTGGAATTCTGCTTGGCTGTGCTGACAGAAAGTATTGATTCAACCATATTTCCTCTCCCATAGAGAACCTTCCCTCTGTCTCTACTCGGTGGCCTCCTTTTCTTCCTTCGTCTCATGGCATATTCACGGCCACTGAAAGTGACTCAGATGGTCAAGGCACATCTATACAGTGCTTCCAAAAGTGAATTCTGTAGACCAGGGCCAATATGCGAACTGTTTCCAGTCTCTGGTGAGAAAAATACAGAGATCGAGAGCATTTAGACATTTTATAGCAGTTTGACGTTGCTGTGAAATCCATGCAGATGATCAGTGACCTTGTCTCATTTAATAGAGCCTAGACCAATACGGGGGTTGTGTTACACCCACGGTCAGTTGCATTTAGTGCAAGATACCTACTGACCATGTGCGGTAGGATTATAGTGGGCTGAACATTAAAACTACAACAACAGCGACAACCACGAAAACTGTCCGATAGCCAGAGATTTATTGAGAAATACTGTTGTAAAAACTAATTATTTTTTATCTAGAAGATATACCTGGAATTTCAGCAGCTGCCATCATGTCATACAAGATCTTGGAACACTGACCTGGACACCAGGAGCTCCCAGCCCGGCTGGTTCAGAATGATTAAAGTTTACAGTTCATTTGACATTGTTCTGAATACCAAACTACGATGCTCTTTTAAAAAGTGACTAGATGTGGATTGCTTATTTCTCCATTTCATGAAAATATAATTTGAAGCAAGTTTTGAAGCTGTAGACCTTAGACATAGATCGGCATATTCTCTCTAGCTTCAGTACTAATCAGAACATGACCTTGCACTGGTCTCACTACCAGAGTGAAGGGCCTTTCGGGCTGTCCTTTCTGTAGTTAAGGGTACTTTTAGAGTTAACAAAATAAGCACTTCCTGCCAGAGTCTTACCTCTAGCATTTTTTTTTTAAATTAAAGCAAGAGGATAAGATGTTCTGTTAATAGTCTTTTTTTTTTTTTAAAAAAAAAAAAACAAACTTTTATCTATTTGGCCCTTGTTCCACTAGAGAGAAACAAACCATAACAATGTCCCATTATATATTTATTTATTAACATCATTATTGGAGTATAATTGCTTTACAATGATCTGTTAGTTTCTACGTTATCACAAATTGAATCAGCTATACATATACATATATCCCCATATCCCCATATCCCCTCCCTCTTGCGTCTCCCTCCCATGCTCCCTATCCCACCCCTCTAGGTGGTCACAAAGCACCGAGCTGATCTCCCTGTGCTATGCAACTGCTTCCCACTAGCTATCTATTTTACATTTGGTAGTGTATATATGTCCTTGCCACTCTCTCACTTCGTCCCAGCTTATCCTTCCCCCTCACCGTGTCCTCAAGTCCATTCTCTACATCTTGTGTCTTTGTTCCTGTCCTGCCCCTAGGTTCTTCAGAACCTTTTTTTTTTTTTTTTTAGATTCCATATATGTGTGTTAGCATACGGATTTTGCTTTTCTCTTTCTGACTTCACTCTGTATGACAGACTCTAGGTCCATCCACCTCATTACAAATAACTCAATTTTGTTTCTTTTTATGGCTGAGTAATATTCCATTGTATATATGTGCCATATTTTCTTTATCCATTCCTCTGATAATGGACACTTAGGTTGCTTCCATATCCTGGCTATTGTAAATAGAGCTACAATGAATATTGTGGTACATGACTCTTTTTGAACTATGGTTTTCTCAGGGTATATGCCCAGTAGTGGGATTATTGGGTTGTATGGTAGTTCTATTTTTAGTTTTTTAAGGAACCTCCATACTGTTCTCCATAGTGGCTGTATCAATTTATATTCCCACCAGCAGTACAAGAGGGTTCCCTTTTCTCCACATCCTCTCCAGCATTTATTGTTTGTACATTTTGTGATGATGGCCATTCTGACTGGTGTCAGGTGATACCTCACTGTAGTTTTGATTTGCATTTCTCTAATGATTGGTGATGTTGAGCATCCTTTCATGTGTTTGTTGGCAATCTGTATATCTTCTATGGAGAAATGTCTATTTACGTCTTCCACCCATTTTTGGGCTGGGTTGTTTGTTTTTTTGATATTGAGCTGCATGAGCTGCTTGTAAATTTTGGAGATTAGTCCTTTGTCAGTTGCTTTGTTTGCAAATATTTTCTCCCATTCTGAGGGTTGTCTTTTCGTCTGGTTTATGGTTTCCTTTGCTGTACAAAAGCTTTTAAGTTTCATTAGGTCCCATTTGTTTATTTTTGTTTTTATTTCCATTTCTCTAGGAGGTGAGTCAAAAAGGATCTTGCTGTGATTTATGTCATGGAGTGTTCTGCCTATGTTTTCCTCTAACAGTTTTCTAGCGTGTGGCCTTATATTTAGGTCTTTAATCCATTTTGAGTTTATTTTTGTGTATGGTGTTAGGGAGTGGTCTAATTTCATTCTTTTACATGTAGCTGTCCAGTTTTCCCAGCACCACTTATTGAAGAGGCTGTCTTTTTGCCATTGTATATTCTTGCTTCCTTTATCAAAAATAAGGTGACCATATGTGCGTGGATTTATCTCTGGGCTTTCTATCCTGTTCCATTGATCTATATTTCTGTTTTTGTGCCAGTGCCATACTGTCTTGATTGCTGTAGCTTTGTAGTATAGTCTGAAGTCCGGGAGCCTGATTCCTCCCAGTCCATTTTTCTTTCTCAAAATTTCTTTGCTATTTGGGATATTTTGTGTTTCCACACAAATTGTGAAATTTTTTGTTCTAGTTCTGTGACAAATGCCATTGGTAGTTGGATAGGGATTGCATTGATTCTGTAGATTGCTTTGGGTAGTATAGTCATTTTCACAATGTTGATTCTTCAAATCCAAGAACATGGTATATCTTTCCATCTGTTTGTATCATTTTAAATTTCTTTCATCAGTGTCTTATAGTTTTCTGCATACAGGTCTTTTGTCTCCTTAGGTAGGTTTATTCCTAGGTATTTTATTCTTTTTGTTGCAGTGGTAAATGGGAGTGTTTCCTTAATTTCTCTTTCAGATTTTTCATCATTAGTGTATAGGAATGCAAGAGATTTCTATGCATTAAATTGTATCCTGCTACTGTACCAAATTCATTGATTAGCTCTAGTAGTTTTCTGGTAGCATCTTTAGGATTCTCTATGTATAGTATCATGTCATCTGCAAACAGTGACAGTTTTACTTCTTCTTTTCTGATTTAGATTCCTTTTATTTCTTTTTCTTCTCTGATTGCTGTGGCTAAAACTTCCAAAACTATGTGAAATAATAGTGGTGAGAGTGGACAACCTTGTCTTGTTCCTGATCTTAGAGGATATGGTTTCAGTCTTTCACCATTGAGAACGATATTGGCTGTGGGTTTGTCATATATGGCCTTTATTATGTTGAGGTAAATTCCCTCTATGCCTACTTTCTGGAGGGTTTTTATCGTAAATGGGTGTTGAATTTTATCGAAATCTTTTTCTGCATCTATTGAGATGATCATATGGTTTTTCTCCTTCAATTTGTAAATATGGTTTTTCTCCTTCAATTTGTAAATATGGTTTATCACATTGATTGATTTGCGTATATTGAAGAATCCTTGCATTCCTGGGATAAACTCCACTTGATCATGGTGTATGATCCTTTTAATGTGCTGTTGGATACTGTTTGCTAGTATTTTGTTGAGAATTTTTGCATCTATGTTCATCAGTGATATTGGCCTGTAGTTTTCTTTCTTTGTGACATCTTCATCTGGTTTTGGTACCAGGGTGATGGTAGCCTTGCAGAATGAGTTTGGGAGTGTTCCTCCCTCTGCTGTATTTTGGAAGAGTTTGAGAAGGATAGGTGTTAGCTCTTCTCTACATTTTGGTAGAATTCTCCTGTGAAGCCATCTGCTCCTGGGCTTTTGTTTGTTGGAAGATTTATTTGTAATCACAGTCTCAATTTCAGTGCTTGTGATTGGTCTGTTTATATTTTCTATTTCTTCCTGGTTCAATCTCAGAAGGATGTGCTTCTCTAAGAATTTGTCCATTTCTTCCAGGTTGTCCATTTTATTGGCATATAGTTGCTTGTAGTAATCTCTCATGATCCTTTGTATTTCTGCAATGTCAGTTGTTACTTCTCCTTTTTCACTTCTAATTCCACTGGTTTGAGTCTTCTCCCTTTTTTTCTTGATGAGTCTGGCTAATGGTTTATCAATTTTGTTTATCTTCTCAAAGAACCAGCTTTTATAGCTACTTTTTATTTATTTATTTATTTATTTTTGGCTGTGTTGGGTCTTCAGTTCGCGCGAGGGCTTTCTCTAGCTGCGGCAAGCGGGGGCCACTCTTCATCGCGGTGTGGGGACCGCTCTTCATCGCGGTGCGCGGGCCCCTCACTATCGCGGCCCCTCCCTGTGCGGGGCACAGGCTCCAGACGCGCAGGCTCAGCAGTCGTGGCTCACGGGCCCAGCCGCTCCGCGGCACGTGGGATCCTCCCAGACCAGGGCTCGAACCCGTGTCCCCTGCACTAGCAGGCAGACTCTCAACCACTGCGCCACAAGGGAAGCCCCGAAGAACCAGCTTTTAATTTTATTGGTCGTTGCTCTCGTTTCCTTTGTTTCTTTTTCATTTATTTCTGATCTGATCTTTATGATTTCTTTCCTTCTGCTGACTTTGGGGTTTTTTTGTTCTTCTTTCTCTAAATGCTTTAGGTGTAAGGTTAGGTTGTTTATTTGAGATGTTTCTTGTTTCTTGAGGTAGGTTTGTATTGCTGTAAACTTCCCTCTTAGAGCTGCTTTATGCTGCATCCCATAGGCTTTGGGTTGTCGTGTTTTCATTGTCACTTGTTTCTAGGTATTTTTTGATTTCCTCTTTGATTTCTTAAGTGATCTCTTGGTTATTTAGTAGTATATTGTTTAGCCTCCATGTGTTTGTATTTTTTAATAATTTTTTCCTGTAGTTGATATCTGGTCTCATAGTGTTGTGGTTGGAAAAGATACTTGATACGATTTCAATTTTCTTAAATTTACCAAGGCTTGATTTGTGACCCAAGATATAATCTATCCTGGAGAATGTTCCATGAGCACTTGAGAAGAAAGTGTATTCTGTTGTTTTTGGATGGAATGTTCTATAAATATCAGTTAATTCCATCTTGTTTAATGTATCATTTAAAGTTTGTGTTTCCTAATTTATTTTCATTTTGGATGATCTGTCCATTGGCGAAGGTGAGGTGTTAAAGTCCCCTACTATGATTGTGTTACTGTTGATTTCCCCTTTTATGGCTGTTAGCATTTGCCTTATGTATTGAGGTGCTCCTATGTTGGATGCATAAGTATTTACAATTGTTCTGTCTTCTTCTTGTATTGATCCCTTGATCATTATGTAGTGTCCTTCTTTGTCACCTGTAATAGTCTTTATTTTAACGTCTATTTTGTCTGATATGAGAATTGCTACTCCAGCTTTCTTTTGATTTCCATTTGCATGGAGTATCTTTTTTCCATCCCCTCAACTTCATTCCATATGTGTCCCTAGGTCTGAAGTGGGTCTCTTGTAGACAGCATATATGCAGGTCTTGTTTTTATATCCATTCAGCCAATCTGTGTCCTTTGGTTGGAGCATTTAATCCATTTACATTTAAGTTATCAATACGTATGTTCCTATTACCATTTTCTTAATTGTTTTGGGTTTGGTTTTGTAGGTCATTTCCTTCTCTTGTGTTTCCTGCCTAGAGAAGTTCCTTTAGCATTTTTTGTAAAGCTGGTTTGGTGGTGCTGAATTCTCTTAGCTTTTGCTTCTCTGTAAAGGTTTTAATTTCTCTGTCGAATCTGAATGGGATCCTTGGTGGGTAGACTAATCTTGGTGGTAGGTTTTTCCCTTTCATCACTTTAAATATGTCCTGCCACTCCCTTCTGGCTTGCAGAGTTTCTGCTGAAAGATCAGCTGTTAACTTTATGGGGATTCCCTTGTATGTTATTTGTTGCTTTTCCCTTGCTGCTTTTAATATTTTTCTTTGTATTTAATTTTTGATAGCTTGATAAATATGTGTCTTGGCGTGTTTCTCCTTGGATTTATCCTGTATCGGACTCTCTATGCTTCCTGGACTTGATTGACTATTTCCTTTACCATGCTAGGGAAGTTTTCAACTATAATCTCTTCAAATATTTTCTCAGTCTTTTTTTTCTTGTCTCTTCTTCTTCTGGGACCCCTGTAATTTGAATATTGGTGCATGTAATGTTGTCCCAGAGGTCTCTGAGACTGTCCTCAATTCTTTTCATTCTTTTTTCTTCATTCTGCTCTGTGGTAATTATTTCCACTATTTTATCTTCCAGGTCACTTATCCTTTCTTCTGCCTCAGTTATTCTGCTATTTATTCCTTGTAGAGAATTTTAAATTTCATTTATTGTGTTTTTCATCATTGTTTACTCTTTAGTTCTTCTAGGTCCTTGTTAAATGTTTCTTTTTCTTTCTCCATTCTATTTCCAAGATTTTGGATCACCTTTACTATCATTACTCTGGTTCTTTTTCTGGTAGACTGCCTATTTCCTCTTCATTTTTTTGGTCTGGTGAGTTTTTACCTTGCTCCTGCATCTGCTGTGTGTTTCTCTGTCTCTTCATTTTGCTTAACTTGCTGTGTTTGGTGTCTCCTTTTTGCAGGCTGCATGTTTGTAGTTCCGGTTGTTTTTGGTGTCTGCCCCCAGTGGCTAAGGTTGGTTCAGTGGGTTGTGTAGGCTTCCTGGTGGAGGGGACTAGTGCTTGTATTCTGCTGGATGGGGCTGAATCTTGTCTTTCTGGTAGGCAGGACCGCGTCCAGTGGTGTGTTTTGGGGTGTCTGTGACCTTATGATTTTAGGCAGCCTCTCTGCTAATGGGTGGGGTTGTGCCTGTCTTGCTGGTTGTTTGGCATAGGATGTCCAACACTGTAGCTTGCTGGTCATTGAGTGAGCTGGGTGTTAGCGTTGAGATGGATATCTCTGGGAGAGTTTTCGCTGTTTGATAGTACGTGGAGCCGGGAGGTCTCTGGTGGACCAATGTCCTGAACTCGGCTCTCCCACCTCAGAGGCTCAGGCCTGACACCTGGCTGTAGCACCAAGACCGTGTCAGCCACACGGCTCAGAAGATAAGGGAGAAAAAGAAAGAAAGAAAGAAAAAAATAAAATAAAATAAAGTTATTTAAATAAAAAATGAAACAAATTATTAAAAATAAAAAAATTAAAAAGTAATAAAAGGTAAAGAAAAAAAAAAGAAGAGAGCAACCAAACCAAAAAACACATCCACCAATGATAAGCAGCGCTAAAAACTATACTAAAAAAACCAAACCAAAACAAAACAAAAACGGTCATACAGAACCCTAGGACAAATGGTTAAAGCAAAGCTATACAGACAAAAATCACACAATGAAGCATATACGTACACACTCACAAAAAGAGAAAAAGGAAAAAAAATGCATATCTATATATTAAAAAAAAAAGAGAGCAACCAATCAATAAACAAATCTACCAATGATAATGAAGTCTAAGTACTAAACTAAGATAAACATAAAACCAGAAACAAATTAGATGCAGAAAGCAACCCCAAGTCTACAGTTGCTCTGAAAGTCCACTGCCTCAATTTTGGCATGATTCTTGTCTATTCAGGTGTTCCACAGATGCAGGGTACATCAAGGTGATTGTGGAGATTTAATCCGCTGCTTCTGAGGCTGCTGGGAGAGATTTCCCTTTCTCTTCGTTGTTCAAACAGTTCCTGTGGTTCAGCTTGGATTTGGCCCCTCCTCTGTGTTTGGGTCACCTGAGGGCATCTGTTCTTCACTCAGACAGGACGGGGCTAAAGTAGCAGCTGCTTCAGGGGCTCTGGCTCACTCAGGCCAGGGGGTAGGAAGGGGTACAGAATGCAGGGTGAGCCTCCGGCGGCAGAGACCAGCGTGACGTTGCACCAGCCTGAGGCATGCCGTGTGTTCTCCCGGGGAAGTTGTCCCTGGATCACGGGACCCTGGCAGTGGCAGGCTGCACAGGCTACCAGGAGGGGAGGTGTGGATAGACCTGTGCTTGCTCACAGGCTTCTTGGTGGCTGCAGCAGCAGCCTTAGCATATCATGCCTGTCTCTGGTGTCTGCGCTGATAGCCGCGGCTCATGCCCATCTCTGGAGCTTGTTTAGGCGGTGCTCTGCATCCCCTCTCCTCGCACACCCCGAAACAATGGTCTCTTGCCTCTTAGGCAGTTCCAGACTTTTTTCTGGACTCCCTCCTGGCTAGCTGTGTCGCACTAGCCCCCTTCAGGCTGTGTTCACGCACCCAACCCCAGTCCTCTCCCTGGGATCTGACCCCTGAAGCCCAAGCCTCAGCTCCCAGCCCCAGCCTGCCCCCACGGGTGAGCAAACAAGCCTCTCGGGCTGGTGAGTGCTGGTCGGCACCGATCCTCTGTGTGGGAATCTCTTCGCTTTGCCCTCTCCACCCCTGTGGCTGTGCCCTCCTCTGTGACTCCGAAGCTTCCCCCCCGCCAGCCCCATCTCCGCCAATGAAGGGGCTTCGTAGTGTGTGGAAACTTTTCCTCCTTCACAGCTCCCTCCCAGAGGTACAGGTTGTGTCCCTATTTCTTTTGTCTCTGTTTTTTCTTTTGCCCTCCCCAGGTACTTGGGGAGTTTCTTGCCTTTTGGGAAGTCTGTGGTCTTCTGCCAGATTAACACTGCAATTGGTAGACTGAGTAAAGCAGATTATCCTTCCCAGCATGGTCTCATCCAATCCATCGAAGGTCTGAATAGAACAAAAGCCTGAGTAAGGAAGAACTTGTTCTGTCTGACTGTCTTCAAGCTGGGACATTGATCTTCTGTCTTCAGATTTGGATTCAGGTTAGAACTGTATAACCACCTTCCTGGGTCTCCAGCTTGCTGACTTTTCAGCTTCCATAATTGTGTGAGCCAGTTCTTTGTAAGAAATCTCCTTTCTTGGAATAGGAATGTGTACTAGTATCTGTATCTGTGTAACTATATATCTATGGATTCTGTTTCTCTGGAGAACCCTGTATTCATGGAGCATGCTTTAGAGGCTATAGAAACTATTATTTTGATTAATCAGTGCAGTTCATCAGCTCTTTATTAAACATCTGTTAGACTCAAAGCAATGAAATATACTAAGTGCTATGAGGACCACAAAGGTAAAGAAGTTTCCAGCCTTAGGGTAAGTTTTTAAACTTGCTCTTAAACTATCATAAGGCAGGGGGTTTTAAGAGCCATGAGAGAGGTGCAATTCAAATGCTTTGTGGTTTCAGTGGAGGGAAGGTCACTTTGGCCTGGTAGTTAGGGGATGGCTTTATAAAAGAGGCAGGTCCAAGTCAGGCTCAGTTCTCCAATGTCACTGAATTTTCCAACTATTGTTCTCTTATTTATATGGGAAGAACCTTGAACTCCTCTGGTTGGTGTTGTAGGACATGTTAAAATCATGAAGGCACTATTCTTAGTGAAGATTTAATAGTCATTCAATCAAATAACATAGCTTCAAAATAAATAGAGCAAAAACTGTCAAGGAGAAATAGACCAAAACACATTAGTACAAGTAGACTTTAATAACTTTTCCTCAGTTCACTAACAAATTAAATAGACAAATGAGTAAGTAAAGATGTAGAAGACCTAGTAAACGTAATTAACAAGGTAGACATAACTGATATAGCTGCATCAATCTATAGTGTACCATACTCCGAAAACAGAGAAAATGCTTTCTGAACATGTGCTGTGGAACATTTGCAGAAGTGGAACTATGTTGGCCCTAAAGAAAGATTCCAGACATTTTCAGAGCCACAGACATTCTCAGAATCCAATACAATCATATTAAAGATTAATTACCAAAATAGAAAACAAAGATTTCTACCACCTGTACAGTACTATTTGGCCCTCTTTCCCCTTGTTAAGGAAGACACTGGCTGCCCATGCATCCCAGGGATTTGATTGTGGGGCTCAGTCTTTGGCGGTATCACGAGCCATCTATACTTTCCTCCTGCCCTTTCTGTTTCTCTGGTACTTGATGTGAGAAGGCCCTGGACTGGGGGTCATGCTACCTGAGTTCTTGTCTGCTGCTGTACATTTCTGCTACTAACTTGAGTATTCTCAGGTCAGAGTCTCAAACAATTGGAGCCTCAGTTTCCTCTTCTACAAAATGAGCGAGGTTGGATTTGATAATTTCTGAAATCTCTTACAGAGATAATGATTTAAGAGTCAATGTCTTTTGCTAGTCAGTGTCTTGTTTCCTGTAGCTCCAGTGATTGCCCTGCATTATACTCTCTGCCCTAGGGTTGGGTCAGGTAGTCAGCCAGAGAACACCGTGACCTTGGATTTCTTTGGAGACTTGGCTAAAACTGGTTCTTAAAGTTTCATCAGTGTATCTTTTTCCTTGAACATTTGTGTGCGAATATTTTTTGTTTGGTTTGTTGTGCTGATTGACAGTGAGTTCAATAGGAGCTGAGCCAAACTCTCAGTGCTTCTTTTACAAAGTATGAAATGCATTATCATTTTCCTTTCTTGAATCCTGCTTCCTTCTGCCCATTTTCATCTGAGTTCAGAGCTACTAGGATTGATTAGGATGAACATCCATTCCAGATTGTGCTTCTGCCGTATCTAAAGGATAGTCTTAAATATATGATCTGTTTGGGGCTTTCTCAAGAGTTAGTCCACAGACAGTAGATGTACTACCAAAAAGTTAAAAAAAAAAAAAAAGCAAAAAACCCAAACAACCTTCTTTCCTGTATGCATGGAGAGGTTGAGTACTTTGAGGAGAAGGCAAATTTGCAGACATTGACCTACAAGGAAGTAGTTCTTCATGAGAACAGAATATACAGCAGCACGTAACAACTCCTTCTCCCAGATCAGGTCTGCTTACCTGGATACCTACCAGACCATCCATGCTAAGCAGTCTGTATCTGTGGCCTATTATTATTACTGATACTAATCGCTGTCTACTGGACGCGGGTCAGAACTAGGAAAGAATACCAGGTCCCATCTGCAAAGCATCACCTTTTGTGAGTCCTAAATGAGTGTTTATGAAAAGAAAGCTTAGTAAAGAAAGGGAACTCAGTTTGCATTTGGAGAGTGAGATAGTTGAAGAGAGGACAGAAGAGAATTCACTTACATTAAAAAAAAAAAAAGGAATTGTAAAATTCATTCAGACTTATGTGCTGAAACATTTCGTGGCTGCTCTTTATGACTAGGGAGTATGTGAAGAGCCAGCAGGCTTTGGGGTGAGAGTGTAGCTTGCTCAGTGGTGGGACTGCATTTTCCATTTTCTTTTACTACGTAAGTAAATGCAGTAACATAGCTGCTTAGTGTGAGTGGGGAGGGGATTGGAGACTTCCAAATCAGCAATGTCAGTGAGATTGTTGGTACTGATTTCTCCTCCTGAGTGACACAATTTAAGTGACTCTTACAGGAATTTTCTTCGTGATGACAATCGACTTCTGATTGCCTAGACATCTCACAGCCACTCACAGGAGAGACAGGGAGCACTCAGAGTGCTCCCATGCAAGGGCGAGCTCAGAGTTTCTCTGGCTTCCTGATAGGCTTTTCCCCACTATGATGCCCCTGAACTGTCCCCATGAGTGGCTGGGTGGCAGCAAAAGAGAAGTATGACAAAGGAGACAGCCTGTCTATTGTGGACTCTTGCTCTGATCAGCTTGGTAATTCTGATAATTCCTGAGATGTCTATATTGGTTTATTACTGCCATTATCGTCATCATTATTATTCTACTTTAGGGTAGACCCATATAGTCCGAAAGATATACAGATGGAAAGTGAAAATATTTTCAATCATCTGAATAGCGTGCTTGCAGATCACTAAACACAAGAATGACTAATGAATCTTGTTTCATTCTGCCCATTTTCATCCAAGTTCAGAGCTATCAGGTTTAATATATAAACATGAGAATAACTGATCCAGATGTCTGGCTGTTAGGCAAAGTGGAGTTTATATTACAGATTTCTGGGCTCATGACTAACTGGGGAGAAGGAGGTGGTTCTCGAAGACTGATTTCTCTGATACCACCTAGTTACCTTAGTTGGAATCAAAAAGGAAGAATTGAACCATCAGGTATATTAGAGACCCTCTTTACTTTTTGGACAAGACAACGAAACATTTACTTATAATATCTACTCTACTTGCAAAGAGGATCTGAGGCAGCCTAGATTAAAATATAGAGAATGGGAGAGTTAAGTTGCAGATAAACCAGGAGAGCTCAGAAATCTAGATGAAAGACAGAAGGAATCATACTAGAATACAGTTAATGCATTTGAACACCAAACTTGGTTCTGATGGAAAGTCAATAGCAGCAGTGGTAATAAGGATAGTCATAAATAGTTACCATTATTTTTAAGTAGTTTTCAGACATTAATCTTTACAACAACTTGACAAACAATAACAGCAACGAATCTAGAGGCTCAGAAAAGACAAGTGACTCGAGAGCTACAGAGTAAGTGGAGCCAAAATTCAAATTCAGAACTGTCCCAGGTCAAAGTCCATATTTTGTGGTATAAAACATGTCTTTGCAGGACAATAGCTTCCTCCTGGGCCACAGGATAAGTTACTAAGATAATAAGATGCTTGACAGCCCTGGTAAAAGCCCTCTTAAAGGTGTTGGAAAGAATTACCCAGTCCTACAGCTGTTCATTAGTGCATTGCTTTGGACTGCTGATTGCACATGTGTAAGAGGAGGTTCTCTGGGGTCCTTAACTGCTTCAATTTCTGGGAAGAGATTCCAACCCTGAAGGCCTTTGGGGAATTACTTTCTAACGTCTGTTTTTCCATCTAGGGACTGTTAAAGGAACCATTTAAAATACAGCCTGTGTTTTTTCCAGCTCTGCAAAGGAAGCCTCAGTTGCCCCTTCTGTAGGAGGAAGGGCTCACAGATTGCCCCCTGCACAATGAACGGTCAGAGCAAGAGGAAGCTGATGCCGGCCCTGGCTACCTGATACTGTCATCCAGATGGTATAGCAGCCTCAAGCCCTCCATGCCAGAAACCAGGATTATGGTTAACTAGGAGTCTGGGGCTCTTGGTGGCAACGATTTTTTCTTTTGGACAAAAATATACATAAACGGTAAGTATGTTTGCAGCCATGAGTCTCTGCTCTGTAATAACCATGTTAATGTTCTCATAAAAAGATATGGGGCAAGAGCAAAGTGACAGACAGGCTGATTAGCATTTTATGACAGAATTAAGCTGCATGACAAATAACTCACTGGTTTACAGCCCAGCAAATTCTACTTTCAAATGCTGGAGGTACTAGGATGTTTTTGTTCTTTTATTTGTTTTTTATATTTAACTATGAAGGTTTCCAGAGCAATTTGAGTAAAAATGGAATACAATTTTAAGAGTAGTAAATATGATTAGTGCTAATATTTATTAATAATCCTTTTGCTCCAAAATTTCTTTAAAAATTACTATATTCAACTACAGGATTTTTCAAACTTCCATGTTTAGAACTGGAAGAAAAAGTTCAGACCACTACTCATCAGTGTCCTAATTCATAATGGGTTTTACAGAATTGAACAATTCTTCCATTGGTTCTCCCCAACTTTGGGGAAATCTCATTGAGGCCATTATTCTGTGGGTGTTAAAGGGGAAATAACTTCCATTTTGCTCAAGGTACCAATTTCTAGATTAAGGACTCCTCTATACTTGCAGTTTTATTTGTTATAGGTAAAGAATGGGAACATGGAGAAAGAGACAGGGGAGACACCATGTTTAATTCAGCAAAGGAAATGTGTATTAATAAAGGATCAGACGTTGTTGCTGAGAAATGATTCAACAGCTGGTTTTCTCATCTACAGATATAGGAGTCACCCCAGGTTTCCTTAATTGCTGGTGGTAGATGAGGATATTAGTTCTCATTTACTTCATTAAAATATTAATATCTAAATTACCAACATTAAAAAAAAAATTAAAAACCCTGTTCATAATCTTTCCCTCCTAAGAGAACACTGATGTTATACAACATCATATATTTAAATACAGAGGGTGCAAAAATTCACCACTTCTTTGTAATCAACCAACACATTAGGTGATTGTTGGGGGGTCTACCTTGTGTCTAGCACCATGCCAGGCAGCTGGAAATGCAAGGAGACAATCTAATGCCTGCCCTCCAAGAATTTCAATCCATTTGGAAAGCCAAGATGATTGAATGAAGCAATTAATGAGCAATGCAGGGTCATATAATAAAGTGCTATAGGATGTGGATAAAAATTATGCAGTCATTGCGGTCTTGATTGCATCTGTAATTTAGATTGATAACACTTTATACATTCTAACTGCTAACAAATATCTATTGGATTGAGTTAGGAGATGTTAGTTCTGGTTGACACTTTGTGTGACTATGAATAAGCCTCTTAATATATATTTTGTTCTGTATAAACTGCGGAAGATGGGGCTAGATGACTTGGAAGAGCCTTCCTGTTTGTGAATCTTAGGAACTCATGACCCTGGCTACTATCACTAGGACGATTTCAATCCTTTTCATAAAGCCTGGGAGATGGAGATACTTGGAAAGTACTTCTCCTCTGAGACAACAGTGTCTATTAATCTTTCCTGATCAGTGGGGCTCCAGACCTGAGAGCTTTCAGATCATGGCCTGAATAAGGATGGGGCAGGAATGGCCCTTGGCTGCAGAGTATGGGACCATGATAGATCTGAAAGCACCATCCCAGGGCGATATTGGGATAAAGAGTCTAGGAGTCTTGTCAAAAGTACCAGTCTGCAACCAAGTAAAGTACAAGTGGGGAGAGATACTGAAACTTTAGCAGGGGGTCAGAAACAGAATCGGAAGAGATTATCTGAGTTCAAGAACATAACCAAAGGGTGAGGAGGAAGCCTTTAATTTTAAGAACAGATGACAGAGACTGCCTCGCAGGCTGGCAGTGTGGTGCCATCTTCATATGTTACTTCATATGGACTTGGTGTTTTCCACGGGGGACACGTGGATTCATGTATATTTTCTTGCCTTAACCCTTACGTGAGCAAAGACAGGCCTTGAAAATGGTGTCATCTACGACTGAGGGCGTAGTTCATAGCTTAGGGGTGAACATTTCTCAGCCCCCTACTTCAAGTCTCTTTCTTACTCAATCCATGCTTAATACTGCTACTAGCATAGTGATTTTTTTTTTTTAATTTTTTTTATTTTTGGCTGTGTTGGGTCTTCGTTTCTGTGCAAGGGCTTTCTCTAGTTGCGGCAAGCGGGGGCCACTCTTCATCGCGATAGCATAGTGATTTTTCTGCAGCATATTGCCTCTGACCTTGCTGCTCTCCTGCATGGGAACCTTAATAGCTATCTTTGTCAAAAGTTAAAATTTTAAGATCTTCTACGGTATGGTTTCAACTCACTTTTTCACCTCTGTTGGCCATTTCTACCCTGTAAGCATCCTATATTCTGGCCAGATTATGGCCCTCAATATTTTTCAAATATGCATTGTTATTTTCTATTACTGTACCTTCATTCATGCTGATCCTCTTTCCTGGAATGCCTTTTCCTGGTCACAGTGCCCCCTAGGGTTCAATCCAATCTCAGTTTTCCCCTCAAAACCTCTTCAGAGTCCTTCAATCAGATCTAATTTTTCTGTCCTTTAAATTTATGCAGCCAATTCTCCCCCCCCCCCACCCCCCTTTTTGGAATTTGTTATTTCTACCTTATGTTTCTCTTACTTCTACATTTTTCTTTTCTGAACTGTGAGATTGTGGCCTCATTTGGGGAGGAGTCATGTGTCTTGAGCATCTCACATAGCATCTGATACATGGTGATGTCTGTTAGATGTCTTTTGAGGCCCTGGTCATGGCTCAGGAAGTGGACATTCAGAAAGAGAAGATAATCATGTGGAAGCCAGAAGTGCTTCTATTCAAGGTTCCTTTTTTTCTTGGCATTATTAACTTTTGCAACATACATCCCTCCCCAAATGCCTTTTGCCTACAAAGCATGAAACAGTATAGGAAAATGGATTTATTTATTATTTTTGGCATGCTCAAATAAGTACAAGCCTATCTTGTTAATCCTTCAATTGGAACAACTCATTTAAACTTCCCAAGTAATTGTGTCAAAACCCATGTGCCTGTTTCAAGCAGATTGCTGGAATGCAAGGGTTTCAAATGAATAAAAAATGCACCTTGTTCCTTCTTCCTTCTCTTTCTCCTCCAGGGAGTACTCCTTCCTTTTCCTTTCCCCCAGCATAAATAGACTGACTTAAAAAAAATTAACCTTGTAACCCTTACTTTAAAAACTTCTTTCCTTCGTCTCTGTGGCTCTTCCTTTAGCCACCATGTTGTGCTCACAAATGCCGCAGGCTGCACGATGCAGTGTTCACGCATGTGTCATTGGTCAGAACGCTGGGGTTCAAATCTCACTTCTGCAGAAGTTCTAGCCCTGTGACCTTCCACCACCTTGTTTATCTTTCTCTGTGGCATTTCCTCGTCTCTAAAATGGGAATGATGATAATCCAGTTGTGGTCTAAAGATCAGGTGAATTGATGTCTGCATCGCACTTAGTACAGTGCGTGGTGTGAAAAAAGTATTAGCTGTATTAACTCTTCTATATTGCTAAGCTGAGAACCGACCCGTGTTCCAGAACCGTTTAAACTCTAGTGCCCACACGTGGCTATTTCTTGCTCAGATTGTGATCCCTGCTGATTTCTAGGCTGTCTTTTCTCACTCATTCCTACACAGAGCCACTTCTCCATCTTGTGTCTGTGCATTTTTTTTCCCTTTGCATTCCCAGATGTACCACTGTCCCCCTATTTGTATGGAGATTTCATTAGGCCCCCGATGGGGACCTCCCTGCATTGTCTTAGTTTGAGGATAGTCGTGGCTAATGTCCCAGGTTGCACTTTGGGTAGAGGCTGTGAGGAAAATTTCCACTATAAATGGTACTGTGCTGTTGGGTAGAGGCATCATGAAACTTCTTACCTTTCCCTATAGCATTTCGGGAGAAGAGGCAGGGCCTTGGTGGAGGAGCAGTTTGATTTGAAAGAGCAGATTCTAACAACAGCAGAGAGACTGGGGGAGAGCTGTTAGACAGCCTTGCAAACACACCATACTGTTGATTCTAAAAGTAAAGGGGCTCTCTTTCTAATCACTCAGTTTATATTTCTGAGCCCTCTTGACAAAGGCAGCGGAGATGAAGCCCAATGTTACAGATTTGGCTCTTGTGATGGAGTTAGCCAACTCCTGAGATGAAAAGTAAATCAGAAAAACGTGTGTGTGATTTATGCTTCTTTGGAAGCTTTCCACTCCTGTCCAGGGCTAAAAGTAGTAAAGTTAATGTATGCTCTTTCCTTTGAGTCCAGTCAGGGCTGAAACCAAACTAGATTGGAAACTCTTTATACCTTTTGACTCAAGACAGAGCTGCCCACAGTGGGCACCAAGCAAGTGTTAGTTGGCTCTGAGTTGCCTACTCATTCACTGTCCAGATTGTCCTACTCAGAACAACCTCCATTGTCTTATTTATAAATAGTTTCCAAGCTGCTACAAATGCAGTATGCAGTATTGTAGGTACAGTTTAATCAGTTGTTTAAAGATAAATGATCATTTGTTTTTTCTGGGATGCAGGCCCTTTTCTTATATAATCATTCTTACCTGTCACTCCTTAGTCCCTTTCAGCCTATTTTTTTTCACAAACGACTTTATTTATTTATTTATTTATTTAACATCTTTATTGGAGTATAATTGCTTTACAATGGTGTGTTAGTTTCTGCTGTATAACAAAATGAATCAGCTATACATATACATTTATCCCCATTTCTCCTCCCTCTTGCGTCTCCCTCTTGCGTCTGTCTCCCACCCTCCCTATCCCACCCCTCTAGGTGGTCACAAAGCACCGAGCTGATCTCCCTGTGCCATGCGACTGCTTCCCACTAGCTATTTATTTTACATAGCCTATCTGTTTTTTCTTCTCAATGAATATTTGTGCTTTGGAATAATTTTTCCCAAGATGATGCATCTTAGTTTATATACAGTTTGCATTTTATTCAAGTTCAATCTCTTCTTTATATATTTAAAGCCTTAGGGTTTTGTTTTCCATTTCTAAGTTTTCATCATGTGCAGTGTTTTCCCATCCAGTATTATCAGCATCACTGGCTAATTTCTTCCTGTTCCCAGATCATGCAACTGTGAACACAATTGTAGGTTCCGAGAAAGCACTTGACAAATATTATTAACTTGTTGACTAATAAGCTGAAGGTGTAATTAGATGATTTCCTCAGTGGAGACAGAGCAGATTTTCAGATGCAAAGTATAAGACGGTGGCGTTCCGAGGATGCTCTTTCCTTTGATTCCCATCTGCCCTCGTCCATTAAAATTCATAGTGGTGTTCACTCTGACTCTTTTGCCAAAGCCATGGCATCTGCTTCTGATTTCTGGGATTAGGAAGGGTGAAGAAGCGGTCAAACTGGATGGGGAGAAAAGAGGTTGGGGATGAATGAAGGTGTGCTCATAAAGAGATTGAGGGTCATGGCTGGGGGCAGCCCTTCCAAACTAAACACTATTCAAAGTGTCAAAATCTGTTCATTCAGATTGGCCTCATCAGCGTGGCAGAGTAGAAAAGGAATAGGTTTTGGAGTGAAACTGCCTGGGTTGGTGTATCATTCCACTACCCTATTAGCTGTATGATCTTGAACAAGTCATTTAGACTTGTCTTTCTCCTCCCTTTCCTCCTCCTCCTCCTCCTCATCTTTCTTCTCTCGTCCTCTCTCCTCTCCATTTTCTTCTTTTTGGGAGCAGTTGTTGGGACCTAGTTCATTCATAAGCAGACTATTTCTGAGCTGTTTTATGTGTTTTTATCCTACCTTCAGGCAAGTAAATTTTATTTCCATTTTGTGGATGAAGTAGCTGAGGTCCAGAAAAGTTAAATATCTTGACCAAAGTCCCCAGTCAAATAAGTGATGGAAGGTGGTTCTTTAAACTCAGTGTAACACACCTATAGTATACAGCACAGCTTGTATTGATCAGAATATGCTGGGTTCCATTGCAGTAACAAAGAGCCCCAAATCACAGTGCATTACATCAGTGAAGCTTTTCTACTTCTCACCCATGCTACCTCACCCAGGCAGCAAGCTTGAGTTTGTTCAGTGTGTCTTTATTCCCAGACCCAGGCTGATTAAGTTACATCTATCTGATTTTTGCTACTTTCATTGCAGAAGGAAAAGAAATTGTGGAAAGGCACATGATGGCTCTTTAAGCCTCTCCTAGGAAATAACACATATTACTTCTGCCTATTTCATGGCCAAAGCAACATACATGAGCAAGCCTGACCATCAGTGGGATGGAGAAAGTATAATCCAGCCCAGAGATGAGCAACACATTTTGGGGAATAATATAATCTCCCAACTTGCTTTTCAAAGTGTGGTCTATAGACCAATCGATCAACATCATCCAGGAGCTTATGCAAAATTCATATTCTTAGACCTTGCCCCAAACCTACTAATTAGAATTTGCCTTTTAACAAGAACTGCAGGTGATTCCTCTCCATTAAAGTTTGAGAAATACTAGTCTAACTCACTGCTCAACTGTTACTTGCTTTTTTCCCTTTTCTCACTGCCTTATATTGTTATTTTTATTCATTTTCCCCCTTCTACTATTTGAAATTCATGCCTTCTGCTTTCATTTTTTAAAGGTCACACCTAACATTTTAGCATGCGTATTTGGCTTAACAAAGATCTATTCTTCTCCCGAGCAGCACAAGAATCTTAGAATCTATTTGTTCTCTCTCTTTTTACCTTTTATTGTTCAATATTTAAGATTTGTCTGGTTTTATACTCACCAATTATCATTGTTATTATTGATTTTACAATTAATGCTTATCTAGATTAACCACATTTTAAACAATTTTATTTGGTCATTATTCTTTCATGTATTTCAGCCCTTCCTTTTGGGTTGAGAATCCTTCCTAAAGTACATTCTTTATTGGTGCTCTGAGCAAGTATCTGTTAGTGGAAAGCTGTCTGACGTAGTGTGCCTGAAATGGTCTTTATCTCACTATGATTTATGAATGGTGATCTAGATTGGTAAAGAATTCAAGGTTGACATTATTTCCTTTGAATGTTTCAAAGATATTATTCCTTTGTCTTCTTGTTTCTATTGTTGCTGTTGAGAAATCTTTTATTGTCTAATTATCATTTGAAGGTACCCTAGGTTTTCCCTCTGGATGCTTTTAAGATCTGTTCTTTGGTGTTGTGGAGTTTCACAATGGGTATCTAGGTGTGGATTTATTTTTACTTATTCTGCTCATAAATAATTTTGCATCCTGAATTATGTTTTTCTTCAATACTTGGAAACCCTGTGCTGTTATCTTTAAAGCTAATACACTTCCCATTTCTCTCTATTTTCTCTTTCTGGAACTCCTATTAGACATATGTTAGGCCTTTTCATTCTGTCATCCATACCCTTCACCACTATCTTAAATTTTTTTTATCTCTTTAGTTCTCTAAACTTAATTTTGGGTTAATTTCCTTACAGTTACTTTCATGTTCATTATTCTTTCTTCAGGTGTATCTAATTTGTTTAACCTATTCACTGAGTTTGTTTAATTTTTTACTTTTCAAAATTAACTATTTTGTTTAGAGACGCAAAAGATATATAGAATACTGTAATGAATGCTTGGGAACTCACCATCAAGCTTCAGAAACAAAAACTTTATATCTTTTATTTCCTTTCATTTAAATGACTAAATTAAGATGTTCCACTTTGTTCTTTTTCAAACTTTTCTGTTATTCATTTATAAGGTCTTTTTTCTTTTTTATAATTTTCCATTCCATCTATATTAACCATCTAAAATATTTATCTTGCAGTTTCCCTGATAGGTCCATCATTTGAAGATATTGGAGTCTAACCTGGTATATGTTTTACATACTGACTTTTTTTTTTTTTTTAATTAATTAATTAATTTATTTATGGCTGTGTTAGGTCTTCATTTCTGTGCGACGGCTTTCTCTAGTTGTGGCAAGCGGGGGCCACTCTTCATCGCGGTGCGCGGGCCTCTCACTATCGCGGCCTCTCTTATTGCGGAGCACAGGCTCCAGACGCGCAGGCTCAGCAGTTGCGGCTCACGGGCCCAGCTGCTCCGTGGCATGTGGGATCTTCCCAGACCAGGGCTCGAACCCGTGTCCCCTGCATTGGCAGGCAGACTCTCAACCACTGCGCCACCAGGGAAGCCCTACATACTGACTTTTGTTTATTGAGGAGACTTTTTAAATTTGTTTTACAATTTTAGATTATAAGCTAATTCAGCAGTGCTTTTTCTATTTGAATCCTGGTTGGCTGGGGTTGAGGGCACGTCCCTTTAGAAAGTTTGTTTTTTTTTTCTTTCAGGTGTTTTAGGGGCCTTAACAGGCCGGAAACCATTTTCATGGTTCCTAGAGCTTGAGAGTGGTAAATGCACACTCAACACTCAGAGACACATTCCTGGTTACAAGTTCTTAGGGTAAACTTTATTTCCATCAGCAACCAGGCCTTGATAGAAAAAGCTTTCCTGTTATTTCCCTGTGCTAGTAGATAAGTTTTTTTAGTTCACCCTTTCACTGAATTTACAGCCCATTGAGTTGCCTGGTTTTACGTGAGGTGACTTAATTCCAACTCTGTGCCTTACTTTATCTCCTGGCCCTGTCTAGGCATAAAATCCAAGGGACTTGGGTTACAAAACCAGCAACACTTTCCATCTCCCAGACTGTTGCAGCTGAGCTCATACACTTACTCCTGTGGATTGAGATCCCTCTTTGTTTTTGGTGGAATTTTCTCTCAGTTTGTTATAAGCCCTGCTCTTTCACAGATGTTTATATTATTTTAGCCCATATTTTTATGTGATCTTTTGGTAAGGAGGTTTATTTGGTTTTCTAGTTCCCCAAACAGAACTCCCACTTACCTTCTTTAAGGTACTCTTTTTAAAAATTTTTTAAAAAGTCAATAGTACTACATACTTTGCAGATATTTTAAAGGACTGGGTAAATATATGAAAAATATCTCTCTGTGTCTGGCAATGTCTTGTACATAGTAGATATTTGACAAAATAGTTGTTACTATTTTTGTTATTCTTTAACATAGGAATAAAACATGAAAAAATAAACCATGAAAAAATGTTTTGGATTATTTATTATCATTAAGAAAGCCCTTCTGGGAATATTTCATGGCATAGTAACTTGGATTGGGGCCTGACTCTTGATTAGATTTCGTAAAGTTTGTTGAAAGCCTACTGTGAGGTTAGAACTCTGCTATATTCTACTGGTTTCTCAGTTTTCAATATAGAGGCATTGCCACCTTTAAACTATGTGCTGCTTTTTTTTTGAAAAAAAATTCTTAAAGTTTATATTGAATCATAAGGCCAATATTAAGGACATCACAGAAATTAACTTTATCATCTCTTCATTCTTTTATCATTTGGCTATCTGACTGCTGCTATGTCATCCCTACCCTCTTTGTATTTCCTTTTGCCAATTCAGTAAAAAATTTTTGAGTATTTATAATGTGTGCTGTATACTATATATAAAGTTAAAAAAAACAACGTGTGCTATGTACATATTGTTCAGGGCATTGTGAGGGCTACAGGTGTAGTATAGGAACACGTTTCCATCCTAAGAGTCTATTTGGAGAGATAACGTGTCCAAAATTATAAACAAGAACAATAACAAAAAAGTCTTAATTAAGTACCAGATACTGTGATGCCAGGGAAAATAGCTCAGTACCTGGTGAGAGAGTATTTAGCTTGGAGTCCTGGCTGTGTGACCTTTCATGTCCTTGTCTTCTATCTGGGAAGATCCTCCTTTTTGTCTTGAGGAATATTTTGGGGAGGGACATACCCAAGGCATTGGGTAATGTATCAGTTAGGACAAATGAGAGAAAACCCAGTTCAACCTAGCTTAAGAAAAGAAAAGAAATGTGTTGTTTAACCTAACTGAAAAGATGGAGGGTTGCCCTTCACATGTGGTTTGATCCAGGGGCTCATAAAGTGCTATGTGGATCTGGTTGTCCTCCATCCCTCAGCCTTCCTCACCTTCAGAGATGGTTCCAATATCAGGTTCCATATGATGGTTGTTAGAAGCACCAGGCCTCCATCTTGTGAGGTGTAAGTCCAGTGGAAAAGAGATCACCTCTTGTTTACAGCAGACCAAACCAAATATGATTGCATCTTATTAGTCCTGATTGGGTTATTCCCCCATCCCAAGGGCATGTGATACTCAATGGGACAGATCTGAGTCAGAACACTTGGGATGGAGTCAACTCTACTTGGAGCATATGGATTGAGAGAAAAAGAGGGACTAGTTACCCAGATGAAATGTTGCATTTGATTATTTTAAAAGGAGTTGATGGATTCTGGCAGCTAAAGCAGCAGAGAGAAGGGAGGGAGTTAATATATGGACAGATAGAGCCAGATAGAGCTCTGTCACATCTTGGGCAAAAGTTTCAGTCTTTGTGAAACTCAGCGTTGCCATCTGTAATGGTGTCTGCCGATAGGATAGCTTGGAGGACCAAGAGACCTAATGAATGCGGAAGTGCTTTGTAAATCAAAAAGTATTATGAAAGCATAAGATGTCTATATTGTTACATGGATAGGGGCAAACATAGAGGAACATGAGGAGATATGGGTGGACTTTGGACATAATAAATAAATGTTTTTAGATGAGTTCCCTGGGGGTCACTAAAAACTTGCTCTGTAAAGGTCAGTGCTGTATTTGTCACATGGCTGATGGTCCTAAACTTTGACTTGTTCTCCTTTCTAGAATCTTTATGCATGCTCTATCTTCTCTCTCTCCCCTTCCTGGAATTTTTTCCTCATGAATATAGACTCTGAGCAAACTTTAGGGATCTAGATAATCTTTAGTAATTGCCCTGGTTTCTCAGAACACCTTGGAATAGATGAAGGACAGGAAGGAAATGGAAAAAGATTTATAAGCTCTGGGTTTCCAGATTCTTTATTCTCTTTTATTTCTTGTTGAAGTCGAAAATGATGTGTTCTGTGTTGTTTCACAAAAAGAGACTGTTGCTCCTTCTTCTATCTTGCTTTCCCAACACCATCTCTCCTTTATATTCTCTGGGTTATAAAGTATTGCTGGGTGGCTGAAACTGAATTATCTGGTTCACAATCCCTAATGAGCAGGAAAACAGGTTATTCCTTTGAACAGGTTTCATAGGAATCAAGCCCGTGAGCCAGCTGCTTCAGACCCTGAACTCAGATAAATTGGATGTATTTTCTTTTCTGTCTTCAAACATAAGACAAAATTTGGGAAGCTTCCATTGAACCAATATCTATTTTCTTTAGGCAGTTTATATTTTGTATGACTTTCCAGCTCTGCCTATGACTCTTTTTATCAATAACCTACAGTGATGCTTCTTTCATTCTGTGTCTTGTGTCTTCTGCTTTTTGCAACCATCCCTCTTTTCTGATCCACATAGGCCCTTTAGGCCAGTGGAGAGGGAAGGAGTTACATCTTTTCTACTCAATCTTTTCTACTCAAGAATTAAGAGAAGGTAAGACAGATGATCGTGGACTGGCTCTAAGTAGTGAATTGGTTTGAATTGCAAGATAAGTTTGCAGGCTGATTTTGGGTTCCTGGCATGGAAAACAAACAAAATAATCTAATTCTTCACAATTAAAACAACATATGGGTTTTTAAAAATTGCAAACTTTATTTTTAATCTTGTTTTTCACAAGGCTAAATACTTGGTCATCCTGGCCGATATGAAATATCGCTAGTATCCACCTCCTCACAAACCACTAATCCTCATTGGCTCCATGCAGACTGAGCATGGCCTCTCACTCATGGCTGACGCAGTTACATTGTTGATCTGTGGGACTTAACATTGAGGTGAAAATCAAAATGCAGTCAGAATCGTTTGATGGCTGAGGCAGTGGTTTAAATCACAAGGGCTAACAAATTGAAGCAATAATTATATTTGCAAAACTTTTATCCTAAACCCTCTACTTGCCTAGTACCTAGGAAGCTGACCTGTTTGCTGAGGCCCACCTTTCCCTTCTGGAATTCTGAAAGCCCCTTGTTGGGCTTGTGGTCCCTTAAAGAGAAGGAGGAACCTAGAGACTCTCTTGCCCTTCCACCACCTAGACCACAGGCTAGGAAGCTATACTCTCTGAGTTCAAATCCTGGCTCTGGCACTTACTGGAGAACATTGGACTAGTTACTTAACTTCTCTTTTAGTTTCTTTGTTTATAAAATGGGGGTAACAATAGTACCTATGTTACAAAGTTGTTAGGGTTCAATGAGTACATGCATGTAAAATTCTTAGAAGCTAGCACATAGGAAGAGCTCAGATGTTACTTTAGTATTAATTGGCATTACTTTTGATTATTATTGTTGGTTCTGGATCAGAAGATACCCTGTGACTCCCAATGGGACAGACATTTTACCTTCCAAGTCCTCAGTCAAGTCTTTTCTCATATTCTCAGTAGAACCTCTTTTACTTGACATGCTTCAATTCATTGTGTGGTTATGAACACGTACACGCAAGCATGTGCGCACGTGCACCCCCCCCCCCCACACACATGTGCATGCTAGCTTTGATAGGGAAATTCTGATTGCGAGAAGCAGAAGCTCACTCAAGCTTGCCTAAGAAAAGAAATTTGAGTTTGCTCATCGCAGGCATTCAAGGATAGGCAACAGAGGCCAAAAGAACGCTGAATCTAGAATGTCGTACTATAGTATGGAGCTACCTCCTTTGTCTCTCATCTAACTGGATTCTTTTATCTCCTGTCTAATGGTTTCAGTACTCTGTAGGCATATTAAATATCTGTGCCTGGGCTCACTCAGGGTTGGTTCCTCTTGAGTCTGGTGTGTGCTGGTTTAGGTAGCAATGTCTAGGGAAAAGGCAAGCTGGCTGTAGAAATTTAAGTTGGGGAAGGTTCTCTTAGGTGAGTTCCCAGATGAGCAGGACATTCCTGCACCATTTGTGCAACTGACAGCTCAGTTTCACTGTAAGGTACCTACTTTGTAGAATTGTTAGTATTAAAAGAGCACATAGGGCTTCCCTGGTGGCGCAGTGGTTGGGAGTCTGCCTGCCGGTGCAGGGGGCACGGGTTCGAGCCCTGGTCTGGGAGGATCCCACATGCCGCGGAGCGGCTGGGCCCGTGAGCCACAAGTGCTGAGCCTGCGCGTCTGGAGCCTGTGCTCCGCAACGGGAGAGGCCGCGACGGTGAGAGGCCCGCGCACCGCGATGAAGAGTGGCCCCCGCTTGCCACAACTAGAGAAAGCCCTCGCACAGAAACGAAGACCCAACGCAGCCAAAAATAAATAAATTAAAATAAATAAATTAAAAAAAAAAAAAAGAGCACGTAGACATAAAGTGCTTAGAACACAGCACATAGTAAGAGCTCACGGCCACGTCACTTTCTTTGTATTTTGGACAGGTGACTTCCTTCTTCCACCTCTCAGTTTCATTATCTGTAAGTGAAGGACTTAGACCAGGTCCTTTCTGGTTCTGCCATAGAACATGGTCCCATCCCACCTAAAGATCAGTTGAGGGACTAAGTGACCAGGGATTTCTCTTTCCTCCTCATCTTATTCAACTTCCCGGAGTAGGTTTCATTGTTGGGCTGCTCGTTAAGTTTCTTCCTTTTACCGGTGTGAATAATTAATTGCCACTATCATTTAGATTCCTAGCAACAGAGTTCTGTCCCACATCTCCTGTGGTGCAGCATGTACTTCCTGGGCAGATGAAGAGATAACATGTGTGAGAAATCTGTTAGCAATTAGCGCAGCCAACTGGACTTTCTCTGGAGGATACACAGCATCCCCCTCCGAGGGCAGGGACTCCGCTCCTCCACACCACAGAGAACCGTCTGATGTGCTCACTGTTTAATAAAAGAACCGAAGCTCTAATGAGGTGGAAACGTCATACATGGGCAGTTTTCTCCGGAGGGATTAGTGGGGCAAGCCTCCTCCTGCGATGGCATCAGCTGTGCTGTTACGATTTAACCAAAGGCCTTGCCTCCTCTGGCAGGGGACGCCTCTCAGCTCATCTTTTACCTGCCTGGCAAAGCCTAACGTCTGCCCACTCCTCTAGTCTCAGTTCTAGAATCTGGGTGTGAAAGATGCAGCGGGAACCACTGCCCTCTCCCCGTGGTGGTTGTTAACCTCTATGTGTGAATTTGGTAATTCTCTCTCAGTGGGGAGTTCTCCTGCCATGGTGGAGAATTCCACGTGGGTCAACCAGCCCAGGAAAGGTTAGTGAAAAACTTCAAAATTCTAGACGTGTTCTGGAGGTGGGAATGACACAGGGGTATGGATAGCTGGGTAGGGTTTTGGAAACTAAAGTTTGCATGGCTGTGACCATTAACTTGACTGCACCTAGGTCCCTTGTTCTCTCTTCCTATATGGGATGTGTGATCTCCAGGATCCTATTATGTCTACGAGGGGCGGATCAACATGCTGACTGTGGAACACTAAACCTTGGGGGATACTAAAGAGAGATCCTGTGGCCCTTCCAGTACTTTCTCTTGGTCTTGTTCCACGTTTTTCCTCTACTCTCCTGTCCTGTCCAATTCTCTCTACTGCCCTGGTCTTCTTTTTTCCTGCTTTTTACCTTTGACCCAGTCATCAAAATCTGAGGACATGTTTCACTGTTGTGATAGTGATCACCAATACAGGAAACCATGAATTGTTTTACTGAGGATTATATAAAAGAGTTAATTCTCTTGACATCAGGAATGGTGAGTGTGAAGTAAAGAATATCTTCTCAGCAAGTTTGAGGCTCACCTTTCTATGACTGACCGCTCTGTCTAAGTTTTGATGCTTTTATCTGAAATACTTCACTCCAGTAATAGGAGTGGTAATGAGGAATACTTAGGTGTGTGCAGTGGCCTGGGGAGGGAGGGTAGTTTGTGGAAAGTAGGGCTGGAGGGGGAGTAGGGAGTAAAGGTTGCTTATAAGCCTAAGAACTACTTAAGATAATAAACCTCTGCTATTGAAAGTTTGGGATTGAAAAGGGAATAATAAAATAGTAATCAAAAATGTGCTAAAATGAGTTTGATGCAAATGAGATGCAGAGAGTGCCCTGGATGTGTTGGAAGAGGATGTCAGATAATTGGAACGTGTACATTCTGGCCTACGCATGGCCAGCGCCAATCTCTTCAAGAATTCTCTGGAGCCTCTTACTGCTAAACCATTTTAAACAGAACAGGGACATTTTTTTCCTTCCTGTCAGTTAGAGAGTTGTGAAATTTTGTCTATTTTGGTGTTTGTTCTATTGGGAAATGGACAAGTTCTGGAGAGGAATCAGGAACAAGTGTTGGCAGACACTCCATTCTCATCCTGAGTTCAGCCAAGTCACCTTAATCCAGCAACTGCCTGGCACGAGAGAAGACTTGGTGGTTTATGTCGTAGGGAGAAGGGAGGCATGTCTAGCAAAGACCAAACTCGGGGTGCCCATTCACTCTGACCCCTGACCTTTGCTCTGTGGGTGAGGGTCTTCCTGGTGCCACCCCTTTGGCCCTGAGGAAGAGGAGCAGCTAATCAGAGGGGCCGGATTTCTAGGCTACCTTTAGCAGTTGGCGGGGTTCACGTCAGGCAGTTGTGTCCTGTGTTCTGTCTCCCACGACCTCCTGCTGTGAAGCTGGTTCCTAAGTTGAGTCTGACTCTTTCCTGGGGCATTTCCTACTCTGTCTGCCTCTGCACACATGCCATTGAGGCAAGATCATCCATGTGTCCAGGGAGAAGATAGTAAGCGCTTAGCTCTTAGATACAGGACTTGAGGTCCAGCCCTGCTTTTCCCAGAAAGCCTACGCTAGTCTCGCATTGCAGCACCTGGCCCTGGCCATCACTATGCTTCCCGTCTGTCTGTTGTTCCTTAGGCTCCTTTGAACCTTCCCAAGGGCTGGTGGGTGCAGGTGGCTGGCAAAGTAGGATTTAACAGAGCCCTCTTATCCTTCCTGTAGGCCTGGCAAAATCACAATGCTGCTCTTATCACCAAAGGACAGAAATGTTGCCAAATTGCTCCTCTGCAAAGGGATTAAATTATTCTAATCTGAAACCAGAGAAATTGAAGTATGATTGGGTGTTAGATATGATAATATGCTTTGCTGATGTTTATCTGGGCAGAGGTGACAAGCCAGGATGGTGAAGCTGTGGGAACAGATTTGTGAGGGGACCAAAAAAAGGATTTGAGACTCAGAGGAAGGCTTGTGCTGCTTACTGGGATGCTTGTAGACCAAGAGGAAGGAAAGCCTGATTTAGGGAGATTTTTATGGGCAGAGTCCAGGGCAGCTGTCAAGTCATGATTTGTCTTTATAGATAAATGGAAAGCGAGTTTTACCTTAGAAGAGAGAATGTTCTTTTCTGGTGACCAGAAGACTTGAGTCCTAAAGCAGAGGCTAGAAGAAAGAAGAAATAAGGAAGAAAACTGGAAAAGGAGAACTATTTGGATGTCTGAATCTTTTCTTCTTTATATTGAAGTATAGTTAATTTACAACGTTGTGGTAGTTTCAGGTGTACAGCAAAGTGATTCAGATGATATAAATATATGTAAAATCTCCATTCTTTTTCATATTCTTTTCCCTTGTAGGTTATTATAAAATATTGAGTATAGTTCCCTGTGCTATAAGATCTCCTCCCACTAAAAGTAATGTGTCTTGGGTGCAGATCTTCAGGGTGTGATTTGTTAATGTGCACATGGTGGGAGGGTGTATTATCCAGAGTAGGGGGGCAGCTTGCTGGGATGAAGGATGGTGAACCCAGGAGCATGGTGTTTGAGAGAGAAGAGCTTATGCACTTGATGAGGCTTTAGAGAGTAACTCAAAATGCAACCACTGAGTGGTGGAAAGAATCTGAAATGATTTCTGGGTTCAGAGTTTGACTCTGCCAGGAGGTAGCACCGTTACCTGAGGAAAGCTTCATCCCCTTTCTGAGCATTAGTTTTCCTCACCTGCAAATGAGGAGCTGGTCACGTGACTGCTAAGCTGACTTCAGCCCTGACTTCCTGTGTTCCTGTAGCGTGTTTGGGAACTGTTCTGGGCTGTGCTTTGTCACAGGGGTCCTGTGTCTTCAGTAGGCACACCACAGGCTCTCTGTTTCTCTTGTCAACTCAGTAGCATCTGTGCCCCCTTACGAACAGCTACGACCACCCCCTGCTCCCCACCACGATCCCATGTTTCTGATTCTTTGGAATTACGTTTCTCAGACTCCCTTCTCAGCAGGTTCTGTGGTGGCTTTGGCCGACGAGAGGTACTTGTATAAGATTTGAAGCCAGAGGGAAAGAAAAGTCGTGAGTTACCAAGGCAGCTGTAGACATCGTGTGGGCCTCAGCAGATGGCAGACATGGGGCCATATCAGTGGTTTCTGGGCATTGTCCTGAGAATCACCTGCTTTGGTGCTGTAGGCAGTTGAGATCATTAGCAGTGACTTCTCTGTGATTCTTGTACTTCTAGATTGTCTGAAAGCCAGCACCAGCCTCCTTGACCTTTGAATCATCCCCAACCCTTACAACAGTCATGTAAACCTCTAAGTCTATATTAAATCTCTTTCCATTTAAGTAGTTTCTGATTTCCTGACTGTATTCGTCAGGGTTCTCCACAGAAACAGAACCAATAGGATGTGTACGTATATAGAAAGAGAGAAAATTTTATTCTAAGGAATTGGCTCACACGATTGTGGAGGCTGGTGAATCCAAAATCTGCAGTGTGGGCTGGCAGGCTGGAAACTAATAGAGCCAATGGTGCAGTTCCAGTATGAAGGCAGGCATCCTCAAGACCCAGGAGGGAGGATGGTGCAGACAAATGCCAAAGGTAGTCTTCCGGAGATTTGACTTTTGCCAAGGGAGGCTGGGTCTTTTTGTTTTATTTAGGCCTTCAACCGATTGGATGAGGCCCCCCCAGATTATGGAGGGCGGTCTGTTTACTTAAGGCTTGCCAATTTCAATTGTAATCTTATCCAAAAACTTCCTCCAATTTAACACATAAAATGAACCATCACACTGATGAAAGCCTATTTGATATAAAGCTTTAGGATCCAGGAGACAGAATTTCAAATATGGAATGTGGGATAGGTTATCTGGTTTAGTTAGACTCAAATGAGAAATGACCAGGGAAACTTGGGATTCTAGTAGTTCATGTAAAAACTTAGTTAAATTTTCATTTATGTTTGTCCATAATTAAGTGTCTATTCGATATAATGCTTCTGGAGACAAAGTGGCTGATGTAATAGAATGTTAAGAAGGAAATAGCAAGCTGTAGAACTATGGGATGAATGGTTGTCAGTGCATAGGGGAGCTTAATGAAGGCATGGAATCCTTAGAATTAGAATGGGACTTTTGGACGGAGTCTGTTGAATATTTGGACCTTGAACCCCAAATCATCCTGAATTTCCTTGTCAGCAGAAGCAGTTCCTCTTTCTATCTTTCAGGTGGTTGGTCTCCTCATTTTTAGACACCCTGCAATAAAAGGAATTAAGGCAGTTAGGAGAAGCTGACTATCCTTAAGGCTTACCCCCACTCTCTCTTACTGCCTCCAGATCCAAACTAATATTGGATCTCAGCAGCCTCCAGGGATAAGAGGACACAATCCAAACTTGGAAGAGATTGCATATTCACCAAAAGAAGATTTTCCCAATAGGTTCTTAAAATTTATATACAAGGAGGAAATAATATAGCATTGGATTGGGCTGAATTTATCAAAATGTATTTGAAGTTTTATCTCAAACAACTGAAACTGACTCTAACAATTGCTTACTTGGTGAACATAAATGTGGACTTAGTTGTAGCTTGTTGGAAGTGCAGTTGAGATGTTAGACTTTCCTGGGTAAAATGTAGAGGAATGAATCTAAAGGCTTAGCAAGGCAGAAATGTTGGATTAGGTTTATCATACATGACCCCCTTACTCACATTCATCAGGAGGGCCTAGATAACATTCTTTTTACTGAAACATGGGGAAGGGCATTAGTGAGGGGAACACCAGTATCTTTGAAAAATTCTTTAATTGTTGTTCTCTACAGGCTAAGAATGGTACAGGGAAATGCCATGATTGAAATGAGCTCCCTTAAATAAATGGGGGTTTGGAATCCTGGAATGACAGAGGACAAATGATAACGCTTAACTACCAAAGAAAAGAGACTCTTGGTGATGGTAGTGAGCAGCAGGGCCAGAGCAATAATCAGAATGATTTCACATGCAGAGATTTGGGGGAATAGGTCACTGATCTTGGTATCCTTATGACTGAAATAGATGGGAAGCCTCCTAGAGTCTTATTTGATCTGAATAACTGAGAAACTGTATGTCTAGTGAACAGAGAGCCCTGATCTGTTTCATAAAAATGGTGATTAAAGTTCTCTCACACAATTTCCAGGCTGGAAGTAGTTGACCCAAAGATGCTTGAATGAAAAAGGGAAGTGTCTCCCCTTGAGGAAGAACCCTACGGTATTGCCGCAAGTATATACATTGGAAGCAGTCCTTCTGGCTTTCCCCCAAAGGCTCATGCAGCCATTTCCCAAAGACTCTGTGCCCTTGAAAAGTGAGAAAACCCGTATTTTTTGTAATTCCTAGACTTTCGCTCTCAATCGATGCTGCTCCTGGGGATCCAGTATACTGCTGCGGTCCACCAGTCAGAGTAAGGATTTATAAAGTCAGATAACACGTGGAGTTTTGGCTTTAGTCAATCTCAGAGTGAGTGCAGTGCGTCCACACCACCACCCTGTGGTCACTTCTCCAGTTCCTAGATGCATAGTTGGAAGACACATTTGGCCGCTGGAAAATCCCTGCTTTGGCTGCCTAACTTAGGGCAATCATCATAGGAAGAGCCAAACAGAAGCCCATGGAATTGTCTCTCCCACACAAATAATAAACCAAAAGCTATATTCCCTTGGAAAATTACAAAATTAGTTGTATCAAAAAAAACATTGAAAGATGCAAAAGTGTGCTTCTTATGTCATCACCATTTAATGTGTATATTTATCCTATATAGAACACAGCTAGATCTTGAGGAAAGACAATGGATTCTTTTAAACCTAGTTGGGTGTGGTAACTCCAGGCTCAGCTAAAGTTTTAGATATGGTCTCTTTCCAAGAGCAGATATCTTCATTCTGTTTCTGGCTTTGTCCTTGTCCTTTCTGGTGTTTCTAACCATCTTGTCTCTAGTACCTTCTATGTAGCCACTGATCTATCAGTTGTTTTTGGTCAATAGCAAAGACCACCAGAGGCTGTTTCTTTCACCTACAGGGACAGCAGTCTGCCTTCCTTCATTCACCTCACATCAGTGTCAATTGTCAGACTCTGTCCTATTGAGTCTGCAGGAATCTTGATCATCTCACTAACCCACAGGCCATCATTGCTGGTCTTCTACATTGTTGACATCCTACCAATCATCTTTGGTGAGTAGCAGTTTTCTAGATGTCTTCATCAGCACATTGTGCACGAGGGTGGAAATATCTCCCGTGGAAAGTCAGGGCTTATCACTTTAGGGCAGTTTATAGGAGTTCAGTGGTCTGGGGTGTTAAGCTGTCCCCTCTGGAACGTGAGAGATGAGTTGCTGCATTTTGGATCTCCATTCACAACAGAGAAGTGCAATGTTAGTCAGCTTCTCTGAATAACACGTTTCAATGTGGTACTTTGACTCATTTATCAAATAACCCGTAAGACCGCCAGTTTTGAGTGGAGCCCAGCAAGAGAAGGCTGTGCAGCAAGTGCAGGCTGTAGTGCAAGGTGCTCTGTGATTTGAGCCTTATGAAATCAGACCTAGTAAGTTGTCTGGGACAGAGAGGAATGTTTTCTGGATCCTCGGGAAAACTCTGATTAGAGAATCATGGTGAAGACCCTGGGGTTATAAAGTAAAGTCATACCATGTTGAAAACAATTCCATGCTTGCTTCCAAGACTGAATCTCTGACTGTTGGACAACATGTGAACCAAGCAACCCGAACTGCACATCATCTATTGAGTGTTATCTGGTTAACCAAGCCATGATGTTGGGCATGTGCTGTCGCATTCCATAATCAAGTGGAAATGGTATGGATGAGACTGGAATTGAGTAAGCCCTGGGGGCAGGAGTAAGTTCCTTGAGCAAGTGGTTTGGACTCCCATGGAATCTTCTTCTGTATTGCTGCCTCCCCCTCATCCCACACCTGTGGAATCATAGGAAGCTGCTGATGGTCATTTGACTAGGGAAGGGAAGACCTGGGGCCTTGGGTTTACAGATGATTCTGTGTGATGTTCCAGTACCAGACACGGAATGGATTGCTGTTACATTGCAGGGGTGGCCCTAGAGGACAGTAGGGAAGGGAAAACCCCTGGGAAGGACTTAAAGAGCTAGCCAGAGGGATGGTCTATACTAGGCAGTGGCAAAAACTTTGGCTGGATGATCAGAGACTTGGGGATATCAAGGTTAAAGGCTTAGGGACAGAGGACTCTGAAGAAGAGGCATGTAGATGGACATTTTGTAATGGGCATAGAGTTAAGGATAATTGTTACCCATGCGATTGCTCAACAAAGGGCATCTGCTGCAGAGAAGACTCTCAGTAATCACAGGGACTAGATGACCTGATCTGTGATGGCTGCCAGCTTCTTCCCCCAGCTACTCCACAACTTGCTCATCAACAAAGTGACCATGTTAATAGGGATAGGTGTTATGCATGAGCTCAACAACATGGATTTTCCCTTATCAAGGCTGCTCTGGCTGCTACTATTGAGTGCCCAACATGTTAACATGTCAATGGCAGAGACCAAAGCTGAGCTCCAATATGGCAACATTCCCCAGGAGGACCAGCTAGCCACCTGGTGGTGAGTTGATTGCATTGGACTCCTTCCATTATTGAGGGGACAGCAATTTTTTTCTCCCTGGAATAGACGTGTAATATGGATATGGGTCTGCCTTCTCTGTCAGCAACGTTTCTGCCAGCACCACCATCTGTGGACTTACTGAATGCATTATTCACTGTCTTGGTATCACACACAATATTTTTATTCTGACCGAGGAATTTTATTTTGTAGCCAAAATAATAAATAAAAAGAGAGTGAGGGAAAGAGTCGCATTCATGGGATTGGCTGGTTTTATCATGTTCACTCAGAAGCAAGATGCACTGAATACTCAAAAACAGCAACCTGTATATGATACCATTTATCCCATTGCCAGAACATATGGGTCTAGAAAGCCAATTTTTGCTTCCCAACTTCACGCCTTTGGACTCTGGTGGTTTAGAACTCTTAGTTCCCAAATAAAGAATCCTTTCACTGGGAGACATGACATTAATTATCACTGGAAGCTGAGGCAACAGTCTGACCATTTAGGGCTCCTTGCACCACTGAACCAAGAGACAAAGGAAAGAGTTAGTGTATCATTGGTGATTGACTCTGATTATGAAGGGGAATTGGGGTTGCTGTTACATAAAGAGGTATGGCACAGTGTCTGGAGCCTAGGGGATTTACTGGGGTATATTCCATATTCGACTGGTAGAATTTAATGGATGTCTGTAGCAACCTGTTGTGGGCACCTTCAGAAATGAAGATTTGGTCATCCCAGCAGATAAATAGATATGGCTGGCTTAGATGCTGATTGATTATAAAGGGAACATGGAATGGGTGGTAGGAGAAGGAAGTTCATGGCCTTGTCAACACTTGCAAACTGAGGACTGTGTTAGTTATGTGTTTTTTTTGCTTTGAGGTACATATTTGAGGTACAGACATTTGCTTTGAGATATATGAGATACAGATGTCTCATATACCAATTTCTTCTCTCTTTTCCGTACAGTTTTATATAAGATGTGTTAGTTGTGATTAATCTTATAATTTAATCCTTAGTTTACTGGCTACCAAAGAAAGATTGTGACCAATCTAGAAGAGGAATTAACACTACTCAGAGATGGATATGGTTCCTGAAGGAACTTTGAGTCTCTCCTTTTGCAGGAGAGGATGGGTGCATCTACATTTGTATGGGAGGCAGATGCCTCATATTAGGTAGACACACATGAGGTTATTGCTAATGTTGGTTAGAAGAGAAACATGGGTTAAAAGGGTTTTATGGATTTGAGTTGAGAAAAGGGGTAGGTTTTACTGGGTAATCTATTATCAAATCAACATCACCCTTCCCCCTTATATAATCACAGGAAAGAAGACTTGAGAACTACATTTCCCAGCATCCTTATCAGCATAATTCCAGGTTATATTCTGCCATGAAATTCAGAAGAGGAAGGGAAGGAGAATCCCTTATTCTCTGGCTGCAGCCGTGGGCAGGTGCACAAGCACAGCAGTTGCAGATAGCTGGTTTAGCCAGTGCTCTGGGCATCCTCTTGTTGCTGCAGGCAGCTGTGGTCTCTGCCGACAGCTTCCTCGTGATTCATGCACTTCTGGGTTTTCCAAAAGACAGCAAGGGCCTCCTTGACTTTTACTCTTTCGGCCCTAATGAAAATTGTGTATGCCTCTAATTCTTTTGTGAAATCCCTTCCCATTTATAATATCTTGAGTGGCTTCTGTTTTCCTGACTAAACCCTTTGTACTAAACCCAAGTTTCCTCCCCTACCCAGAAAATCCTGAATCCAGGTTTCCTACTTAGGAAGAGATGGGTTAGGCAAGGCTGTCTCCAAACATTTTCACTAAATGAAGCCATTTTTGAAGAGTCTAAAATTAACCTCTTCAGAAATGTCTAAAATTAGAAACAGTCAGTTTTCTGTGTTGGAGTGGCTTTTTTCTTAAGGGCCAGGGTTCCCTGGGAGATCTTGGTTTAATCATAGGGATCCTGAATCTTTAAGTATACCAGCCACTATATGTAGAATAAATTTAAAAAAATAGGTTGGCTGTTCAATTACATCCTTTATCTCCCTCTCTTTTACCCCCACTCCAGCATACATAAACACAAAAATTTCAATTTGTTTTATTGGTTAATAATATAAAAACTTATTTTAAAGCATTATTGACATTATTGTAATTATTTTCATTGATTTTTTTCTCAGTAAGTGAATATAAAAAGTATACCTATTCTGAAGTGCAGATCTTTGAAAATCTTTTGACTTTAAAAACATTTCTCCGTACTAAAATGATTGGGATCTACTGCCTTGAAGTACAAATATCCCTGTGGTTTTTCTCCCATCCTTGAGCCTGGTATGGAATGAGCATGGCACTTATATTTTCTCAGTCCCTTTCTTTTTCTCTTCTTCTTCTGGGACCCCTATAATTCGAATGTTGGCGCATTTAATGTTGTCCCAGAGGTCTCTGAGACTGTCCTCAGTTCTTTTCATTCTTTTTTCTTTATTCTGCTCTGCAGTAGTTATTTACACTATTTTATCTTCCAGGTCACTTATCCATTCTTCTGCCTCAGTTATTCTGCTATTGATCCCATCTAGAGTATTTTCAATTTCATTTATTGTGTTTTTCATCGTTGCTTGGTTCCTCTTTAGTTCTTCTACATCCTTGTTAAATGTTTCTTGCATTTTGTCTATTCTATTTCCAAGATTTTGGATCATCTTTACTATCATTATTCTGAATTCTTTTTCAGGTAGACTGCCTATTTCCTCTTCATTTGTTAGGTCTGGTGTGTTTTGACCCTGCTCCTTCATCTGCTGTGTGTTTTTCTGTCTTCTCATTTTGCTTATCTTACTGTGTTTGGCGTCTCCTTTTCACAGGCTGCAGGTTTGTAGTTCCCGTTGTTTTTGGTATCTGTCCCCAGTGGCTAAGGTTGGTTCAGTGGGTTGTGTAGGCTTCCTGGTGGAGGGGACTAGTGCCTGTGTTCTGGTGGATGAGGCTGGATCTTGTCTTTCTGGTGGGCACGTCCACGTCTCGTGGTGTGTTTTGGGGTGTCTGTGGCCTTATTATGGTTTTAGGCAGCCTCTCTGCTAATGGATGGGGCTGTGTTCCTGTCTTGCTAGTTGTTTGGCATAGGGTGTCCAGCACTGTAGCTTGCTGGTCGTTGAGTGAAGGCTGGGTCTTGATGTTGAGATGGAGATCTCTGAGAGATTTTCGCCATTTGGTATTACGTGGAGCTGGGAGGTCTCTTGTGGACCAGTGTCCTGAAGTAGGCTCTCCCACCTCAGAGGCACAGCCCTGATGCCTGGCTGGAGCACCAAGAGCTTGTCATCCACATGGCTTGGAATAAAAGGGAGAAAAAATAGAAAGAGAGAAAGAAAGAGGATAAAATAAAATAAAATAAAATAAAGCTATTATAATAAAAAATAAGAAAAAAAATTATTAAGAAAAAATTTAAGAAAAAGTTTTTTTAATTTTTAAAAATAAATTTATTAATTTGTTATGAAAAATAAGAAAAAAATTATTAAGAAAAAAATTTATTATGAAAAAATTTTTTTAATTTTTTAAAATAAAAAATAAGGAAAAAATTATTAAGAAAAAATTTATTAAGAAAAAAATTTTTTAAGTAAAAAAAAAAAAAAACTAGACGGACCGAACCCTAGGACAGATGGTGAAAGCAAAGCTATACAGACAAAATCTCACCCAGAAGCATACACATATACACTCACAAAAAAAGGAAAAGGGGAAAAATTAATATATCCTGCTCCCAAAGTCCACCTCCTGAATTTGGGATGATTTGTTGTCTATTCAGGTATTCAACAGATGCAGGTACATGAAGTTGTTTGTGGAGCTTTAATCCGCTGCTTCTGAGGCTGCTGGGAGAGATTTCCCTTTCTCTTCTTTGTTCGTACAGCTCCTGGGGTTCAGCTTTGGATTTGGGCCCGCCTCTGCGTGTAGGTCGCCTGAGGGCGTCGGTTCTTCGCTCCCACAGGCCGGGGTTAAAGGAGCAGCTGCTTGGGGGCTCTGGCTCACTCAGGCCGTGGGGAGGGAGGGGCATGGATGCGGGGCGAGCCTGCGGCGGCAGGGGCCGACGTGACGTCGCAGCAGCCTGAGGCGCGCTGTGTGTTCTCCCGGGGAAGTTGTCCCTGGATCATGGGACCCTGGCAGTGGCGGGCTGCACAGGCTCCTGGGAGGGGCGGTGTGGACAGTGACCTGTGCTCGCACACAGGCTTTTTGGAGGCGGCAGCAGCAGCCCCAGCGTCTCACGCCCGTCTCTGGGGTCCGCGCTGATAGCCGCGGCTCGCGCCCCTCTCTGGAGCTCGTTTAGGCGGCGCTCTGAATCCCCTCTCCTTGCGCACCCGGAAACAAAGAGGCAAGAAAAAGTCTCCTGCCTCTTCGGCAGCTGCAGACTTTTTCCCGGACTCCCTCCTGGCTCGCATGGCACTTATAGACAGAAAGCCAGGGGTTATATAGTGTTTCTTGCTTCTTGCTGACTATGAAGTCTTGTATAAGTCACTTTTTCTCCCTGAGACTCAGTAACCTCTTCTATACAGTAAGAGTGAAAATAGTTGTTAGAAGTAGTAACATATATTTTCACTCCTTATTCAAGGATTTCATAGTCAGCACGAAGCTGACTTATTCAAGGTTTCATAGTCAGCAAGAAGCAAGAAACACTAGTAACATGGGGGACTTCCCTGGTGGTCCAGTGGTTGAGAATCCGCCTTCCAATGCAGGGGATGCAGGTTCAATCCCTGGTTGGGGAGCTAAGATCCCACATGCCGCCGGGCAGCTAAACCCGTGCGCCGCAACTACTGAGCCAGCGCTCTCTGGAGCCTGAGCGCCACAGCTAGACAGAAGCCCGCGTGCCGCAACGAAAACCCACGTGCTGCAACGAAAGATCCCGCATGCCGCAACTAAGACCTGATGCAGCCATAAATAAATAAGTAAGTAGTAGTAGTAACACGAAATAAATATTTTAAAAAATCAGGTAATTTAAGTAAGTGTTATACTGTGGTCAGCTAGTCCTAGAAGAGTTCTGAGCTCTTTATGTACCTGCAATAAGCACTTATCTAACTCTCCTCTCACTAACCCAAGCTTACCTCAACCCAGCACCATACCAAGAAAATAAATGTAGATTGAGCAAAGCTTGTTTACTCCTTCTTATTTGTTTATTTTGCAGTAAGAATTTTTTTTTTTACTGATTGCTTATCCCTTCCCTGTTGTGTTAAATAAAAGTTATTTTGCTCAGACTGCAAGCTAGCATGGAAGGAAATATTATCATAAGAGTATAGAGAACATTTCATGGATCCCAAGGGCAGGGAAGTAGTTAGACTTTAACTAGAGATGAGAACTAGGAATGGAATATTTGTCTCTTTTTAAAAGTCTCTTTGTTTTTCTCTCTGAGACCTGCTTCTCTGACCCACATGATGGAATGTGATTCATCATAGTTCCTCAGCTTACGTGTTACTTTTCTAGCAAGTGACCTGGAAAGCGCTAGAGTCGCTTAGTCCCTATTCCAAATTCTGAGTTGGGAAAATCGGATTGAACCTTCTTGGGTCAAATGACCATCTCTGGTCCAAAAAAATGGGGCCAACATGACAGGCTCATGGGGTACAAACAAGGTTGCTAAAAGCCCTCTCCAGTGGGTGAACAGCAGTAAAGGTAGCCAGCGTGAGCTAGAGCAAGGCCCTGAAGGTTCTGTATGAACACCTGAAAGGTCAGGCAAGGGCTGGAGGCCACAGAGTTGTCTCCTGAAATGCCGAGTCCTGATAACTTACGTGCTAAGCTCTGCATTATGAACTTGCACATTCATTTATCTGTTTATGTGTTTCTTGAGAGCTCGCCGAGTGTCAGGTACTGTGTTGGACTTTGGGATACTGTCATGAGCTGGATGCATATAGACCTGTCTCACGGGCTTTTTGCAGTTTTATTCTAACTTGTTGAATTCTAAGCCTCACATTAAACCCATATCTTAGGCATTTTAATTCCCATTTTATAGGTAAAGATGCAGAGAAGTCAGCTTTTCTGGCACAAGGTCAGAGCCCTTTCTGTTCCACCATAGATGACAGGAATTAACCTGATATTTTGTGTACCAACTTTTGATATACTGATTATAAATCATTTTTGTCACTGCATCACGTCATCTGTTTTCTCAGGCAATTCTTTTCTGAATTATTTCAGTTACTGAATATGTTTGAAACTAATTAAAGTATACTTTAAAAAAGTATCCCATATTGGGCTGGGCCATCTCCCAAGTTATTTTAAATTAGTGAGGTCACTATTAATGCAACCAACTATATTAATAAATGCAAGAACATTTCTTGTACATCTATCAAATCCAACAAGCTCTAAGCTAAAATCAGATTTTAATATTTTATAGATGGGATAGGAGTTTAGCTTCTAATTACTCATTTGCCATGTTCTCTTGTACCAGGAGAAAGAGGGTGTATGTTATCGTGCTCAGTTGTTGAGAGAGAAAGAAAGCAACAATAATGGCAGACTGATGCTGCAGGTAAGCTGGGAGTCTGTATATGTTGTTCCAGACACTATTATTTATTTCCTCTTTATGCATTACCTCATTTAATTCTCACAAACCCCAGTGAGGGATAATCATCCCAATTTTATGAATGGGAGAACTATGGTTCAGAAAGGTTAAGATACTTTGTCAAGATCAAGGAATCACAACTTGTAGCCAGATCTTTTTTGTTACGAAGTTCAAGCTCGCTCCACCACCCAGTCTTGATTGTAATATCTGCAGCTTCATTGTAGCCCATATGGGAGGTGAAATTCCAGCAACCACGCCAAGAATTTGTGAAAAGCTTCTGTCTGGTCAAGAATTGCCTCGGTTCTGTATCAGACTATTTCTGTAGTTGGACACTTCTTTATTTGAGGAGTTTCTGGATTTGCTTAGCTTCCCAACTAGTGTTGGGATTCTTTTAGAACCCACCTTGAACTAGTAAAGTAAAAACGAGGCAGACAAACTGAATGAATGCCCAGGAACCAGAGCAGTGCTGAGGAGGACCCATGGCCTGGAGCTGGGCCCACAGTCCCCGTCTCCACTCTCCACAGCTCTCATGCAGTTTGCTTCTTTGCAACCTCGCAACCGAAGAAGAAAGGGGGTTGAGTATGAGATGGGACTTCTCTCTCCAAGCTCTGGTTTTTCAAATCTTTCTGAAGGCCCTTGGTGGGCCTGGATTGGGTCTCGAGTCCTCTCCTTGGCTCACATACTGCACTGGGGCTGGGGAGTTGAGGTGAGGGCCGCTGTCTCACTCTCACATACCTGTGGCCAGGGGAGGGGCCTCTGTAGTCAGAGGAAGGGGAGTTGGGTGCTGGGAAGGAAAAGTAGATAAAAGAAAACTGCGGGAGAGTCTCCCAGCTTGCAGGGACATGCCTTTGGATCAGGGAGAATATGACCAACAGGAAGTATCAGTCAGGGCCACCTCTGCCGCGTGACACACTCATGTCCTGTGCCTGACCCCTACGTTGGTGAACACCTTACAGATTTTGAATACGGAGTCAGAGGTGAGAACTTCAGTGTTCACTTGAATTCGTACTTCCCTGCTTTTGGCTCTACCCCTCTCCCCGCTCTGTATTCTCTCTCCAAAGGCCTCCAAATGTTCTTAAATTATTTTTTAAAAACTACAATTAAAACAAATCTGTTTATCTCCAAGGCTTGTTGGTTCATTGTGGATTCAGAGAATTGTTTTCTGATTTATTTCCTCTCTTTGGGCTTCTTCTGCCCTGTTAGTGGAATTTGAATCTAATCTTTGTGATCAATTATAACTAATTAGGCAGTATTCTTCCTCAGTAATGGTGACTGTAGAATGGTTATGGCGATCTGTGTGTTTCTTTCACTCTAAGCTATAAGTAGAGATCTGTGTGTTAGATTGCTGTTAATTAATCGTTTAGTTTGTCAAAACAACACAATGGGCTTAAAAATACATTTTGATAGTATTGTTGCTGACTGTGACTTGTGAATCTCTGCTGGCACCAAGAACAAATTGATGAGAAGGATAAGGTCTCCTTACGAAGTTGATGATGTTGGTGTGTAAATCTGTGTCACTTGCTGGGAATGTATGCCTTGCTGAGACTGTATATTTATTTTCAGGACATATATGCACGTGAGTATAACTGATAATTCATGAGGACAAAGGTACCACCTGTAATTTATTTCAGATGGATGCACGCTGGCAAGTTGCAAAATGGCTGTTTTTCAGAGCTCTGGATGATACTCGTAGATAATGCAAAGAGTTCATTTTTAATCGATAATGTCGGTCTTCTCCCAAACTTGTAACTAACTATAGTGCTAAAAAGGACCCCAGTACAATGTATTTTCCTGTATGTCTTCTGATCACATTCAGCTCTGAGAGTGGAGGTGCAAAGAAATAGCCCAAGTATTGGCAGCAGTGAGGAGAGGTGAGGAAGAAGTTCAGGACCTGGGCATGTCATTAGAAAGATTATTGGATGACAGAATTATGGCTTTAAGTGGATTGTTTTCCCCACTCCACAAAAGAGGAACATTGCCTGCTCCTGAGTGTCAAGGCAAGGAAGTGAGCCTTAGTCCCTGGCTTGCTTTGAGCAGGTGTTCTCTGAGTAGCAGAGAGGGGGTTTCACAGGCCCTTTTCAAAGCAGTACAAGTCCTGTGCGAGGAGAGGGCGTGTGAGTGCAGGGCTGGACAGTCTTGGAACCTGCACCTGATGCTGGGCACAACTTGCATCATTTGACTTTGGAGGCACGTGGGATGGAAGGCTACTGGGTAATGGGGGAGAACTGGGCTCATTAGCCTGTTGTTTGGGTGAATGCTACTAATCAGTTTGTTAAATGCAGAATGGATGTATTATCCAGAGGATCTCAGGGGACACCTCAGTATATAATCAAAGCATGAGGTTGGGAGAATCAAGTATCCTTCCCACCTTATTCCCGGGTCCTCTGACATTGTCTGGTGATCCCTTCCTTATGCCCGCAGGTGGAAGGTTGTTTCGTTTTTGCTTATTTGTTTCATTTTAAACTTTTCTGAGTATTTCAGCATTAGCTTTATCTCCAATTGCATGTTGATAAACGTAGTCTCTAGTTCCAGGAATTTTGCTTACTACTGAGGGAGTATGGAATTGTGGTTAAGGGCGTGGACTCCAGGGCCAAATCACCTTGGCATGAACCAATCGCCTTGGTTTTGAAACTTGGTCATTGAATAAACTTGGACAGAGTAGTATACTTAATTTCTTCTACTTAAATTACAATTTTTCATGATAATACCTATTTCATAGTGTTGTTTTGAAGATTTAAAAGAATGTATGTTGAGGATTTAGACAAGTTTTGGGGATGAAGCCAGTACTATATGTGTCAGCTAGAGAAGCAATACATCAGAGTGATCGAGAGGGCAGACTCTGGTAGGCAGACTATATGGATTGAAAGTACAGCTCTACCACCTCACCTGCCTGCTGTGTGGCCTTGGGTCTGTCGTCTAACCTCTCTGTGCCTCAGTTGTGTCATCTGAAAACAGTACTACATCTCAATGTTGTTATGATAATTAAATGCATGACTATATGTAAAACCCTTAGAATACCACCTCAAGTGTAGTAAGCTTATATGCTATCTATTATTATGATTATTATGAGAAGAATTTCTTGGGTCCAGGGATTGTGTGGCAGATGTCATGACAGTGGTGAAGAGCATGGGTTCTGGAGCTGTTTACTACCTCAGTTGTGTCATCTGAAAAATGGGGATAAGAATAGAACCAAACTCCCAGGAGAGTGTGAGGATTAAATGAGACAGTGCCTGGAGTGGGACTGGCGCCTAGCTGGGGAATGGATGTAGCTGGTTTAATTTATTGCTCTCGTAATTGCTGCGGAGGCTGGTACCTGCTGCTCATGCCCACAGGGCAGCCCTTAGAGTTCTCAAATCACTCTAGAGCTTACTGCACCCCAGGGTCCTTCCAAATTCCCACACACACCAGAGCACAGCTGTCTCTTCCCTCAAGAGGGGGGCCCTTTATGCTGTTCCTTGCATACGGCTTTTTGGAACCATAACTTGTTTTGTTTTGTTTTGTTTTTTAAACATCTTTATTGGAATATAGTTGCTTTACAGTGGTGTGTTAGTTTCTGCTTTATAACAAAGTGAATCAGTTAAACACATACATATGTCCCCATATCTCTTCCCTCTTGCGTCTCCCTCCCTCCCACCCCTCTAGGTGGTCACAAAGCACCAAGCTGATCTCCCTGTGCTATGCGGCTGCTTCCCACTAGCTGTCTGTTTTACGTTTGGTAGTGTGTATATGTCCATGCCACTCTCTCACTTTGTCCCAGCTTACCCTTCCCCCTCCCCGTGTCCTCAAGTCCATTCTCTAGTAGGTCTGTGTCTTTATTCCCATCTTGCCCCTAGGTTCTTCATGACTTTTTTTTTTTTTTTAGATCCCATATATATGTGTTGGAAAATATCTCGATTGGTCAAAACAATTTATGGATGCTAGAAGACATATAGATTACTAAACAGAATCAAAATAACAATAGCTACTGAGCACTTACGGTGTATCAAGTCCTGCGGGTATATTCTTTTAAAAATAACCACTTTATTGAGCTATGATTTACATACCATAAAAGTCACACTTTTAACGTCTCCAATTCAGTGGATTATAGCATATTCACAGAATTTTGTGACCATCTCCATATCTAATTTTAGAACATTTCATCACCACAAAATAAACCCAGTACCTTTAGTGTTACTTTCCATTCTCCCCTCCCCCAAGCCCCTGGGCAACTACTAACCTATTTTCTGTCTGTATGGATTTGTCTACTCTGAACATCTGGTATAAGTGTGGCCTTTTGTGAATGGCTTTTCTTCACTTAGCATAGTGTTCTCAAGATTCATGCTTGCTGTAGGATGAATTAGTACTTCATTTTCTCCATTCATTTTTACTGTAGAATAATATCCCATGGTATGGATAAAGCACATTTTGTTTATCCATTCATCAGCTGGTAGACATTTGGGTTCCTTTTACTTTTTGGCTATTATGTTTAATAGTGCCATGAACATTTGTGTACACATTTTGTGTGGACATATGTTTTCATTTCTGTTGGGTATATACCTAGGAATGGAATCACTGAGTTATATGGTCATTCTTACATATAATCTTTTGAGGAACTCCCAGGATGTGCTCTTTTACCTACATCAGCTGACTCAGTTCCAACAGTGCTCCTAGGAGGTGGTTGTTGATTGTCTCATTTTGCACATGAGAAAGCTAAGGCATGGAGAGTTTAAGTAACTTGCCCACATTCACAGAGCAAGTGACTGGTGGAGCCAGAGTCCAATCTTTGAAATATTGCTACATGCCACTTGTGTCTCCAGAGAACTGTTCAGGATTCAGAGAAATGTGTTCATTAAATCAGTTTTTTTTTTTTAAGTATTTGTTTATTTATTTATTTATTTATGGCTGTGTTGGGTCTTAGTTTCTGTGCGAGGGCTTTCTCTAGTTGTGACAAGCGGGGGCCACTCTTCATCACGGTGTGCGGGCCTCTCACTATCGCGGCCTCTCATTGCGGAGCACAGGCTCCAGACGCGCAGGCTCAGTAATTGTGGCTCACGGGCCCAGCTGCTCCGCGGCATGTGGGATCTTCCCAGACCAGGGCTCCAACCCGTGTCCCCTGCATCAGCAGGCAGACTGTCAACCACTGCGCCACCAGGGAAGCCCATTAAATCAGTTTTAAAGAAAATTTGAGGACAGGAATTTTCAAAGACAAAGGGTATTGGTAGTGGCCAGTAAACCTTCCCCAGGTAAACTTGGATTCTGAGAGGAATTAAACTTGAATGAAGGGAGTTGTGGAAATTAATCCATGGTGATATCCACAGGGTTAGGCAGTTATTTGGAAAATGACCAGCAAAACATAAATGGCTCAATGCCAGCTTTGGCTTGAGAAGTATAGTATAGAATCTGAGTACCAGTATGTTGATAGTTAAATATGCTGGAAATATTTATCTTCTCCCAGTTTGTTTGTCTTTTCGTTTTCTTTATGGTATCTGATGAAAAATTTTTTAGTTTATTTTTAGAGCAGGTTTTAGGTTCATAGCAAAAATTGGGGAAAGTACAGAGAGTTCCTCTAGACCCTCTCCCCCTCCCCATGGCCACCCTCCATGACTCTGTACATCGCCCACCAGTGTGTGTTTGTTAACAGCTGATGAACCTACATTATCACCCAAAGTCCATCATTTACATTAAGGTTCTCTCCTGGTGTTGTACATTCTATGTATGGCTTTAGACAAATTTATAATGATATGCACCTACCGTTGTATCATATGGCATGTTTTCACTGCCCTAAAAATCCTGTGTGCTCTGTCTATTAAAGTTTTAAATTTTGATGTAGTCAAATTTGTATACCTTTACTCAAGGGCACAGACTCTGGAGCCAGGTTGCCTGGATTCAAATCACAGCACTGCCGTTTGCTAGCTGTGTGATGTTGGGAAAGCTACTTAATGTCTCAGTGCTTCAGTTTCCTCATCTGTGAAATGGGGATAATAATAGTGTCTACCTCAATGGGCTATTGGGAGGATTAAATGCGATTATACATATAAAGTGCTGATAATGGTGCCTGGCATATAGGAAGTGCTTTATGAGGCCAGGATTTTATTATTATATGTTTTATGGTTTGTACTTTTGTCTAAGAAATGCTTCTTTACCCTGAGTAATAGAAGTGTTCTCTCTTTGGTAGTTTCTAATCTGCTATTTAATTTGTCCTCACTTACCGGATTTTTTGTCTTACTGGTTGTTTTCCTGCTTAAGTTTTCAAGCTTCTCTTCTTTTTCTAAGCACTTAATAAACCTACGTAATGTATGCTTTGCGTCTGGATTGTATCTGAAGCGTTTGTTGGTATGTTTGTGGACAGACTTTTGCTTGTTTCTGCTGCTCTTCAGTCAAGTAGCCTTTTTAACCGTGTGTGTGTGTGTGTGTGTGTGGTGTTTGTGTGTGTGTGTGTGTGTGTGTGTGTGTGTGTGTGCGTGTGTGTGTTCTGCGTATGTGTGTAGTTTAGGTCATTTACCCAAGGACCTAGGGTATCTACCAACCTGGGATCACTTTAAATCAAATTCTCTGAGTAAGGTTTTTCAGATAACATGAATATAGACCAAAAACCCGTGTGGGCTGGCTTGTTGATATTCAGGTATGTTTCTTCACCTCTATCAGGTGCCAGAACTGAGACCAGTGGTAATCCTTGCTGTTCGGCAGGGTTACTTTCTCACCCATCCTCTCCCTGAGGGGGAGCTCTTGGGGACTTGGAATTTTGTCCCATATTCCCCACACCCACTGCTCAAGTAGCAGATGATACAGAGGCTTAGGGTCTTCAGGGTCCAAGTGAAGAGGCTTCAAGGAAAAAATCCTGTTCTGGTGCTTACTTATTTTCCAGTATTCTTGATTTCACTTCAGTTTTTGGGCTCTGTGGATTCTTTTCGTCACTTCAGCAGTGTGCTTAAAATTCTGTTTCTCTGTATTCTTTAATCCAATGTTTTAGTTGCTTCTATCAAGAGCAGTTAGAGTATTTAATTTGCAGTATTGCCAGAAGTGTGTCTTCATCCTTTCTCTGCTCCGTCCTCTCTGTTCCCCTCCCTTCCCCCTCCTTCCCTCTCCTTCCTTTCCTCCCTTCCTTAACTTGCCTATAATTGTTCAGCAAACCAGCCTCATCCTAGAAAGAGGAGGCCTAAAGAATAACGGCCTTTTATATGGGTGATGGGCTTTCATTGTCCTAGCACCAATTTTCTTGAAGATTTTTATTTATTGAATTATGTGTAAATAATGTTCTAACTCTTCTTAGCAAAGTATAGTGCTTTATTCATTATTATATCCACAGTGAACTAGAGAATTATCATAAGGCAATACACACAAACTTTCCTTCTGGGTGTGTATAAAAATAAATCGCATTTATAAAAATATAAATTGCATTAAGTTAACCCTGTCTCTATCCTTAAGCCTTTTGACTGTATTCAGTTCCACTCCTGTGGGCCAGGCTTTCATTTCTCTAATCTTTGGACATTCCAGAGTTTCTTAGGCAATTCTGGAAGTCTTGTTTTCTTAGGATTATTATAAACCTGTTATTTAAAAGTCTTAAGCTGTTTTATTCTCAAATTTCTAAATTGGCTTCTAGAGAGGGATCCACTTTCTTTTCTTCTCTGGGCATCAGGGATGATCATGATGGCTGGTCTTGTCTGAACTGAAGGGGCTGAATTGCAGTTTTTGCAGCCCCCAGAAAGATGCTTTTGGTGGAGTAGATTTTATTATCCAGAAAGAATGGACTGATCTGACTTTCCTAAACCATTCAGGTAAATTTAGCCTGGAGCTAGCACTTGAAGTTCATTTGTCATTCAATCACCAAACATTTATGAGACACCCATTGTGTGCCAGGGATTAAGGCTATGCATGAGGGACTGGAAGTGCAGTTGTCAATAAGATGGACTCCTTGTATCTGTGTATTACATCATCATGTTGTACAGCTTAAACTTACACAATGTTATATGTCAATTATATCTCAATAAAGCTAGAAAAATATAAGACAGATGCCCTGATCTCAAGGAGTTAATGGCTTAATAAGGATGGTAGTAGATCTCCCCAATACTTTGTGTTCTAAGAGAGATACCATATCACCATCTCCCTCCCCAACTCCCCCCCACCAAAAAAATAATACTCTGGAGACTTGGTTGGTTTAGTAAATATGCAATATTTATAAAGTTGTGATCTCAGTAGAGTAGCTCTGGTCTCAGAGTAGTTTTGCATTTTTAAAATCAATACCTAGGGGTACCTTTTGATATTTATTCAATATCTTTCTTAAACACTTAGGACTCTTGGCACCTTCTACTAAAATGTTTTGTTCCATTTTCTTATCCCCCAAACTTGGAGTCTCTTACTCTTTAATACTCCAAACTCTCCATCTACCCCATCCTGATAATGCCATCTTGTTTATTCAGTCCCCCCTCCCCCATTCTCCTTTGTGTAGACAATAGCCCTGGTAATTATAATTATTCTCCTGATTGCTTTTCTTGTGATAACCTTTCTAAGCAGCTTTGGCGCTTTCTTTACAGAGAGTGGGACTGGGAGAAAAAGCTAAGTAAGCAAAGGAAATTGGTGAATACTAACATGTTAATATCTCCATCTTATCACATCTACTTGTATTAAAATAAGTCCTCTCATCAAGCAGATGTAATTTGAACTGTTCTTTACATTGAGGGGTAATAGTGTATTGTGGCCCAAATGTGGAAATGTGGATACTCAAAAATGCCAGTTTTCAAGGAGCCTAATGACTAAGTCATCACTTCTTGAGATAGAGTCATCTTGTTGGCCAATAAGACAGTAGTAGGGAAGGAAGTTTGAACTGTTACCAGGGAGAAGGGGTGGCATTCCTGGAAGGATGATCTGGGAGAATTCAGGAGGACAAGGAAGGAGTAGAGGGGCATAATTGATAAACATAAAGTGGGCATGGAGAGCTCAGAAAGAGAGACATAAGATCAAGGAATTGTTGGTTTGTGCAAATCCCAGGGCTATGGAATCTAAGTTCTTTTTATTTCCAGAGCACATGTGCTGTTTTCTAAAGCATGGCTTGCATCATCTAAAATACATCTTGTTTCCTGACCCCAGTGGACTAGCATGAAGCAGATAAATTTTACCATTCTGTTCACATACTGGAGATCTGATGGGGCAGGCTTCAAACAGCTTAAATTTTACTGTATAAATATACTTTGCAGCAAACTGACATGGTATCTTATGTTTTTGTCAGTGGTGGGTTATACACTTAAAGCTGCCCTTTCCTGTATTTAATCACAAGATTCTGTGCTGTAATCTTTTCTTCAGCGTGTCTCTACATTGAATCCCGCCAGATACATGAAATTCTCTGAGAATGTCAGGAATCCTCCTTGGTGAGGTTGTAGGTATTTCCTCTGTGTCCTCAGGGAAGACTTACTGTAGGATATTTTCACTACTGACATTGATTAGACCCTGGGAGATTCACTTTGGCCTTGTCAGTTCTATTGTTTCAACCCCTCAAAGATTGCAGAAATAATATTGCTTCCATGCTCTATGGTAGTCTTAGTCTGCTGAGGCTGTTATAACAAAGCACCAGAGACTGGGTGGCTTGTAAACAAGAAACATTTATTTTTTACCGTTCTGGAGGCTGGGAAGGCTAAGATCATAGCACTGGCAGATGTGGTCCTTGTGAGAGCCCTTCTTCTCACTGTATCGCTACCTTATGGGAGGGACAAGGAATCTGTCTAGGGTCTCTGTTATTAGGGTACTAATCCCAACGGTGAGGGCTCAGCTCTCATGACTTAATCACCTCCCAAAGGCCCCATTTTCTTATACCGTTACCTTGGGGGTTAGGATTTCAACATATGAATTTTCAGGGGACACAAATGTTCAGACCATAGCAAAGGTCATTAGCTGAATAAGGCTGACCTCTCTATCAGCCTCAGGGTTTGAGGGTGTTGCATGTCAGCCTAGAATTCAATGCTCTGTGCTAGGTACTTAGCTGTGATTACATAAGAGTTTCTAAAAATAGTTTTGAGAAAAGTAGTAAATGGTTATAGGAAAATTAGTGAGCCATATGTAAAAATATAGGAACCATTATTTATATCTGACCTCATATACCTTGTACTAAAATAAGTATAAAATGGATTATTAATTTGTGGATATAAAAAACAAAAAAGGAAGTTGAAACAAATAGAGGAAATATTTATTGAATTTCTGGATAGGAAAACAATTTTTAACCTTATAACTGTTGAAAATAATCACACAGGAAAATATCAATAGATTTTACTAGATAAAAATTGTAAAATGTATGTACATCAAAATATATAGAGAGAATTAAAAGTTCACCATAAACTTCAGTAAATATGATAGAAAAAGTTAATATTTAAATATATAAAGAACTCATAAAAAGATAAGAAAACTATTAGAGCTCAAAAAATGAAAGAGTAAAGAAATGTGTGTGAGAGGACCTTCAAGATGGTGAAGGAGTAAGATGCGGAGATCACCTTCCTCCCCACAAACACATCAAAAATACATCTACATGTGGAACAACTCCTATAGAACACCTACTGAACGCTGGCAAAAGACCTCAGACTTCCCAAAAGGCAAAAAAATCCCCATGTACCTGGGTAGGGCAAAAGAAAAAAGAAAAAACAGAGACAAAAGAATAGGGACGGGACCTGCACCTTGGGGAGGGAGCTGTGAAGGAGGAAAGGTTTCCACACACTAGGAAGCCCCTTCACTGGCAGGGATGGGGGTGGGCAGGGGGACGATTCGGAGCCACGGAGGAGAGCGCAGCAAGAGGGGTGCAGAGGACAAAGCGGAGAGATTCCCACACAGAGGATCAGTGCCAACCAGCACTCACCAGCCTGAGAGGCTTGTCTGCTCACCCACAGGGATGGGCGGGGGCTGGGAGCTGAGGCTCGGGCTTCAGAGGTCAGATCCCAGGGAGAAGACTGGGGTTGGCTGCGTGAACACAGCTTGAAGGCTAATGTGCCACAGCTAGCCGGGAAGGAGTCTGGGAAAAAGTTTGGACCTGCCTAAGAGGCAAGAGACCATTGTTTTGGGGTGCGCGAGGAGAGGGGATTCAGAGCACCGCCTAAACGAGCTCCAGAGATGGGTGCAAGCTGTGGCTATCAGCGTGGTCACCAGAGACAGGCATGAAACGCTAATGCTGCTGCAGCCACCAGGAATCCTGTGTGCAAGCACAGGTCACTCTCCACACCTCCCCTCCCGGGAGCCTGTGCAGCCCGCCACTGCCAGGGTCCTGTGATCCAGGGACAACTTCCCCAGGAGAACACACAGCACGCCTCAGGCTGTTGCAACGTCAAGCTGGCCTCTGCCGCCGCAGGCTCGCCCCGCATTCCGTACCCCTCCCTCCTCCCAGGCTGAGTGAGCCAGAGCCCCCTAATCATCTGCTCCTTTAACCCCCTACTGTCTGGGCAAAGAACAGACGCCAGAGGGCGACCTACATGCAGAGGCGGGTCCAAATCCAAAGCTGAACCCCAGGAGCTGTGCGAACAAAGAAGAGAAAGGGAAGTCTCTCCCAGCAGCCACAGGAGCAGCAGATTAAAGCTCCACAATCAACTTGATGTACCCTGCATCTGTGGAATACCTGAATAGACAACGAATCATACCAAAATTGAGGCGGTAGACTTTGGCAGCAACGGTAGGCTTGGCGTTTGCTGTATGCGACTGACTAGTTTCTGATGTATATGTTTATCTTAGTTTAGTCTTTAGTGCTTGTTATCGTTGGTGGATTTGTTTATTGGTTTGGTTGCTCTCTTCTTTTTTTTTTTATTACTTTTTATATTTATTTTAATTTTAAAAAAAATTTTTATTTTAATAACTTATTTTATTTATTTTATTTTATTTCATTTATTTTTCTTTCTTTTTTTTCTCCTTTTTCTTCTGAGCCGTGTGGCTGACAGGGTCTTGGTGCTCTGACCAGGTGTCAGGCCTGAGCCTCTGAGGTGGGAGAGCCAAGTTCAGGACATTGGACCACCAAAGACATCCAGGCCCCATGTAATATCAGTTGGCAAGAGCTCTCCCAGATATCTCTGTCTCAACGCTAAGACCCAGCTTCACTCAACAACCAGCAAGCTCCAGTGCTGGACACCCCATTCCAAACAACTAGCCAGACAGGAACACAACCCCACCCATTAGCAGAGAAGCTGCCTAAAATCATAATAAGGTTACAGACACCCCAAAACACGCCACCAGACGTGGTCTTGCCCACCAGAAAGACAGTATCCAGCCTCATCCACCAGAACACAGGCACCAGTCCCCTCCACCAGGAAGCCTACACAGCACACTGAGCCAACTTTACCCACTGGGGGCAGACACCAAAAACAATGGGAACTGCGACCATGCAGCCTGTGAAAAGGAGACCCCAAACACAGTAAGTTAAGCAAAATGAGAAGACAGGAAATACACAGCAGATGAAGGAGCAAGGTAGAAACCCACCAGACAAAACAAAAGAAGAGGAAATAGGCAGTCTACCTGCAAAAGAATTCAGACTAATGATAGTAAAGATGATCCAAAAACTTGGAAATAGAATGGAGAAAATACTAGAAATGTTTAACAAGGACCTAGAAGAAGTAAAGAGCAAACACACAATGATGAACAACACAATAAATGAAATTAAAAATTCTCTAGATGGAATCAATAGCAGAATAACTGAGGCAGAAAACAGATAGTGAGCTGGAAGATAAAATAGTGGAAATAACTACCACAGAGCAGAATAAAGAAAAAAGACTGAAAACAATTGAGGACAGTCTCAGAGATCTCTGGGAACATTAAATGCAACAACATTCCAATTATAGGGGTCCCAGAAGAAGAAGAGTAAAAGAAAGGGACTGAGAAAATATTTGAAAAGATTATAGTTGAAAAGTTTCTTAATATGGGAAAGGAAACAGTCAATCAAGTCTAAGAAGCACAGAGAGTCCCATACAGGATAAACCCAAAGAGAAACATGACAAGACACATATTAATCAAACTATCAAAAATTAAATACAAAGAAAAAACGTTAAAAGCAGCAAGGGAAAAGCAACAAATAACATACAAGGGAATCCCCATAAGGTTAACAGATGATCTTTCAGCAAAAGCTCTGCAAGCCAGAAGGGAGTGGCAGGACATATTTAAAGTGATGAAAGGGAAAAACCTACAACCAAGATTACTCTACCCAGCAAGGACCTCATTCAGATTTGACGGAGAAATTCAAACCTTTACAGACAAGCAAAAGTTAAGAGAATTCAGCACCACCAAACCAGCTTTACAACAAATGCTAAAGGAACTTCTCTAGGCAGGAAACACAAGAGAAGGAAAAGACCTACAATAACAAACCCAAAACAATTAAGAAATTGGTAATAGGAACATACATATCGATAATTACCTTATATGTAAGTAGACTAAATGCTCCAAGCAAAAGACATAGATTGGCTGAATAGATAAAAAAATAAGACCTGTATATATGCTGTCTACAAGAGACCCACTACAGACTGAAAATGAGGGGATGGAAAAAGATATTCCATGCAAATGGAAATCAAAAGAAAGCTAGAGTAGCAATTCTCATATCAGACAAAACAGACTTTAAAGACTATTACAAGAGACAGAGAAGGACACTACATTATGATCAAGGGATCAGTCCAAGAAGATGATATAACAATGGTAAATATTTATGCACCCAACATAGGAGCACCTCAATACATAAGGCAAATGCTAACAGCCATAAAATGGGAAATCGACAGTAACAATCATAGTAGGGGACTTTAACACCCCACTTTCACCAATGGACAGGTCATCCAAAATGAAAATAAATAAGGAAACACAAGCTTTAAATGACACATTAAACAAGATGGACTTAATTGATATTTATAAGACATTCCATCCAAAAATAACAGAATACACTTTCTTCTCAAGTGCTCATGGAAGATTCTCCAGGATAGATCATATCTTGGGTCACAAGTCAAGCCCTGGTAAATTTAAGAAAATTGAAATTGTATTAATTATCTTTTCTGACCACAGTGCTATGCAACTAGATATCAATTACAGGAAAAAAACTGTAAAAAATACAAACACATGGAGGCTAAACAATACGTTACTAAATGACCAAGAGATCACTGAAGAAATCAAAGAGGAAATCAAAAAATACCTAGAAAAAATGACAATGAAAACACGATGGCCCAAAACCTATGGGATGCAGCAAAAGCAGTTCTAACAGGGAAGTTTATAGCAATACAATCCTACCTCAAGAAACAAGAAACATCTCAAACAATCTAACCTTACACCTAAAGCAATTAGAGAAAGAAGAAAAAAAAATCCCCAAAGTTAGCAGAAGGAAAGAAATCATAAAGATCAGATCAGAAATAAATGAAAAAGAAATGAAGGAAACAATAGCAAAGATCAATAAAACTAAAAGTTGGTTCTGTGAGAAGATAAACAAAATAGATAAACCATTAGCCAGACTCATCAAGAAAAAAAGGGAGAAGACTCAAATCTACAGAATTAGAAATGAAAAAGGAGAAGTAACAACTGACACTGCAGAAATACAACGGATCATGAGAGATTAAAACAAGCAACTATATGCCAATAAAATGGACAACCTGGAAGAAATGGACAAATTCTTAAAAAAGCACATCCTTCCAAGACTGAACCAGGAAGAAATAGAAAATAAAACAGTCACAAGCACTGAAATTGAGACTGCGTTTAAAAATCTTCCAACAAACAAAAGTCCAGGACCAGATGGCTTCACAGGCGAATTCTATCAAACATTTAGAGAAGAGCTAACACCTATCCTTCTCAAACTCTTCCAAAATATAGCAGAGGGAGGAGCCCTCCCAAACTCATTCTACGAGGCCACCATCACCCTGATACCAAAACCAGAAAAAGATAGTACAAAAGAAGAAAATTACAGACCAATATCACTGATCAACATAGATGCAAAAATCCTCAACAAAATACTAGCAAACAGAATCCAACAGCACATTAAAAGGATCATACACCATGATCAAGTGGGGTTTATCCCAGGAATGCAAGGATTTTTCAATATATGCAAATCAATCAATGTGATACACCATATTAACAACCTGAAGAATGAAAACCATATGATCATCTTAATAGATGCAGATAAAGCTTTCGACAAAATTCGACACCCATTTATGAAAAAAACTCTCCAGAATGTAGGCATAGAGGGAACCTACCTCAAGATAATAAAGGCTATATATGACAAACCCACAGCTAACATCATTATTCAATGGTGGAAAACTGAAACCATTTCCACTAATATCAGGAACAAGACAGGGTTGCCCACTCTCACCACTGTTATTCAACATAGTTTTGGAAGTTTTAGCCAAAGCAATCAGAGAAGAAAAAGAAATAAAAGGAATCCAAATTGGGAAAGAAGAAGTAAAACTGTCACTGTTTGCAGATGACATGATACTATACATAGAGAATCCTAACAATGCTACCAGAAAACTTCTAGAGCTAATCAATGAATTTGGTAGAGTAGCAGGATACAAAATTAATGCACAGAAATCTCTTGCATTCCTATACACTAATGATAAAAAATCTGAAAGAAAAATTAAGGAAACACTCCCATTTACCACTGCAACAAAAAGAATAAAATACCTAGGAATAAACCTATCTAAGGAGACAAAAGACCTGTATGCAGAAAACTATAAGACACTGATGAAAGAAATTAAATGTGATACAAACAGATGGAGAGATATACCATGTTCTTGGATTGGAAGAATCCAAGTCATTGTGAAAATGACTGTACTACCCAAAGCAATCTACAGATTCAATGCAATCCCTATCAAACTACCAGTGACATTTTTCACAGAACTAGAAGAAAGTATTTCACAATTTGTGTGGAAACACAAAAGACCCCGAATAGCCAGAGAAGTCTTGAGAAAGAAAAATGGAGCTGGGGGAATCAGGCTCCCTGGCTTCAGACTATACCACAAAGCTATAGTAATCAAGACAGTATGGTACTGGCACAAAAACAGAAATATAGATCAATGGAGCAGGATAGAAAGCCCAGACATAAACCCACGCACATAAGGTCACCTTATCTTTGATAAAGGAGGCATGAATATACAATGGAGAAAAGTCAGCCTCTTCAATAAGTGGTGCTGAGAAAACTGGATAACTACATGTAAAAGAATGAAATTAGAACACTTCCTAACACCACACACAAAAATAAACTCAAAATGGATCAAAGACCTAAATGTAAGGCCAGACACTATAAAACTCTCAGAGTAGCCCCCACTCACTGCAACTAGAGAAAGCCCGTGCGCAGCAATGAAGACCCAATGCTACCAAACAAACAAAACTCTTAGAGGAAGACATAGGCAGAACACTCTATTATATAAATCACAGTGAGATCCTTTTTGACCCACTTCCTAGAGAAATGGAAATAAAAACCAAAAATAAACAAATGGGACCTAATGAAACTTAAAAGCTTTTGTACAGCAAAGGGAACCATAAACAGGAAGAAAAGACAATCCTCAGAATGGGAGAAAATATTTGCAAATGAAGCAACTAACAGAGGATTAATCTCCAAAATATACAAGCAGCTCATGCTGCTCAATATCAAACAAACAAACGACCCAATCCAAAGATGGGCAGAAGACCTTAATTGACATTTCTGCAAAGAAGATATCCAGATTGCCAACAAACATATGAGAGGATGCTCAACATCACTGATCATTAGAGAAATACAAATCAAAACTACAATGAGGTATCACCTCACACCAGTCGGAATGGCCATCATTACAAAATGTACAAACAATAAATGCTGGAGAGGGTGTGGAGAAAAGGGAACCCTCTTGCACTGTTGGTGGGAATGTAAATTGATACAGCCACTATGGAGAACAGTATGGAGGTTCCTTAAAAAACTAAAAATAGAACTACCATACGACCCAGCAATCCCACTACTGGGCATATACCCTGAGAAAACCATCATTCAAAATGAGTCATGTACCACAGTGTTCATTGCAGCTCTATTTACAGTAGCCAGGACATGGAAGCAACCTAAGTGTCCAACGACAGATGAATGGATAAAGAATATGTGGCACATTTATGCAATGGAATATTATTCAGCCATAAAAAGAAACAAAGTTGAGTTATTGATAGTGAGGTGGATGAACCTAGAGTCTGTCATACAGAGTCAGTAAGTCAGAAAGAGAAAAACAAATGTTGTATCCTAACGCATATATATGGAATCTAAAAAAAATAAAAAGCTTCTGATGAACCTAGGGGCAGGACAGGAATAAAGATGCAGATGTAGAGAATGGACTTGAGGACATGTGGAGGGGAAAGGGTAAGCTGTGACAAAGTGAGAGAGTAGCATTGACATATACATACTATCAAATGTAAGATAGCTAGTGGGAAGCAGCCGCAGAGCACAGGGAGATCAGCTCTGTGCTTTGTGACCACCTAGAGGGGTGGGATAGGGAGAGTGAGAAGGAGACGCAAGAGGAAGGGGATATGGGGATATATGTATGTCTATAGTTGATTCACTTTGTTACACAGCAGAAACTAACATGAGTTGGTAAAGCAATTATATTCCAATAAAGATGTTAAAAAAAATAATTCTTTAACAAAATATCAGCAAGTGAATTCAGCAATATATAAAAAGAATTATCACAGTGAGTTTATTCTCAGAATGCAAGCATGATTATTTATCCAAAAATAGTATAATTCAATATATCAAAAGCCAAAGAAGGAAATTATATGATCATATCAATTGTTGCAGGAAAAATATTTGGGATAAAGTCTTAATAAATGGAATTGAAGAAGTAACTGTTCAGAGGATAACAAGATACAGATTTTACAAGGTGCAGACTTGGAGAATATATTTGGAAATCACATATTCAACAAAGAACTGTTATCTAGAATATGTAAAGTATTCTCAGTCTCAACATCAAAAAAATCAAATGACCCAAACAGAAAACAGACAAAAAAAAAAAAAAAAAAACAGAAACAGATATTCCACAGAAGAGGTTATCCAGCTGGCAAATAAATACATGAAAAGATATTCAACATCATCAGGGATATTCAAGTGAAAACCACAATTAAAACCACTACACATGCAACAGAATGGCAAAAAAAAAAAAAAACGAAACAAACAAACCCACAATACCAAATGCTAGAGAAGATGTGAAGAGACTAGATCGCTCATACCTTGTTGGTGAGAATGAAAAATGACCCAAAAAAATAGTTGGATAGTTTCTTTAAAAATCTGAAGCTGGCTTCCCTGGTGGCGCAGTGGTTGAGAGTCTGCCTGCCAATGCAGGAGACACGGGTTTGAGCCCTGGTCCGGGAAGGTCCCACATGCCGTGGAGCAACTGGGCCCGTGAGCCACAACTACTGAGCCTGCGCGTCTGGAACTTGCGCTCTGCAACAAGAGAGGCCGCAACAGTGAGAGGCCCGTGCACCGCGATGAAGAGTGGCCCTCGCTCGCCGCAACTAGAGAAAGCCCTCGCACAGAAACGAAGACCCAACACAGCCAAAAATAAATAAATAAATAAAATTTTAAAAAAATCATTAAAAAAAAAAAATCTGAAGCTACCATGCAGCCTTGGACAGTTAAACTCTTAGGCATTTGTCTAAGATAAGTAAAAATTTAGGTTCACAAAAAATCTGTACATGAATGTTCATAGCAGGTTTATTTGTAATAGCTCCAAACTGTGAATAGTCCAGATGTACTTCAGTGACGAATGGTTAAATAAACTGTGGTACATCCGTAGCATGGAATGCTACTCAGCAATAAAAGAAAAAACAAACACAAGCAAACAAAAAACCCCACAAGCTATTGATGTGCAACACTTGGGTTAATCTCCAGGAAATTATGCTGTGTGAAAAAAGCCAGTCTCAAAATGTTCCATATGTGTTATTCTTTTGTTCTTGAAGTGACAAAATTATAGAATTGGAGAATAGAGTAGTGATTGCTAGGGATTAAGGAGGGTGTGTATAGGAGGGAGGTGGAAGGGAAGTGGGTATAACCATGAAAGGACAACATGAAGGATCCCTGTGGGGATGGAAATGTGTAGTATCTTGACTGTAGCAATGTCAGTGTCCTGGTTGTGATATTGTACTATAGTTCTGCAAGACATTACAATTGGGGAAACTGAGTAAAGACACATGGGATCTTTCGGCATTATTTCTTCTAACTGCATGTTGTAAGAATCAACAATTATTACAAAATAAAAAGTTTAATAAAGAAGCAAATATTATCTCTTCATTTCAGTACTATTTATAATGGCAGAAAATTTGAAGTAACCTAAATGTCCAAAAATGAGGGATGTTAAAGTAAATTAAATTATATTCATAACGTAAAACATAGAACATTATGTTTTTATGAAACCTCTTGAAATAATTTTAAGTGTTTTAAATGATGTTACAGAATATAACTACTATAATGTGAAGTGAAAGAGCAGTATACAGAATTGTTTATACCTTATGATCTCAACCACGTTTAATTACATTAACAGAACTGGAAGTTATAGGACTAGTGTATGAATAGAATGTGCAGGAATAGAACCACAATACACATGGAGATTTAGATTATGATAAAGATGTCCTCTCATGTCACTGGGGCAAAGATGGACTTTTAAACGAATGTAGCTAGGAGTGTTTTGAAAAGGATAAAGTTAGGCCTGTATCTCACACTGTACATAAGAATAAACTCCAAGTGGCTTAGGAATCTAAATGCAAAAATGGAAACCATACAAGTACTAGAAGAAAATACGGGCAAATTCCTTTTTAATCTTAGGATAACAAAAGGCTTTCTAACTATCCCTTAAAATCCAGAGGCAAGAAAGTAAAAAATTGGTAAATTTGACTATATATTAAAAAAAATTGCATGGCAAAAACTGCCATAAACAAAGTCAAGAGACAACTGACAAACTGGGAGAAAATATTCACAACATATACAGACAAAAGTTACTATTTCTAGTATATAAAGATCTTTTAAAACTTGAGGGACAAAGAAACAGAAACCTAATAGAAAAATGGGAAAATGACATGAATAGACAATTCACAAAAAAATGTCTCTCAATCATATGAAAGTGTTCAAACTTAATGATAGGGAAACAGAAATTAAAACAAAAGTGATATATCTTTCCTCACATATCAGACTAACAAAAATTAAAAGGTATAAAAACACATTCTTTTGGTGAGATCATGGAGAAACAGGCAATTTCAAACATTGTCTGCTGTGAATTCTTGCAGCTCAGTATGAAAGACTTGTGTTCCCTAAGTTCAGGTTTCCTCAGATGTGGCACAAATCTTCTATGTGTGTAGGATCTACCTGGGCTATTACATATCACCCCCATGGGCCTGGGGGCAAATGGAACCAGTGCAGACATGGAGCTCATGCTGATTGCTGAGCCTTGAGAAATAAAATCCTTTGTCTTTGATCTAGGGGTTTTGTGTCCTCTGCCAGCATTTATGGAACTGTGATGTTTAAATGCTCACATATAGAACAGTGGTTAGGTAAATGATGACACATCTGTCAAGAGCTGTGAGCATCTGAGATTTTACCCTACATGCAGGTTAACCAATTAGTCTGCCATGCCACAGTTTCATGGAATCTGGAAGACTTGTGTCAGAGAAGAAGCACAGTTTACTACTTAGAGCAAATATAGTAACCAAAGTATACTTTTGGTATTAGTTTCCTGAGTCTCAGTTCCCACAGAGCAAAGCAAAGAGCACCAGATAACACCTGTACATGTGATGACTGCACAAAATAGGAACGCTGAGATAGGGAAACCGGATCTTTTATGATAGAGAGTAAGGATGCCTTCCCATTTGTTTGGAGGAGATGCCGTCTCTGTTTTCCAAGGTGGTTGGCCATACAAACACGCCTGAAAAGAGAGTCTGGAACAAAGGCCAGTCAATGCTTTGCTCAAAGGATATGAAGAAATGCAAAGAGCCCCAGTAATACCCACACAGTGGAGTACCATATGGCTATAAAAAAGAAAGAACGAAAACAGAAGAGGAGAGGAGGGGAAAGGGGAAGTTCTCTATAAACTGATTCAGGGTGATTTCCAGAACACACTGTTAAGTGCATATAGCAAAGTGTGAAAACAAAACAAAGAACAAAACCAAACTGTTTTACTACCCTTCAATATAAGGGAGGGGAGGATATAAGAAAATGCACAGATATCTGCACATTTGTACAAAAAAATGTAGGAAGGATGAACCAGAAATTGGTTATGCCCGTGGACTGGTTGGGAAAGGAGTCAGGAAGAAAATGCTAATAGAAATGAGAAAGTAGGGATGAGGAGGGAGCAGCTCTTTCCTCAGTACACGTTTTTGTGTAACCTTGACATGCCATAGTAACGTTTCACATTTTCACCCTCCTCCCGCTACCCCACCCCCAATAGCTCAAATCAACCAGAGTGTGAGCGGAATCCAACATAAATACAGTGACTAATGAGCCTAGCTGTATTACAAATAAATAACAACCACAGTGAATAGAATAGGGAAGAAAATAACTACCCTGAGTAACTTTGGAAAATAGTATTTTGACTGAATGCTGTAGGACTAAAGACAAGAAGAACTGTACACAGATACTGTATTGTAGTTAGTAAATCTGTTTCTCACAGAGGTACATTTCAGCAATTCTGTAACTACCTTGTGTGTATCCTAGGACTAAACAAATACGTGACTATATTGTAGATAATGAGAGCCAGGTATCTTACTGGTGGAGAAAGAATTACAAACAGGGAAATGAGGAAGGCTAGGATAGACACTGCTATTACATTAGAATCGGAGGTATCAGTATGAATTCATATATATATGTATACACAGATAAATATGAGTCTATATCACACATATGTGTAAATATATATAAAGACAGATCTAAAAATTAATATACATATGTGTGTATGCTTAGGTTATTAAACATACATGTATATTTCCAAACTTTGTCCACTGTGAGGGTCTAAGAGTAATCTGCTCCATCACCCAAACCTTGGAAGACATGAGTATACCCAGAACTGTGATCCTGGTTTTTTAAATGCCATCTTTCAATAAAAGAAACCAGAGTTCAGTAAACGAGTGCTTGATTCCAGGGCAGGGGCAAGGAAAATACAGGATGAGCATTATGGTATCAGAAGTGTCTAAAAAATGTCAAAAGGACACAAGAACCAACCTGAAGGATTTCCCAGTGGCTAAAGCTGGAACAATTTGACCAATGGAATACATAATTGTTGTATTGGATTATAACCCATAGAATAAATAAATGTCATTGAGTCATATTCATCCAAAGTTTATAATTGAATATATAAAAAAGTGTGGGAGAAGTAATAGCTCTTTCTTATAAAAGAATTCCAGTTAATATATACAGAATGAATGAGGTGAAAAGAATCACCACGAGTCAGGTACCACAGTAATAATTGTTGCAGGCAGAATCTACTCATGGATGTTACTACCAGTGGGTGAAAGTTGCAGAGGAAATAGGATATTAGCAGAATCTCAAAGTATCTCACCCAATATATCAATTACAAAGGGGAAAACAGTAATTTTACAATGAAGAAACTCAACAGACACCACCCTAACTATATGCTCAAGGTTAACATCACCAGTAATAAGACCTATCAACATCATGCACCCCCTGAAATGATGTACTGAGAAGGACACAGCCTCACTTCTGTGGTAATATGAAAATGTATAACCTCAGTCTAATCAGTAGAAAACACTAGGCAAACCCAAAATGAGAGGCAACCTTATCAAAAGTCCTAAGGCCATGAAAGACAAGTAGAGACTGAGGAACTGTCAGAGATTGGAGGAGATTAGGGAAATACAACTAAATGCAATGTAGGATCCTGGATTGGATCGTGGAATAGAAAAAGGGCAATAGAGAATAAACTGGCAAAATTCAAATAAGGTTGATAGTTTCACTGATGATATTGTACCTATGTTAATTTCCTGATTTGATAATTGCATTAAGATTCTGTAAATTGTTAGCATTAGGACTGGGTGAAGGGAATACATGAACACTTTCTAGTATTTTTGCAGCTCTTCTGTAAGCCTAAAGCTGTTTCAGAATAAAATGTAAAAATATTCAGATGACAATAAAATGAAATATCAACATGTTTTCCTTAGGATAATGATATTATAGATTTATCTATATATTGACTATACATTTTTGTAGTTTCCAAATTTATGTATTATTTGAAAATATGAAATATTTCAAATGTACTGAAAAGTAGAAAGAAACTATTAGACAACTATATACCATCTAAATTCAATGATGTTAATATTTTGCTATATTTACTTTAGTATTTTTTCAAGGATATAAAATATTACAGACATTCAAAGACCTTTCTTGTTTTGATCTTATTCAACTTCCTTCTTCTTTCTAGAGGTAAATATTTCTCTAAAGTCACTTGTATATACTTTTCCACCCACATTTTTATACTCTGATATATGTATGTGCTTATAGAACACTGTACAAAATACAACTTGGTGTATTTTAAAAATATTTAAATAATATAGTGTACAAATATATAAATAATTATAAACTTAATAGAAATATTATAAATAATAATAGACAAATAGTATATATTTGTACATTATATAGTAATATATAAATAATATAATGTACAAATCCTTCTACAACGTTTTTCATTAAACATTATGTTTCAAGATTTGTCCATGTTCTGTTCATTTTAAATGCTATATAGTGTTCCACTGCATAGTTACATACATTTAACCATTCTTCTATTGAAAGAACTTATTTTCTTTCTTTTTTCTCCCTTTTTTTCTATCACAAATAATGTTAACAATTAGAACATGGACAAAACTTCTTGTAAGCCTGTTCACAGTTTGTGTAATAAATCTCATAGAAGTGGAAATTCTGGGTTGTAGGGTATGTGTATCTTGAACGTTAGTAAATGTTGCCAGCTTTCTCTCCAAAGTGGTGAAACCCATTGGTACTCCCACTAGCAGCGTATGAGTTCCCATTTCTTCACATCCTTGCCAACACTTCTATCATCAGACTTTTAAAATTTGCCAATCTGATCAGTGTGAAATGATATTTCATTTTTGTTTTAATTTACATTTTCCTGCTTAGTAATGAGGTTGAACATCTTTTTGTATGATTCTTGGTCATTCGTGTTTCCCATTCTGGAAATCACTTTTTCATATCTAACTAATTTTTTATGACAACTTTATATGTACTGGTAATAAAGACTGGAACAAAGCTTAGAACACAGTGGCCTCACAAATGATGCAGTGCTTGATTGCATTGGCTGAGATGCACTATCCACAGTCTTGGAGTACTATGTTAGGTAACTGTTCAGAGAATGTCCAGGGGTAGTTAAGGGTCTGGAAGTCATGAAATAAGAGAAATGATTGCAGCAATAAGGAATGTTTCTCCTAAAGAAGTATCTTAGGAGGGATGTGACAGCTGTTTAAAAAAAATCGACAAGCTCTCAGGAGGCAGAGGATATATACGTATTAACGTTGTTTCAACGTAGCTAAGGCCAGTGGTAGTTTTGAGGAAGCCTATTTGAACTCAAGATCAGGGAGACGTTCTTTTTTAACAATTGGATTTATTCTGGGATGGAATTGGTTGCCTGATCCCTGAACATATTTAAGCTGTTGGAGGCCCCTGTGAATATAGTTAGAGAGATTCCTCTGCAGGGAAGGACCCTGAAGGAATAATCTTTAGTCCAACTCAAAAGTCTGTGCTTCTGTGTAGTAAACAATTCATAGAGTGAAGTTCCAGGAAATCTACAAATGAGTCATTTTTTACAATTTATAATTATGGTTGCTCAGTTAAAACATTGCTTGAGGTAATGGTGAGTCAGTCTTTAATTTTCCTAAAATTCGTCAGCTAAACAAATAAGCCTAAATTGGCTAACCCAAAGCAGAGAGCATTGACTCCAAATTCAAACTTGATTTTCATGGCACTTCAACCTCACCCCATTCTCACTTCCATTCCAGGTGACACTTTGCCTTTCAGGTCCTGTGATTCCTATAGCTAAAGTATATACCCAGTGGTACCGTTTTATCTTTTGTGCTAAAGGATGTGGAAGCATAAAAGATAAATGGTGAAAGGAAGACTCTTTAGGGAAAGGAGGAAGTTATAGCAGTGGGCAGAAAGTAAAGAGCTGCTTTTGAGCAACTAAAAAGCCCTTTATAAATGGACTTGGGGTGCAACATGAGGAATTTTAGTTAGAGGGATAGATTTTCTGAACACTAATGAGTGTTTAATGGAAGTTGAGGAATCCATGCAGATGCTGTTTAGAGAGAATCCATGCAGATGCTGTTTAGAGAGACCCTGTGAGTTAGGGTCTAGACATCATGCTCCCAGAAACCCACTCTGCTGGGATGACCCTCAACAGGCTCTAAGTGGCCTCTAACACTGGAAGGTCTTGTATGTTCTGAGGATCACAAGTGTTTCGCCTCTGGGCCACCCTGTTGGGGATTTTAACTAAAGGGCCTCAGTCCAGTCACCCTGTGCTGGACTCTATTCCTCCAGTATTGTTCCTGAAGTTGCCATGGAGTCCCATGTGCTCCCAGACTCCTTGCTGCACCATTGGATCATGTCTTCCATTATTTTCTCTTCTGGGCCAGATAGAGGCTGGTCCAGGTTGTTGTTTAGTTGGCTGAGTTTCTCTTATGCATTGGGAATCAGCAATGATGCCTGGTATCTTTGTTTCAGATGGAGATTTTACAGCCACTGCTTATAAATTTTTCCCCACTGGCAAGAAGCCTTTGGAAGAAAAGCAGGTCCAGGAGATAGTCTAGGCAGATTGCTACCCCCTCCCCAGTTGTGACCCTCACTCTCCCTTCCATTAGAAAAATCTTTCCCATAGACGTCCACCTGCAAGGTTTACTTCCCCAGCCTTCCAGGTGGGCCCAGATAAATCAGGATGCTGGTGGGAATGCAGTTCAGGCTCCTGAGGTGAGTGCCTACTCCCTAGGGGCTCCTGAAAATAGGTAGGTGTTCAGAGTTTTGCAGAAATATTATTCTGGGTCGAGGACACATAATAGTTGAAAGGAGACACCCAGAGAGGAAAAAAGAAATAGCAACCAGCTGGGAAGAAATGTACAAAAGTAGGAATGCCAACACCAAGAGGACTGGGAAATTAAAGGGCTGGAGTGAAGGAAAAAAAGTTGAAAATTTATGTAAATACAGAGAATCAAAAGAAGGCTTTGAGAAAGAGATTAACATAATTATGATTCTGAGAGTGTAAGATTTTGGCTAGATCATTAATTTGGATTCACTGGTGGCAGTAAGTGAAGAGTTAGGAGGAAGTTTGCTGAATAAATGTGCCCGGAGTTGATTGGAATGTGTGTGTCTGCTCGGCCTTGTTTTGTAGTGCACTCTGTCTCCTTCCTTCCTGTAGGCTGCGCTTGGCGGGACAGGAGCTGTGGGCTCAGAAAGACCTCAAATGTGCAGGGCACCAACATTTGAGCATCTGCCTTGTTTTCTCCTGAAAAATCCAAAAGACCTTTTTGCCATTTATAATGATTCCAAACGATTGAAGAAAGCAGTTTATAAACACAAAAGGATGCGTAGAAAAGAAACCAGGAAACTGGGGAGTCAGAGAGGTAATTATAGAGAAAAACGCTCATCCCCTGTCAGCAGGAGTAGTGGTTTGAAAGGATTGGTTGCCTTCTGGATGTCTGCACTGATGGTGTCCTGGGTGTACTTTGGACCAGCGTCTGATCTAAAATATTCTATCTTGATTTTTAGACTATCTCAGACAGTAAAAAGCCTTGCTTTTTGGATGCCATGTGATAAGATTTGAGAGGAATCTGGGAAAGGCACTGTTATCCAATGGTACTTTCCCTAGTGGATCCTTAGAATGTCAGGACAGAGAAAGACCTTTCAGACGGGGGCCTGGGTGCTTGAGACAGGATAGGTGCCCCCTCGTCACTGTGCCAACCAAAAATGCCCTCCGTTCCCATTTCTGTCTGGCCCCAGAGAGAGCAGTGCACGTGGTTAAAAAATCCACACAGTTCTAGACCCACCTCTTTATTTTATGGCTGAGGAAATGGAAGCCCAAAGAAGTTAGGTGACGTGCCCCAGGCCACACAGTACTATAGTAGCAGAGCCAAGGTACTCGAACTTTCATCCACTGCCCCTTCCACAGCATGGAGCTGCGCCACACCCCCCGCCCTGCCACCCCCACCCCCCCCCGACTCTTCATTTCACTCACGGGGATTCATCCCCTTGGGAGTAGATGTTGCATTTCCAGCAGTTCCCACCAGTGTCAAATGGTACTAGGAAGCGTAACGTATTAAATAACCCTTGAGTTACTTAGGAACCTTAAAAATATCAGGACAGAAAGATGTTAAAAGGAAAGGAAGGAATGGAAAAAAAAAAAAAGAAGAAGATGAATGCAAGGGGCACTGCTCAGGAAGGACATCAGAGAACGGATGGTGCTGGGTTGGTGGGTGGTCACAGGCAGGTACAGCCTGTATTCGCTAGCGATGTGACCACAGCCAGGTGGACACGTGGCTGTGAAGCACTGAGACGGGCTGTCAGGTGGGGCTTGTAGAGCTGGTCTTTGGACTTCAGTTTACAGGCACCCCTCATAGAATTTATATCATGAATTCATCTTTGGAGCAGCTCTTTCTAGTACTCTTGTTCAGTCTGAATTTATTTCTAGCTTCTGAAGCTCAGCCCACTTTAGGTCCAGGATTCCAACCTGACTCTTCAATAAATCCCTTTTTGACTTGAGACGGTTTGGAACAAGCACCTGGAGGAGGGCAGGCTTGGCGTTCAGCCAGAGCTGTGGCTCATCTCGACCCCGCCACTTCCCCGGTTGCCGGGACTTGGGGCACATCCTAACCTCTCCTGGGCTCTGTTTCCTCCTCTGTAAAGTGGGGTGGCTGGATGGCTTACGGGGGGAAGTGTGTGTAATAGAGTCGGCACCAATCGTTGGTCTCCACCCCTCCCCTCCCACCCCCGCCTAATCATAAGTGATCTTCTTGGGTAAAATTCCTCTTCCATTTCAAAATTCCTATGGCTTTTCTAAGTCATCTCCTTGGCTAGTTTTCCTATTGTTCTTTATGTGCGTGTGAAGAGCCATTTTTGTCTCAGATTACAGAATCTTCAGCAGCTTACCTCAGGTATTTAAGTGCATTCAGAGGAGCTCAGTTTGTCACTGAGCTTCTTGGGTTCCACATGGCCACTCATTCTACAAGATACATTTGTACCTGGTGCTCAGAGACCACTACAGCTCCTTAAAAGCCCACAATCACATGTAATAACCATTTAGTTTTACCCTCCCAAATTTACAGGATACTGCAGCCAAATTACTCAGCTTATTCAGGATGAATTCCTTATGAGGCTCTGCATAAACAAAGCCCAGGTCCTTGCTTTATGCCTCTTCATCCTCACAGAAGTCAATCTGTCATAGTTCATTCCAGGGCAGCCTGGAGGGATCCATTACTTTTAGTGAAAGGGAGCTCTTTCAGAGTTTTCCTTAAGGGCTCTGGGTTTTAGACATGCCCCCTCTGCTCCTGAGACAGGACGCTGATTTGCATCTGTGTTTTGACAGGGTGATTATGCATGTTGTGAATAAACATGCTTGTGTACGCATGTGTGCTGTCACAGCAATGAGCAGCATCCAATAAATACTGGGTTAAGAGCATGCCAACATCTTCCCAGCAGCTGGCACAGCTGAAAACTCGCCTGCCTTATTAACACTCCACTTATCTGGAATCTGCTCACTGAGCAGAAACAACTTCATAAATTAATGCAATTTTCATTCCGCCTTGCCATCGTTCATTACCGTTAACCTCACTCCCTCCTAGGCTAGAGGCGATTGGCCTCCCCAGGTCCTGCCTGCTAGATGTCCTCACCTCTGCCCATCAACATCAGGGGCAGAGTCGAGGTAAAAGCTTGTGGTTGGGGCCAGGGCTGAGAAGGAAGCATGACAGTTGTTTTCCTTCATTCTGGAGAAGCTGATATTTCCACATTTCCTGCTTCTTTCTGTTGATTTGTAACCTCTTCCTTCCGAGGCAGATTAAAAGAGAGGTCCAAACCTTCTTCCAAATGCAAGAGAAAGAAAGAGGCAGGCAGTAATTTGGTTGTCCAAGAAAATATCCCCTCTCAGTATCTTTCAGAGATTAGTCAATTGCATTCTCCATGTTTGTCAGTTTCTCTTAATCATTCTAATCTAGTTCCCCAGCCTTTTAACCTTTCTCTCCTTTGCCCTGGCTCTTTTACTCCATGTTGTGTTGTCAGCTGTTTCATTAGCCACAGTTCACCACTCAGAGCATCCAGTGAAATATTTTCAGGCCAGGTGACTTTTCTTATTGGTATATGGTGTAGGGTAAGCTGTTTCCTTCTCTCCCCTTTGACACTCACCCCCCTCTCCTGCCAACATGTTACACTTGATTTTAAATGGTGGTCTGCCTGCTGTCTGGGCTCCTTCCCGAACGGCTGCCCCTGCTCCAGGCTCTGAACCCCCTGGACTAGGGAGGCAGCTCCTGAATGCAGCAGAACCTCTGAGCAGCGGCCTCATTAAAAATCACATCACGGACTTGGTTTTATTCTTTTCCCTCCCTGACTTGATGAAAACAAAACAAGAAGAGGTGGGGAGGGAGGAAGGAGGAGAGGTAGAAGTGAATTGCTTAATGGAGACACTCAGTCTGAATATTTAATATGCTGATTTTATTGAATAAAAGGTGAAAAAATGGTTCTTGTTTGTTGCTTGCCTGTCAAACCATGGCAAACAAGCATTCTTTTCCCTGACTGCAGCTTTTTATTACTGTATGGATTCTAGAGTGTAATTATGCCCTATATCTGAGCTTCATTATACACACAATTATAATTCCCTGGCTGAACTATTTATTTATTGCCAGGGGAGATATTTGTTCAGTTTCCTTGGAGAATTTTTTCTTGGTGGTGTCTCTCATTGTCTTGCCCTTCATCGAGTGCGAGTGTCCAGGAGGAACCCCTCTCTCTGAGTCCCTGGCTTGTCTGTTGACAGTTTGGATGAACTTCCCAGCTACATTTATTCATGCTGTTGGAGAAAGACTCTGGGCAAGAGAAATTTCAGGGCTATAAATGTTTGAGAATGTTTGCACTGTTTTCAGAGCTTTCATGGGAAGGACTTTTTATTCTAGCTATTATCATCTCACGAAGTCTGATTTGGAATCATTTTAGAAAATAGCTTTCTCTAGGTACAGCCTGTCTGCTTAGCAGTTCATAAAGAAAGAGCCCATGGCTAGATAGAATTCAGGTCGATAAACATTTGTTGAGGACCTTACTGTGAGCTGGGCCCTGTGCTGGGTACTAGGGCATAGAGATGAGGAAGGCTCAGTCCTTACCCTGGAAAATTTCACAGTTCATCATGAGAAACAGATCCATCATTAATTATATGAGAAACGTAGTTAAGTGCTGCAATATTGGTTCATACATTCATTTAACTTTTTTTCTGATGTCATACTATGTCTAAACACTAGGTGGAGGATATAGGTGTAATTGGAGAGAAAAGATACGGTTGTTACCCTCAGGTGTGGTCTCTACCCTTGTTGTAGAAAGGGTGAAGGGGGACCAGACAGACACAAGTAAAGTCAGCAAGTAAATAAATAATTTTAGGTGCCGATGATTGCCATAGAAAGGAAACGGGAAAATGTGATTGAGAATGTCTGGAGGTGGAAAAGGAGATGGGTAGTTAGAGAAGGTCACTTTGAGAAGGTGTCATTGCAGCTGAGACTTAAGTGATGAGAGGGAGTTGGGCATGGGTTGAACTGGGGGATGTCCTGGGGGAGGAGCTTTCTGAGAAGCGGGGACAGTAAGTCCAAGGCTTCTGAGGCAGGGACTGCGAGAAGTACGCTTGGTTGGAGCCCAGGGAGGGAGGGTGAGAGGAGAGAGGTGAGGATGGGGAGGTGACTGGGGCTGGGTCTCTTAGACCCTTGTAGGCTATGCAAAGGAGTTTTGGGGTTTTATTCCCTTTGCAACAGGAAACCACTGGACACCAGCTGATGGGACTGTCGTCAGGGGTTCCAGTCCTTCTTAGCCTAGATAGAGGCAGAACTTCCAAACTAGGCCAATCAAATGTTCCCTTCCTGGAACAGAAGGAGGTGAAAGTGCATGAAAATGCCTGGGATCTCCGACTTCCTCTTCCAGGAGGCTTACAGTGGCTGCTGCTTCTCAGCAGGTTTCTCATTTATCATCTGACCCTGTCTCAGGCCCTGTTCATTTGCTAATCTTCCATTGGTTCTGTGATCCTCAAAATTACTTCTGACAAATTTCTTTCAGATGAAGTTAACAGGGTTTTGTTGCAACCAAGGAACTCAAACTGAGATAAGGAGACACTTAGATCTTCCTCCTTACGCAGGCTCAGGGGGCAAGATGTGTAGCTCTTTCCCTGTCTTGCTCTGTCAGCCTTGAATGTAGGGACAAATGATTCCAGAGTCTAGCTGTAGTGTATCCAATACCATGGTTTTTGGGTGTTCTACGCTTTAGTCTTTTTCTGTGTCTTCATTGGTATTTTGGTGGAAAATTGGGAAAAGCTAGATCAAGAATTCATTTTAAACTTTAAGTTTCCAGTTTTAGCTGCTTTTAGGGATCAAATTAGCCATGAAATTGTTAAATTTTTATTTCTTTCTGTGCTAGGTTGGTCTGATCGTCTCGTGTGAAATTTTGATTTACCTCCCAAAGCTTGCCTAACCCAATATAGTTGGGCTACTATATTGGATATTTGAGGCATTTGAGAGGAATCCTGACTGAATGCAAATTTGAAGTGGCTAGAGAAGAGAAGAAACATCTTCAGAGACCTGATTGCTTTTTCTATCTATCTTACATAGAAAGATGTCCCTAAACAACTTACATCTAGGCCTTACTCCTTTTCTGGCTCTCAGAATTCAAACATTGATTGCTGCTTTCTAATGATTTTCTAATTCTTTTATGTATTTTTCATTATCGTAAAAATGTGTCCAGATGGCACCAGAATAATTTTTTTATTGCTATGGCTAAAAAGTTCAGTACTTAGATGTGAAGAATTTATTTTAATCTTTCTACTTCTAGATGTCTCTTCTCTTCTTTCTTTGAGTCTTTCAAATATTCTTTTCTTTCTTCCTAGTTTTTATCTCTCAAACTTCTAATAACCTTTCTGAAATATAATTACTTTCAAAAGAAGACAACCCTTTTAATTAGGAGTTTAATACATTTTCCCATTGGAATATTTTTCTCTAGCATTTTGCTTTAATTGAAGTGACACACATTTGCAAATAGATTCTCATCATTTCTCTTGTTCATTTCCATTTCTAGGTTGGTTTGTAAATAAACTCAGGCCACGAAGTCCAAAGACAAGTGATCTATGAATCCTTGGTCCAAATATATTTTTTCCTAGAGATTATGTTTTTGGTCAAATTTATATCAAAAGGATAGGAGTAAGGAAGAGGTATATACAGTTAGCTGTGGGAGTGTGCCTACTATGAAGGTTATGACTTAGGATTTTTGAAGTGTTGTAGGGACAAGCAAGGTTCTTTGACGCCATTTTGTACTTTTTTAGCACCTTTATTTTGAGGGCTGATTTATTTATTTATTTTTTTAACCAAAGGGAATTAATTTGTTCAGAAACCCTAAACCACAAGGAAATCATCTAAAGCCTTACAAAAGATGTCTAGACCAGCAACAAAGCGGACTACCTCAGTGGGGGGAGACAGCTAAGCAGATAGGAGTTACAGTACAGGCTGATAAGTGATATTATAATGAGTTAAGTATAAGATGCTTTTGTATAGGAGAGACCTCTACTCCAGCCTTGTGATGAGGAGTGTTTCCCAGAGGAAGGAGATTTAAATGAGAGCTGAAGGAGAAGGAAGAGTTTAGCCAAGCAAAAACAGAGTAAAGTTCTAGAGGGAACTGCGTTTACCTACAAAGCGCCGCAGGTGAGCATGTGGTACATCTTTGCATCTTCAGTGTGGCTGGAGCATGCATGACCCAGTGAGGGATGATGATGGAGAGGCAACTGGAAAGTGCTACACTATGCAGAAGACTATCCTCACGTGCAATGTGGAGTTAGACTTCATACTGTCTCTTCCCCAGTGGTCACTCTGGTTATGGGTCCTGGTTTTCTCATTGTTCTAAAGTACATACTAGTTTCTCTTGACAAGGTTGTGGTCAGACTGAATGATAGAGCATATATACCTGGTACAGAGGATGGTATGGGTGTGGTAGGGAGAATTCCAGAATTCACCCTAAAGATTTTCTGCCCTGTTCCCCAGGACTGTAAATGCTATCCTGAGATATCACACTCAGGATTATGTTACATGAAACAACACAAAGCTTTTGCAGATGTAATTAAGTTTACTAATCAGTTAACTTCAAGTCGTTTAAAAGCAGAGTTTTCACCAGCTACTAGCAGCAGAAGAAGTCAAAGAGATTCCAAGTGTGAGAAGAATTCGGTGCACCCTTGCTGGCTCAAGGATAGAGATTCCCATGTGTCAAGGAATGAGGAGGGTCTCTAGAAGCTGAGAACAGACCCTGGCTGACAGCCAGCAAAGAAATGGGGACCTTTGTCTTGTAACCTCAAGGAACTATATTCTGTCAACAACCTGCATCAGCTTGGAAGTGGATTCTTCCCCAGAGTTTCCAGATTAGAGCTCAGTTCAACTGATACCTTGATTTCAGCCTGTGAGAGTCTAAGCAGATAACCCAGTTGAGCCCATTCAGATCTGACCTACAGAACTACGAGATGACAGATGGGTGTAGTTTTGTGGTAATATGTTATGCAGGCATGGCAAACTAATAAAATAAATATTAAATTTATGGGGCTTTGCAATTAGACCTGAATTCAAGTCCTGAGTCTTCCATTCACCATTTTTAGGGTTATGGGCAAGTTACTTAGTAACCTCTGTGAGCCTCAGATTCAGCCTAGAATTAGTCGGGAGCCCAACTGAGGAAACATATGGAAAGTGCTCACCTCAGAGTAAATGTGCAGTGAATGTTAGCTGTTTTTGCTATGGCTTTTGCTACTACCATTTCTATTTTGTGCAATACCTAGCAGAGTGTCCAGCACACAGTAGGTGCTTAATCACTGCTAGTACCTTTCAGCTTCCCTCCATCTTCCTTCATTTCCTTGAAAGCCCCCTGTTCTACTAACTGCCACATTCCTGCCTGTCTTCTCCACTTTGTGAATATTGATTCTGAGACTGGAAGGGAAACATTTATCATTCTTAATTGCAATAAAATCATTACAATGGTGTTAAACATTCAAATAGAAATTAAGTTCCACTGCATAATGCAAAGGCAACTATTAATCTGTGCCGGTAGCCAAATGCAGGAAAAGTGATATGGATAAAATGGATGTGATGTATTAATAACATCATGATGCTAGGGAAGGAACTTCGATCTAAGCAAAATAGTTATACTTTATAGGCAAGTCTTTCTGTTTCAAATGGAGAATCAGCAGATAAATTCCCGCAGCAAAATCATAAAGTTAGAAGGAAAACTTTAAAAAAAATAAAGGCATTTAATTTCCAAGGAATTATCAGTGGAAGATAAAATTGCAAACGCTGATACATGAAGGTTTATGTTCATTCTTATACAAATCAGCATGAAAACTGATTAGCTGACATATTCTCTGCTCCTCTGTTCCTGACCAAATACCATCTCAGCCCTGGGCAGACAAAGCTTTCAACTGGGGTCACATGCAAGCTTTGGGGGACTTGAAGCTTAGATAATATTTGGAGCCCTCTTTAAGAAAAATATGAAATAACAACTTAAATGTTAGGGAGAAAAGTGAACACTTATCCTAAATGAGAAAAGAAATCACACCCATTATAATTTTTTTAAAAGATAACAAATAACGCAATCATCACAAAATCCAAGGAAATGGCTTATTATTATTATTAATTTCCTGCCTACTACACCTCTATGATACTCTTTGCCTATATGTTTGGTTGCATGCTCTTTGATCATCTTTTCATATGACAACAATTTTATAATATAATTTTCTATAGAGAACATTTATTTTTCCTCCAACATGGGTGATAGAAATTTGTAATTATTTGTAAGTGGGTTTTCTGTTTCAGAACGTCATCTTGGGAATGCTGCATTTGTAACTTCCTCTGCAGGATTTCACCCAGAAGGTGCTTCTCACCTCAGGGCAGGCCTTGGAGAAGCCTGTTCTTTTGATCTCTCTTGTCCTGGCTTCCAGAGCTGCCGCAGCAGCAGCTGGCCTTGCTCCTCAGGTGTTCAATACGCATCCTTTCGCAGCACTTTCCTTCTGGATTTCAAAGAGCAGCATCTCTTCTTCTTAGAATCAGAGCTGGTGTCCAGATGCTCATGAAGGTCCACCAGAGGCAAGCTTGCTGGAGCACAGGTGGATGTGGAGGTATTTCTGGAAGGGCAGTCCCAGGCCACTGCGAGAAGGCCTCCATAGGCAGCTAAGGCTGCTGCTTGAGGCATGGGAAGGGCTCGGAGCTTAATCATCATTAACTTAATGCTAAATCCACCTCTTCTCTCAATCCATCCTCAGTCTACCTTTCTAACTTGCAAACTTGACGAATAGTTTTTCCCCAGAGACGCCTTTATCTTCCCACTTCTGGCCCTGAATCACTGCAGTACCTCAACCTGGAATGCCTTCCCCCAACATTTACCTACTGAGATCCCTGAAAGCCTAGATCAAATTCTACTTCCCCATGAAACCTTCCCTGATTCCCCTTACCAGACGAGAGCTTACCTATGTCTGAACTCCTTTAGGGCCCAGTGTCCTCAGTTTTCACGGGGATTGTTCCAAAATATCTTTGCATATTGTTAGGATGTACATTCAGGTGTTCATGGAAAATGAGCAAAAAATTTCTCCAGCTAACTAGAAAAGAAGCCAAAAAGAAACATAAAAGCGTTTAATTTTCAAGTTTTGAAGTTATTCATTCATCCAACATACCCTTCCCATGTTAAAGCTGGAATTACAATACTAAGCAAGTCAAAGTTCCACCTTTATAGCGTTTACAGCTTATGGGAGGCCAACAATAATTTCAGGTACAGTTGGGGTAAGAGTTTTAAAGGAAAAGAGCTGCATCATTGTAAGGTAGTGACAGGGCTCTTGTGTGTGTGTCCTTATGGAAGTGAACGGTATGAGATCAAAGGATGAATAGCAGTTAGCCTGGTAAAGGAGAGGAAGCATTCCTGGCAGAAAGAACAGCATTAAAAGGCCCTAAACTAGGAAGGATCTTCTTGTATTTCAAAACCGTAAAGAATGCTTATTATCGTGTGCATCTCTTTTGCAATTATTTGTTTCTATGGCTGTCTCCTCTCACCCTATAAATTTCTAGAAAGAGAGGATTTCCTAAGCATTTCTGCATCCCTCCTGCTTATCACAGTGCCTATCATATGCTCATTAAATGTTTGCCTAACTGACTCAAACCTCATTTGTTAAATGAGGGAAAGCAGAGAGCCTATGTCAAAGCATGCAGAATTATCAAACTCATTTTTCATATCTCATCGATTCTAAGATGCGCATATCTTCATTTAACGTCTTTGAAATTGGGATACTTTTTTACAGTTGATCACATCTTACAACTACATTTGGCATGTTTTTTCTTTCTTAGTATTACATAAAACTTGGTGTGTTCTAAAAATCAATGGTATGTTATATTCAATGAAATGTGGTGGATGCCTTCATATGGCTAAATTCCTTATTGTTAATTTGAAGAAATAAGTGAGTGATTTTCATAATTTTTAATTTTTCAGACTAACTTTTCAAACTGATCACTACTTTGAATCCATTGGGAGAATAAGTCTTACTCTGGACTGATAGAATTGCAGGAGTAGAAAAAAGTTAAAGGAAATTGGTTCTACTTTTCATCCATTCTAGCATATAGTGAATACCTGTTATTTTGTCAGTCCAGAAGTACCCTGTGGCTCTCTTCCCACTTCTAGGAACTTCTGCCTTCTTCTCTGGGACACCGTCTCGCCTCTTTTCATTCTCTTCCATGGTTACTGTGGAAAGGACAGTGTTAATATAGTGGGATCCTGATCCATGGCCACATTTGTCTGGTCCAGATTGCAGTTGAATGGAGCATAGTTCCTTCCACAGGAATTTGGATTTGTGACAACCAGAGAACTTTGGATCACCTACCATTTTGGGTATCTGGCCTGTAAGGTGTAAAATTTGGGAAGTTTTAAGGTTCACATTCAGTCATGGAAACTGAGGCAGAGGAAGCCTCTCTGTGGCCAGAGGGAAGAGAAAAGCAGACACATAGTGATGGAAGAAATACACATACATGATGGCAGTGGGGTCCTGTCTGCATTCCTATTCATGGCTTTCATAAGACAACCAGTAACCTTATGGTATATTCTCTCTTGGCTTAACTTCTTTGTAATTGCAGCCAATTAAAGCCAAAAGAAGCTCAATTTATATGTATTTGTGTGTGTGTGTGTGTGTGTGTGTGTGTATATATATAGTACAGGCATACCTCGCAGATATTGCAGGTTCAATTTGATTCCAGACCACCTCAGTAAAGCAAATATTGCAATAAAGTGAGTCACACTAATTTTTTGGTTTCCCAGTGCATGTAAAAGTTATGTTCACACTATACTGTAGTCTGTTAAGTGTGCAATCGCATTATGCCTAAAAAACCGTGTATGTACCTTAGTTAAAAAATACTTTATTGCTAAAAAATGCTAACCATCATCTGAGCCTTCAGCAAATCATAATTTCTTTGCTGGTGGAGGGTCTCGCCTTGATGTTGATGGCTGTTGACTGATCGCCGTGGTGGTGGCTAAAGGCTGGGGTAGCTGTGGCCATTTCTTAAAACAAGACAAGAGTGAAGTTTGCTGCATTGATTGACTCTTCCTTTCATGAACGATTTCTCAGTTTCTCTCTAGCATGCAATGCTAATGCTGTTTTGTTAGCATTTTACCTACAGTAGAAGTTCTTTCAGGATTGGAATCAGTCCTCTCAAACCCTGCCACTACTTTATCAACTAAGTTTATGTCATATTCTAAATCCTTAGTTGTGGTTTCAGCAGTCTTCACAGCACCTTCACCAGGAGTAGGTTCCATCGCAAGAAACCACTTTCTTTGCTCATCCAAAAGAAGAAGCTCCTCATCTGTGTAAGTTTTATCCTGAGATTGCAGCAATTCAGTCTCATCTTTAGGCTCTACTTCCAATTCTAGTTCTCTTGCTGTTTCCACCACATCTGCAGTGACTTCCTCCACTGAAGTCTTGAACACCTCAAAGCCATCCATGAGGGTTGGAATCAACTTCTTCTAAACTCCTGTTAATGTTGCTATTTTGACCTCTTGCCATGAATCATAAATGTTCTTAATGGCATCTAGAATGGTGAATCCTTTCCAGAAGGTTTTCGGTTTTACTTTACCCAGCCATCAGAGGAATCACTATCTAGGGCAGCTATAGTCTTATGAAATGTATTTCTTAAATAATAAGACTTGAAAGTTGACATTACTCCCTGATCCGTGGGCTGCAGAATGGATGTTTTGTTAGTAGGCATGAAAACAATGTGAATCTCGTACATCTGCATCAGAGCTCTTGGGTAACTAGGTACATTGTCAGTGAGCAGTAATATTTTGAAAGGAATCTTTTTTTCTGAGCAGTAGATCTCAACAGTGGGGTTAAAATATTGAGTAAACCATGTTGTAAACAGATGTGCTGTCATCCGGGTTTTGTCGTTCCATATATAGAGCATAGGCGGAATAGAGTTAGCCTAATTCTTAAGGGCCCTAGACTTTTCAGAATGGTAAATGAGCATTGGCTTCAATTTAAAGTCACCAGCTGCATTAGCCCCCAACAAGAGAGTCAGCCTATCCTTTGAAGCTTTGAAGCCAGGCACTGACCTCTGCTCTCTAACTATGAAGTACTAAATGGCATCTTCTTCCAATATAAGGCTGTTTCATCTGCATTAAAAATCTGTTGTTTAGTGTAGCCTTCATTAATTATCTTGCCTAGATCTTCCAGATAACTTATGGCAGTTTCTAATGTCAGAACTTGCTGCCTCATCTTGCACTTTTACGTTATATAGATGGCTTTCCTGAAACCTCATGAACCAACCTCTGCTAGCCTCAGACTTTTCTTCTGCAGCTTCCTTGCCTCTCTCAGCCTTCACAGAACTGAAGAGGGTTAGGGCCTGGCTCTGGATTAGGCTTTGGCTTAGGGGGATGTTGTAGCTGATTTGATCTTCCATCCAGACCACTGAAACTTTCTCCATATCAGCAATAAGGTTGTTTTGCTTTCTTATCATTCATGTGTTCACTGGTGTAGCACTTTTAATCACCTTCAAGAACTTTTCCTTTTATTCTAGACTTTGGCACAAGAGGCCTAGCTTTCATCCTCTCTTGGCTTTTGACATCCCTTTCTCACTAAAGTTAATTTCTAACTTTTGATTTAAAATGAGAGATGTGGAACTCTTCCTTTCACTTGAATACTTAAAGGCCATTGTAGGGTTATTAATTGGCCTAATTTCAATGTTGTCCGTGTCTCAGGGAATAGGGAGGCCCAAGGAGAGGGAGAGAGGGAAACCGCGGGTTGGTGGACCAGTCCGAACATAACACAACATTTATCAATTCAGTTTGCCTTGTATGGGTAAGGTTCGTGGTGTCCCCCCAAAATTACAATGTTAACATCAAAGATCACTGATCACAGATAACCATAACAAGTATAATAATAATTAAAAAGTTTGAAACATTGTGGAATTGCTGATATGGGACAGAGCCACAAAGTAAGCAAATGCTGTTAGAAATATGGCTGCTGTTAGACTTGCTTAGTGCAGCGTTGTCACAAACTATCAATTTGTAAAAAATGGAACATCTGCAAAGTACAATAAAGCGAAGTGCAATTAAACGAGGTGCACCTGTATTCCCAGAAAGTGGTCATTTAGTACCGGCTTGAAAGTGTCTAGTGGGAGGGAGCGCACCATCTCCCATGGACTCCATTCCAGTGTGGGGAAAATGATGACTATTTGGTAATTCTATTCATATTGAGATGAAAGAACTTCATGTGAGTTCCATAAATGGTTACTAGTTCTATATGCCTTCAAACAGATTGAGTCTGTTCTGTCTCCTACTTGATAGCCCTTCAGCCTTAATAATTACTGTGCCATCCTCTAAGCTTTCTTTATCCAGCAGAGATATCCCAGGTTTGTCAAATTAAGTTTGTTTTCCTTGTTCATTTTAGAAGAGTAGGGGAAAGAAAGTGTTAAAGCAACAAGAAAAACAATAATAGCAACAAGAAATATCTAACTTTTGGATTGTGTTTATTTTGGACCAGGTTCTGAACTACATGTTTTATGTACATCAGTTCACTGGATCCACAATAACCTTAGCAGGTAAAGACTGTTATTTTTCCAAATTTGCTGACAAGGAAACTGAGGTTTAGGAAGATTAATTTACCCAAAGTCACTCAGGTAGTAAGTAGCACAGCCTGCATTTGAAGTTGAGAGATATCATTTCATAGTCAAGTGATAGCATTGCCCAAACCTGCTTTGGTGAAAGAAAAACATCTTCAAAGAGCTCAGTAGTAGTTCTTTGAAATTCTGTGACATGTGACTGAAAATTGGTCTCAGCAAAATGGCACATTGTGAAATGAGTTTACGCCTCAGAATCACCCACTCCCCTGGGGAAAATGTCCTCAAGATGTGACGGAATTTGCCAGTCTCAGAATAGACTCATCTGTTTTCTTGGATCTCCTGGACAAGATTTTCATGGAAGGCGTCTTCCCCATCTCTGTGAGACATTGCTTAACATAGTTTTGTTTTATTTTTCACATTTGTTAATCACCCTCAAGATGCTGAGCGCTGAGCAAACCAGCTCTAAAGAGGCAGTCACCCAGTTAAGAATATGAATGCACATACGTTTTATCAAAGGAAAAAAATAAGTCTGCTGGTTCTCCTGTTCCCTGCGATGAACATGTTGAAGAGGTAAAATGCAGTGAGGGCAAGAGAGGAAAAGTAGGTGGAAGGTGACAACAGGGAGATATTTTTAGGGTGGCAATTTTTTATATTCATTTTTAAACCATTCTGGGTTGTAATGATAATTTCTGTTTTGGGAGTACTCATGTCTTCGGTCGGATTCCCAGAAGCAGACCCTGAGACAAGGATTTATGTCACATAATTGATTAAGTCATTGATTCCAGGAGAAGACAGAAGGAGAGTAGGGAAGAATGACAGGAAACAGGGAAGAAACCAAACCAGGGTGTGATTATAGGTGATGCCCCTGCCTTAGCCTGGACCCAAGGGGAGCTTGAGAGCACAGGTTAAACTTCTTTGTTTATCTCGCCCACAGGCAAGGGAGTTGGGCTCGTACACTCCTACACCAGTCAGTCGTTGGCCACAGCCACAAACGTGAGTACTTCAATCTCCAGGTTCTCTGTGTTTAGGACAAAACCCTTCCAGTAACCCAAAGGTATTCCCCTGAGAGAAAATTGTGGGTGTCATCCATTAGGACTGAAGCACACAGAAGCTGGAGGATGGGCACACAGAACCAGTAAGAAGCATCCAGGGGCATCTGGTCATTGCAACTATCATGGTCATCGCAACTCATCGTGTGCCAAGTACTGTGCATGCCTTTCAGTTAATTTGCACTATAATCCAGCAGGATGGGAATAATTATCTCCATTTTACAAGGGCAAAAATAGTTTTTAAGAGGTTAAATAACATTGTCTAAGGTTGCATCATAGCTAGTAGGTGCAGAGTTGGGATTTGACTTTAGGTTTCTCTAAAGCCAAAGCTCAAGCCCCCCCCCCCCCAACTCTGTTCCATTATTACCTCTTTGTAGGGAGCTTCTGCTACTCACAACACTGACCCTCAACTAAATTTCAATTCAGTGAGCAAAATCTTCTTGCATCTACCATGTGTCCAATGTTCTGCTTGGCATCATAGAAGTAAAGATAAATAAGATTTAAATTTGCCTTTGGGAGATTGCTCTTTTGCAAGGATGATATATAGATGCACAGAGCTAAATAATGTAACGTGAAAATGCCAGAATAAGTTTGTGAATTAAGTATTAAAGATCATGGAAGAAGGAACAATTAATATTGCTTAGCAGCAGATACAGGGGAAAAGGGAGGCTTCAAGATGGGACTGTCATCCGAGTTTAACTTTTACATGTGAGAAGGGTTTAAGAAGGTCAAATTGCAGCTCTCAGTACCTATCAGAAAGCAATTTAAATTGGGGATAGAGGGGCAATTCAACATTGGGTGATTATGCCACTTCTCTACATCTTCCAAACTATCTAAAATATAACTTTGGCCCCTCTCAAACTTATGTCTTATCTTCAGCAGACATTCAGCAAGTAGACTTTTTCAATTCCATTCATAGGCTTATTTGTTTATTCCCATTGACAAGGGTGACTTCTCTGATGGGGGCTTTTGGGAATGCTGAAGACAAGACCTGAAACAAATGAACAGATGATTAAGCTGATTAGGGCCAAGATCAGCCCTAAAGGTCAAGGGCAGTGGTGGTTCTGGAAGCCAAGATTAAGTAGAGTTGGGATTGACCAAATGATAAGTGAAGGAGGTGGTCAAGAAAGAGGAAGAGGTGGTAAAGAACCATCCTGACACCTCTTTCTTCTACTCCATGACCTGGGTTTGACATTGCCATTGGGAGGATTCTCAGGTCGCCCATACCAGCTTATCTCCTCCTTTAATCAGCTGGTCAATCAGCCAACTCTCTTATCTACCCTCTCCTTAGTCAACACCTATGGGAGGAGAATATGATCTGTTATTGCAGCTTAGAATTTATCAGAATTGTGTGGTGTTCCAGACTGATTCCTGAGGTTCTGGTACTGAGAGGAAAATCTCAGTTCTGGAACTCCTAGGTGTCCTTATTATCAGAAGGACCACTTATTATAAAAAATAAATAAAGTGGCTGAGGAGAAGGAACTTCACTGAGTAATAGGAAAGGCAAAGAATTTATAAAAAAAAAAGAACCACAAGAATGAAAGGGACATTAAGAGAACTTTTCATTCTCTCTCTTGCCTCCAGGCAGCATCATGCTAAAAGGACAGGATAAATGCTGTTTTTGAGAACTTTAACCTGAAGTCATTACCAGAAATACTTGTCTGAGGGCTGTTGCCCCCTCTCAGTGGTGGGTAAACAGATCCACAGTACACTGAATCCTTTGTAGTAGGAAGAAGGGATACATGTACACGGGTATTTTCAATTAGATTAATAACTACTTCAGTGACATAGATTTCATTATCTTTACCAAGCAAATTAAAGCTCACATCATGGAAAAATAATTAGCAAATTCTTGACCGACGTTTCTGCCATCAAATCTATGCTTTCTATTTTAAAGTTAAGTACTGGAGTTAAGGAGACCTTTGCCCTTATTAAAGATTTTGTTGCAGAGTAGTGTCTGAAGATCTGGTTCCTTGGTATGAAATGAAAAATATGTAAAAGTCATATGTGAAATTTACAACTCAACCTCATTCAAACTCTTACTTAAATATGGTGTTGGCTTTTAGAATACACATACAAGAAAAAGCCCTGGCAACTTATTGCTCCTCCCCATTAAGGACCTTAGCAGACAACCTGAAGGCTTAAAAATCATGACTATAGCCAGAGTTAAAATTTAAGACATCCTTATGTAAGGGAAACTGCTGACCATAATACTGATGGTAGCTACCAATAGGATCTACATGATTCAGATGGCTAGTTATAATAATGCCTGGAGCTCCTTGATTTGAGATTTTGTAAAGATAATTTTAGTGCAGAAAAACTTTGGCACCATAGAGTCAGAATTATATAATTTACTATATACAGTTATCTTGAGCATACTGTGGTGGACTGTAGGGCTCATAATCAGGGACCCTGCCTGGGGAGGGCAGGGGAGGGTTATATTTCTTACCCTGTTGAACTCAGGCAGGGCCATTTGACTTTCCTGGGCCATCACAATGAGCGATGCATGTCAGTTCTGGGCAGAAGCTTCATGAGGTAGAAGGAGGCTTGCCACATTGTTTTTCTGACTCACATGACTACCAGCAATGTTCCAGATGGAGGTGACTCTGATCAGCCTGAGGCTGGGAGCAGTAGCCGCTCTGATGGATCGTGTGAACAAGAAATTCACCCTTGTTGAGAGATGTTGGAATAATTTGTTATTGTAGCATAACAGCCTATCTCAACTAATATACACATGAGGCAAAGTTTCATTACATGTACACGTCATAGGGCAATATGAATTTTCCAAAGCTTCTGCACTAAGGAAATGGGGGACCCCTTACTGCATGAGCTAAGAATTATTTCTGTCATGGGCTTAATATATTTTTTTTTGTTCCTGGTTTTTAATCCCCTTATTCTATAGCCTCTGCTGTTTTTGTTCAGTAGCTACCTGACCACTTGAGTAGTCATTAAAGAGAATACTAGTTGCGTAGAACACTAATATTTTCATTGTTATAGCTCCAAGTTGCAGTTCATATTTTGAGTAGACTCTTCTCCAACTCTTCCTATAGCCCTAGTTAGCTCTGTTTTTATTTGTGTAGAATTTCTCTGCACCAGTTTTCTTCTTGCCTCCAACGACTGCCCAAAACACTGTAGAAAGTAGAAATGTAATTATTTCTCCAGATGTCTTTCTTCTTTATCTGTGTGGTGTTGCAATTTTCTTATTTATCTGAAGACTTTCTGTATTTTGCCACACAGAGCCATAGTACTGAGGTAGGGAATTTTCCTCTTTTTTTTTTTTGATTAAATTTTTTCTAGGTTGACTTTAACCTATGGAGGAATTTCTTCAATGATCAGAGTCATGGATACCATATTGCTTCCTGTATGAACTTTCTCCCTGCTTAAGCTTCTCAATATTCTTACTATTTAACCTTTTGATGCTCACTATGCTAGGTTACACTTAGAGCACTAAATAATATGTCTAATAGGAATACTTCTCAAGTGAATTCAAAACTCAAAGGAGAAACATGGTCACTTAGCAAATATTAACAGCTACTGTTTCTCAGATCTTTCTATTCTCAGCCCACCCTCCACAGCTTTATTGAGGTACAACTGACAAATAAAAATTGTATATACACACACATTGTATGTGTGTATGTGTAAATGTATGTGTGTGTATAAAGAAAATGTGATATATATCTCTCCATTCTTTATCCATTCATCCATTGGTGGGAAGTTAGCTTGCTTTCATATCTTAGCTTCTGTGAATAATCCTGCAGTGAACATGGCAGTGCAGATACCTCTTCAACATAGTGGTTTTCTTTTTCCTTCAGATTTATTCCCAGAAGTGGAACTGCTGAAACATATGGTAGTTCTATTTTTAATTTTTTGAGGAGCCTCCATATTGTTTTCCATATGCCTCTCCCACCAACAGCGCAAATGCGTTCCCTTTTCCACATCTTTGCCAACACTTAAAATCTTTTTACTTTTTGATAATGGCCATCCTAACAGGTGTGAGGTGATATCTCATTAAGATTTTGACTTTCATTTTCTCAGTGAGTATTGATGTCAAGCATCTTTTCCTATATCTATTGGCCATTCATATGTCTTCTTTGAAAAAATGTCTATTCAGGTCCTTTACCCATTTTTTAATTGGATTATTTGTTTCTTTTACTATTGAGTTGTATGAGTTTCTCATATATTTTGGATATTAACCCCTTATGTGATAATATGGCTTGCAAATATTTTCTTCCATTCTTTAGGTTGCCTTTTCAATTTTTCTGATTTCCTTTGCCATGCAGAAACCTTTTAACTTGACATATCTTACATGGTTATTTTTGCTTTTGTTGCCTGTGCTTTTAATCCAAAAAATCATTTCCAAGATCAATGTCAAGGAGCTTTTCCCCTGTTGTTTTTTTCTAGGAGTTTTATGATTTCAGGGCTTACATTTGTCTTTAATCCATTTTGAGTTGATTTTTGTATATGGTGTAGTATACGGTCCAATTTCATTATTTCACAACTGGCTATACAATTTTCCCAACACCACTTATTGAATATACTGTCCTTTCCCCCTTGTGTGTTCTTGGTTCCTTTGTCAAAGATTAGTTGACTGTATATGTGTGGGTTTATTTCTGGGCTCTCTATTCTGTTCCACTGGTCTGTGTCTGTTTTTATCAGTACCTTACTGATTTGATTACTATAGCATTGTAGTACAATTTAAAATCAGAAAGTTTGATGGCTCCAACTTTGCTCTTCTTGCTCAAGATTGCTTTAGCTATCCAGTATTTTTGTGCTTCAATATGAATTTTAGGATTGTTTCTTAAAAATCTGTGAAAAATGCCATTGGAATTTTGATACAGATTACAATGAATCTGTAGATTGCTTTGGGTAATATGAACATTTTAACAATGTTAATTCTTCTAATCCATAAACATGGAATATCTTTCCATTTATTTGTGTTCTCTTCAGTTTCTTTCATCATTGTCTTATAGTTTTCAGTGCACAGCTCTTTCACCTCTTTGGTTAAATTTTTCTTAAGTATTGTGTTCCTTTTGATGCTACTGTAAATGGGATTGTTTCCTCAATTTATTTTTTGAATAGTTCTTTATTAGGGTATAGAAAGGCAACTGCTTTTTTAATGCTGATTTTGTATCCTGCAACCTTACTGAAATTGTTTATTAGTTCTAACAGGTTTTTTTTTTAGTAACATCTTTAGGGTTTTCTATATATATAAGACCATGTCATCTGCAAACAGACAATTTTACTGCTTCCTTTCCAATTTGAATGCATTTTATGTCTTTTTCTTGCTTTATTGCTCAGGATAGGACTTCTATTACTATGTTGAATAGAGGTGGCAAGAGTAGGTATACTTTTTTATTTCTGATCTTAGCGAAACAGCTTTCAGCTTTTCACTGTTAAGTATGACATTAGCAGTGAGCTTGCCATATATGGCCTTTATTGTGTCGAGGGAAATTGGTTCTATACCTAATGTGTTGAGAGTTTTTATCTTGAAAGCATATTGAGTTTTGTCAAATGCTTTTTCTACATCTATTGAGATGATCATGTAATTTTTATCCTTCATTTTCTTAACATGATATATCACATTGATTGATTTGTGGATGTTGAACCATTTTTGCATCCCAGGGATAAGCCCCATTTGATCATGGTGTATGAACCTTTAAGGTGCTGTTGAATGTGGTTTGCTAGTATTTTGTTGAGAATTTTTTCATCAATGTTCATCAAGGATATTGCCCTGTAGTTTTCTTTTCTTGTTTTGTCCTTGATGTGGCTTTGGTATCAAAATAATCCTGGCCTTGTAAAATGAGTTTGGAAATGTTTCCTCCTCTTCAGTTTTTTGGAAGAGTTTGAGAAGAATTGGTGTTAATTCTTTAATGTTTGGTAGAATTCACCAGTGAAGCAATTGGACCCTAGGCTTTTCTTTGTTGGGAGGTTTTTGGTTACTGATTCCATATCCTTACTCATTACTGGTCTTTTTGGATTTTTATTTCTTTATGATGTAGTCTTGGTAGGTTGTATATTTGTAGGAATTTATCCATTTGTTTTAGGTTATCCAGCCCATTGGCATGTAATTGTTCATAGTAACTCTCATGATCTTTTGTATTTGTGTAGTATTGGTTGTAATGTTTCTTCTTTCATTTCTGATTTTATTTGAGTCTTCTGTCTTTTTTTCTTAGTCTAACTAAAATTTGATCATTTTTTGTTTATCTTTTCAAAAAACAAACTCTTTTGTTGATCTTTTCTATCATCTTCCTAGTCTTTCATTTATTTCTGTTCTGATCTTCATTGTTTCATTCCTTGAAATAACTTTGGGCTTAGTTTGTTCTTTTTCTAGTTCCTTGAGGTGAAAAGTTAGATTATTTATTTGAGAACTTTCTTCTTTCTTAATGTAGGCATTTATCTCTACAAAATTCCCTCGTAGAACTGCTTTTACTGTGTCCCAAAAGTTTTGGTATGTGGTTTTTTGTTTTCAATTGTCTGAAGATATTTTTAAATTTACCTTTTTGTTTCTTCTTTGACTCATCAGTTGTTCAGTAACATGTTGTTCAATATCCACATATCTGAATAATTTTCCAGTTTTCCTCCTTTTATTGATGCCTAGTTTCATATAATTGTGGTCAGAAAAGATGCTTGATATCATTTCAGTCTTCTTAAATTTTTTAGGACATGTTTTGTAGCCTAACATACGATTTATCCTGGAGAATGTTCCATATGCAGGTGAGAAGAATGTGTATTCTGCTGCTGTTGTATGATGATCTGCATATGTCAGTCGGTCCATTTGGGCATACAACGTAGTTCAAATGCTATCTGGATAATCTATTCATAGTTGAAAGTGGGGCATTTAAATCCTCTACTATTATTGTATTACTACTTAGTTCTCCTTTCTGATCTGTTAATATTTGCTTTATATATTTAGATGCTCTTATATTGAGTGCATATATATTTACAACTTTTATATCCTCTTGATGAATTGACCACTTGATCATTATATAATGACCTTCATTGTCTCTTGTTACAGTTTTTGACTTAAAGTCTATTTGTCTTGATATAACTATAGCTACCCCTGCTCTCTTTTGCTTTCCATTTAAATGGAATATCTTTTTTCCATACCTTCACTTTCAGCCTATGTGTGTCCTTGAAGCTGAAGTGAGTCTCTTGTAGGCGATATATTGTTGGATATTGTTTTTTTATCCATTCAGCCACTCTATGTCTTTTGATTGCAGAATTTAATCTATTTTCATTTAAAGTGATTATTGGTAGATAAGGACTTAGTATTGACATTTTGTTAATGTTTTCTGGCTATTTTGTAGTGCTTTTGTTCTTTTCTTCCTTTCTTGCTGTCTTCCTTTGTGATTTGATAACTATAGTGTTATGCTTTGATTCCTTTCGCTTTATCTTTTGTGTATCTACTGTAGATTTTTCCTTTGTGGTTACCATGAGGCTTATGTAAAACATCTTATATTTATAACAGTCTATTTTAAACTGATAGCAGCTTAACTTCAATCACATACAAAACCTGTACCCTTTTACTTTCTTTCCCCACATTTTATGTTTTAATGTCACAGTTTACATCTTTTTATGTTGTATTGCCATTAACAATAATTATTGTAGATAATTATTTTTAATACTTTTGTCTTTTAACTTTTATTTTAGAGTTACAAGTAATTTACATACCACCCTTATGTATCAGAGTATTCAGAATTTGACTATATGTTAACCTTTACCAATGAGTTTTATACTTTCATAAGTTTTCATGTTATTAATTAGTATTTTTTCATTTCAACTTGAATAACTCCCTTTAGCATTTCTTGTAAGGCAGGTCTAGTGTTGATGAATTCTCTCAGCTTTTGTTTATCTGGGAAAGTCTTTCTGTCTCCTTCATTTGTAAGAATAGCTTTGCAGGGTAAATTATTCTTGGTTGCCAGTTATTTTTCTTTCAGTATTTTGAATATATCATCGTACTCTCTCTTGACTTGCAAGGTTTCTGCTAAGAAACCTGCCTGAAGCCTTATGGGGAGTCCCTGTAAGTGATGATTCTCTTTTCTCTTGCTGCTTTCAAAATTTGCTCTTTGTCTTTGATTTATGACAGTTTGATTATAATGTGTCTCAGTGAAGTCTTTTTTTTGGGTTGAATCTGTTTGGGGACTTTTGAGCTTCATATACCTGAATATTCATATCTCCCCCAGATTTGAGAAGTTTTCAGCCATTTTCACTTTAAATAAGCTTTCTGTCCCTTTCTCTTCTCCTCTAGGAGTCCCATAATATGTATAGTATGAGACTGATGCGCTGCCCACTGTGCCAAGAGGGCAGGTTATAATGTGTATAGTAGATGTTTTCATGATGTCTCATAAACCCTGTAGCCTTCTTCACTCTTTCATTCTTTTTTCTTTTTTCTCCTGTGGGTAATTCCAAATAAATTGTCTTTGAGTTGAGAGAGTCTTCGTCTGCTTGATCAAGTCTGGTGTTGATGCTCTATTGCATTTTTCATTTCATTCACTGTATTCATAAGCTCTAGAATGTCTCTTTTTTGTTTTCAATGATTTCTATCCCTTTGTTTAACTTCTAATTTTATTCATGTATTGTTTTCCTGTTTTCACTGAGTTGTCTGTGTTCTCTTGTAGCTTTCTGAGCTATCTTTTTTTAAAAAATATATAATCATGTTTGTTTTATTTATAATTTTCACTTGATAATTGTGGGGAACACACTGACTTCCAATATTGAGGCTTGTGAGGATATGAGCAAAAATATGGCAAATTTTTTTCATCATGTGTCATTCTCCTTTATCTGTTGGTACTTTGTTAATCATAATATGGTCATAACACCATGGTCATTGTTAATATTCTTTAGCAAGCTCATATTTTTAATGTTTTTTCTTATTGACTCTGAGCTATCTTTAAACAATTATTTTAAATTCTTTGTCAGGCAGTTTGTAGATCTCCAGTTCTTTGGGGTTGGTTACTAGAAAATTATTTTGTTCTTTTGGTATTGTCATGTTTCCTTGATTTTTCGTGTTTCTTTGTCTTGTGTTGCTATATTTGCATTTGAAGAAGCAGTCATCTTCTCCTGTCTTTACTGACTTTGGTAGAGAAATGCCTTTACCAGTAAGCCTGGATACGGATTCTAAGGCTCTCTCAGACCTTTTCTGTGGATGCAGCATTCCATACCTCTTGTTCCCTCTTGCGGGAGGAGTTCTTAAGATTATGCCTTCTGTTGATCTTGCAAACCCAGACTGAGTGCTCAGATCCTCCCATTTAATTTCCTTAGGGCAATGTCATGAATTGTTCAAGTTTGTGTGCATTCTCCCAGACCCACAGTTAGGCTGGATTTTTGCATGTGTTTATGAGCTGCCTGCAAATCCTTGCAGTTGCAGTTCATGGGGGTGCACACGGGGAGTCAGCCACAGGGAGGAGGGTGGTAGGGTAGGGTGTGCTGAGCATTGGGTGCGCCTGTGGGCCAGTTCAGGTGGTCTGCAGGCAAGGCATCTCAGGTGTCCCATGGCAGGCTTCCTGATAGAGTCTACAAAACGGTTAGTAAGACCTGAAGCCTTTGATGAGTTCTGAGCCCTGGTTGCTATGCTCCCAGTCTCTTCCAACTCTTCAACTGTGCTGATCACCTCCATATTCTTGGTGGGTTGAGAAGGAAGTGGACCTGTTGGGCACCATCTTGCATGACTGGGGAAGTTGGCATCATTCACTGTGCTCTCACTTTCCCCTGTGGGAGAAATCACAGACTTGGGGGCTCTCTCTTGGCACTGAGCTGTGCCACCTTGGGGTAGGAGTGACATGGATGAAGTGAAACTGTTCTTCTTATCCTTTTCAATGCCTCTGTTCTCATAATTTTCTCCAATGATGTGCTGAAACTTCTCTGCTGACTCTTGGACTCCCACAAAGGTACTCTTGTCTGTGGGTGGTTGTCAAGGTCTATGTTCCGTGGGGGCATCATGGTAGAAAACTCTCATTCCATCATCTTACTGATGTCACTCCCCTCTATCCTCAACTTTGATTCTTATTCAAGGTTTAAAAGTTTATTCAGATTTTATAAAATTGGGGTCTCCATTTCTCCATAACATCAGCTCAGAGAAGTGTGATTTGTGAAAGAGAGACTTTCTAATTTCAGAATACAGTTCTTTCACTACCCTTAACAAGCAGGCTTAGTCCTAGGGTATGATGATGGGTGACTGCTAGAATATCTTTGCTAAACTGACTTTTGATTAAGTGTTGAATGGTTCTGAATTGAGCATATCATTATTCACCAAAATGCATCCTAGAAAACATCAAAGGCAGGCATAAACTTTGGCTTTAGTACTAATTAGAGGGATCTGTTTCCCAGGTGTGAGGTGTTTATCTTTGAAAGGAGGGAGAGAGTAAAAGCACAGAAGAAGCACACTAGAGTACCAAGAAGCAATAAATGCTTGAGTGGAGTCAGGAAAGGAGAAAAAAAATAAGGGAGATAAAATAAGATGTTGTGGTGAAAATGAAGAGCTGGGAGAACTGCTCTAGTGTGCTTCTGTGCATGGTGCTGAACATAATATGAATGTGTGTGCCACATTGCCTGATTTTTAAATTCATATTCTTCCATTTTCCCCTTATTTTTTGTTTTGTTTTTTGTCAGGTCCATATAACAATATTGAGTTTGAAAAGTGTACTTTTCGCTGCAACTTTTGAGCCCCAGGAGGGCTGATGCATCTATGCACTTACCTGTACATTGCTGAATCTGTCTCTTCATTATTCATATGCAGCACTTACTTACAGGGAGCCCTGGAAAGAGGAAGCACAAATCTCATGCTTTCCTTTCCTAAAAGTTGAAGCAAATAGAAGCAGCGTCATTTGGCATACAACAAAATAGTACCCGATTTGGGAGTGATCTCAAATATCCGTATATTTTCCCAGGTTTTCCTGAGGTATTTTGCCCTAGTGTCAGTGAACATAATGTGATGGCAGCAGTGGGTGATTTGGGAACTAGAGGACTGCGTCCTAGTCCTCGTTCTGCCTGTTCCTAGCTGCGTGACTTTCGGAAATTCAGTTAAGTCTCTCTAGTTGTTCGTTTCTTTATTCGCAAAATAAAGATTTATGAAGATTGCCTTTAAGCTTTCTACCATGCTGGTTGTTTTATCATAAAACTCATGATTCATTTCAATTCTTTAAAGCTTGTTTGGGTATTAACTATGCGCTAGGCACTTCAGATAAGACAAATATAAGATATTATGGTCTCAAATAGCTCATCAAGGGCAATATGCAACAGAAGAGAAATATCTCAGAAGAGAAATGTCTCAGATACCCTGTATCTGTATGGACAAGGGACCGATAAATCCTATCCTGGTGGATTAGGGAAGGTCTCTCTATAAAGGTGACATTGGGGCACAGTTGTGAAGGATAGATAAGTCACTATGCAGACCAGGAAGAGGCCATTTCATATTGTTATGTAGCTCAAAAGTCTTCAGCCTGTCTCCAGAGAGGACATACAGATGGCCAAGAAGCACATGAAAAGATGCTCAACATCACTAATTATTAGAGAAATGCAAATCAAAACTACAATGAGGTATCACCTCACACCAGTTAGAATGGGCATCATCAGAAAATCTACAAACAACAAATGCTGGAGAGGGTGTGGAGAAAAGGGAACCCTCTTGCACTGTTGGTGGGAATGTAAATTGATACAGCCACTATGGAGAACAGTATGGAGGTTCCTTAAAAAACTAAAAACAGAATTATCATATGACCCAGCAATCCCACTACTGGGCATATACCCAGAGAAAACCATAATTCAAAAAGACACATGCACCCCAATGTTCATTGCAGCACTATTTACAATAGCCAGGTCATGGAAGCAACCTAAATGCCCGTCGACAGACGAATGGATAAAGAAGATGTGGTACATATATACAATGGAATATTACTCAGCCATAAAAAGGAAAGAAATTGAGTCATTTGTTGAGACATGGATGGATCTAGAGACTGTCATACAGAGTGAAGTAAGTCAGAAAGAGAAAAACAAATATTGTATATTAATGCATGTATGTGGAACCTAGAAAAATGGTACAGATGAACCGGTTTGCAGGGCAGAAGTTGAGACACAGATGTAGAGAACAAACGTATGGACACCAAGGGGGGAAAACCGTGGTGGGGTGGGGATGGTGGTGTGCTGAATTGGGCGACTGGGATTGACATGTATACAATGTTGTGTATAAAATTGATGACTGATTAAAAAAAAAAAAAAAGTCTTCAGCCTGGATGTTTCCAAGCCTTCCAGGCTCTGGTAACCTCTTTACTTCAATATTGAACTCCATTCTCTGCGAAGGTCCATCAAGCCCTTGGCAGAAATATGTGTGTGTGTGTATTCATTAGGTAGGGGACATTTATTCTCTTCTAACTCGTTCTATACTGAGAGATGCTTTGAAATTTTGCTGGCAGTAACCTTAGCTCTCAGAACCTGAAACTGTTACCCTCAGCTACCTAGCCCCACCTTCCCTCTTATTTCATCTATCCAAACACCATGCACACAAGGTTATTAAGCACAAACAACTTTTACTGAAAGTTTGGGGAAAGTGGAGGACAGTTATTGATAGCAGAGGAGGACAACTTTATAGTAAATGTTGTTGTAGAAATCCCTATTTCAGAGAACTTTTTAGGGCCTTGCTTTCAATTACAGGAGCTTCTCTCATCTCTCTTCATGTCTCCACTGTTTTCCCTGAGAGGGTCCCATATAAATCCCCAAATTCCTAACCCTGATTCGGCAGAGCAGTTCAGCTTCTCACTCTCGCTCTGCTATGCCCAGGTAGCTTGACTTTCTTTACTAAAAGCACCCACTAAGACTTAGTGTTTTAACTAATCAGTAGAAAAAAATTGGGGGCACATTTACCTCTGTGACTTATTGAAGTTAGAATCTAAAATAAAATTCACTTAAACCAGATAGATATCGTCCCTCTCATGTTAAAGTCTTACAGTGAGACAGTTCATGCTGTGTGGCCCTGTTCCACAAAGTGTACAGAGACCCAGGCTCTTTCTATCTTATTGCTTCATTGACCATGACCTGTATTTTCAAGGTCACCCCATGATCCAACATGGCACCTGAGCTCCAGCTGTTATAGCTGCATTCTAAGATGAAAAAATGAATAATAATGAGGCAATGGGAAGACATAGCTTTCTCTTAAGGAAGGTTTATGGAAGCTGCCATGCCATTAGCTCAAATTAGCTATTTATATCCCATTAGCTGGAATTTAGCCTGATGGTCACACATCAGACATAGCTACAAGGGATAAAATAAAGCTACGGTTATTCTGGCCACATCCCCTGCTAAAACTTGAGCGTTTTATTGCTATAGACAGAAGAAGGAAGGGATATTCAGACATTTTAGTCACACTTTCTTTTTTATGATGCAGGAGGTGGAAAGTAAAGGCTCTAAGTAGCTTGTCGCTTGTCTTGATAGTGACTCTTTAATCCCGTTAACATGATTCTTTGTAGATCCTTCACAGTTTCTCCAGATTTCCTCTTAAAAGATGGATATCAAAACTAGGCACAGAGTTGTAATAAGAGCCTCACCAAGTCCTTAATCTCTGTTTAGTCACTTGCCAAATAGGAGCCTTTTCTTTTACCATCATTGGTATTAGAGTCCATTTCTTTAAAGAGCATGAATGAATTATCTGTTTTGACAGTCTTGTTTTTTCTTCTGTTGTTATTTTTGCGTTGTGTGAGTTTAATGCTCTTTTCTTTGAAGACTCTCTCATATATTCTTTTTTTAAATTTAATTTTGTACTGTTTCCCTTCAAGCTCTTTTTAATGAGAGCATTAAATCTGAACAAGAGCTAAACTGTAAGGGGTTTCACAGAGTAAGTATCATAACAGCATTAATAAGGCCATTCTGTGAGAGCCTGCTGGTTATATTTGGTGTTCGCCTAGATATAATCATTCCTTCATTCTTTTATTCCTTCAAGAGATGTATATCGCATGCCTTCCTTTTGCGTTTGTGCTGAGCACTGTACCTGCCAGGGCCAGGGCATTAAAAAATGTCAAGAGACATGGATCCTGATCTCATGGAACTTACTTTCTAGTGGAAGAGAGATAATAACAAAGACAAAGAAATTAATTATTTGCCTCTTGTAATAGAAGCTCTAAAGACATTTTAAAAAAAGGGTTCTGCAATGGAGAGTAATGAGAGTGGAGGGCTACATTAGAGAGGATGATTTCAGCATAGGGCTTTTGGAATAGGCGGCATTGAAACTGAGGCTTGACGGATGAGATGAAGTCAATCATGGGATGAATGTGGGGAAGAGCAATCCAAGCAGAAAGAATAGCAAATGCAAAGGGGAACAACTTGGGCTGTTGGAGATGCTCATGCAGGGCAGGGTGGATGGTGTGTGATGATACGCCAGGAGGGTTAGTAAGCTCTGCTGTGATGCTTGCTTTCAAAATGCAGATTTCTTTCAACATGATTGATAGGGAACAATTTGATCTTTACGTGGATTTTACATTTGCTTATGTGTGGTTTTGCCTGAGAGGAACACGAGGTGAAAGCAGAAAACTGCACCCAGCTGAACCAAGCAGTGTAGGAATATACTAAACACACATATGCATATACCTCGGACAGTTACCAGCTGCCTGAATTCACCATGTGTGTATGAGTCACACCCTTCCATCCATCTGGTATTATACCCTTTCCTCAGATTTCAGGTAACGCTCCTTCTACTACTTAATAATTCACAAGCTGCCACTCTTCTGGCACCCTGTTCTACAAGCAAACTTCTAGTCTTTCTAGGGTGAAGTGCAGTATTTATTGTAGTATATATGTATTTCTTAACCATTTAAAATGTGTAATTAAAACTGTGCCACCATTTTTATTAAGTTCTTACCTTTATTTAATGTACCACTGATGACATTTTTGAGTGTTGTGACCCTATCCCCATGTTTTCCATAAACTCTGTGGCTTTCATTGCATGCTTTTTATTCTATAGCACGTTTTAGGAATCCATGTGTTGCATTAGCAGAACCTATGTACTAGGGGAGGTTGGAATAGGCGTGGGGCAGATCCTTATACATCGCCTTACACATAATGTAAAGAACTTGTATTTTTTTTCTGGTTGTAATGAGAAGCCTTCAAAAGTTTTTAAGCAGGGGAGTAACATGATACGATTTGTGTGGTGGTACGGTTTATGGTAAGGACTGAGAGTTGAAGCCGAGAGACTAGTTGGGAGCTTGTTGTAATGGTTCAGGTGAAAGGTGATCATGACTTAGACTGACGTGGGAGCACCAAAGTTGGAGAGGGGTGTTTGGAGTTCAGCTATGGTTTGCCTTGTAGGGATGCTCGTCAGCTCTTGCTTATGGCCAACACCAATTTCTAACATCTGGACTGCATCTTTGGCTTCAAACCTCTACAATCTGTGGTTAATGTGGCCCCATCTACAGATGGTAAAAAGAGACACCATCCATTTCTGAGGGAATCTAGGCCATTCTGTTGTTCCTCTGCTCCAGTACTAATTACTATACAATGCAAAGTCACTTTCAAGAAATGAGAGTGCCTTTGAAGGTATCTTTTGTACTCAAAAATGCTAATTTATTTTCATTAATTTCTATTCTTTTCTTTTAAGGTACACTTAGGATTAATAAAATAAATTACAAGACACAGTGACTTGAATCCTGCGATGCTTAAGGAATTAACTGAAACAAAACCTTCTGAAAACTCTGAGAGGCTTGCCGAGAGGCCCATGATACCAGATGCCATAAACCAGACAGCATAAAATTCATATCTAGAAATACAAGAATAATAGGAGGATTAATTTTCAAAGTCTGAGAGGGATTACAGAGTAGTGGGGGAAAATCAAAATGACTCTTAAAAGAACAAATCTTGTCAAACTAATCTAACTTTTTTCCTACAACAGCATGAAAGTTATAAGGTAGCTTGGTGCTTATTGTGCTTTTGATTAGGCATTTGAATGGCATTTTCCTCAACGGTCTGGGCAAAGTGATTTTGAACATTTTCTCCCTGGGGGGTACCTGGAGCAGAGAGAGGCCTAGCTTCACAGAGTTCCTGATGAGTCCAATCATCAGGGGAGGGAGGGTTTAGTTCTGAGTAGATGGAGAGTAAAATGTCTCTATTGAGGATCCATTTTATGAGTAAAAGCAGGGCAGGCCAGTCTGATCATTAACATCTAAATTATTGAATATCATTAAGGTAGGAAGGAGTAGACACGGAGGTCACGACTGGGTCCTGTAACTCACCTGTCACTCTACTCGGTATATTGGGTTTTGAAGGCTGGGCCTAGGGTGTGAGTAGTGGGGAATAGGATGTCAAAGGCTGAAGACCCAGTGCTTCTTGGGTTTAGTCCGTTATCCTCTGTCTGAAGGAGCAGGGAACACTGTCCTGGAGAATCAGATGCACAGAAAATAGGTTGGAACTGGGGATGATCTTGACATGCCTGTAAGGTGAACTTTTGTTTTCCCCCAATGTAGTTGCAATTAATTAATCACTAACGAAGTCAGGCAGGATAACAAACCACCTTAATGAATAAATAAAAGTCATTTGAAATTAACAATATCCAATTACATACAAATAATTAAAGTACAAAGGTTTTTATAACTGTTTGTACTCTACAACAAGGTAAAAGAAGGGTAAATACTGCTTCGTTTATTCATCTCATCTTTTTCATTGTTCAAGTATAAATTTGGAATTCTGATTATAAAAGCTGGTATAAATCATCCTAGGTGACAATATTATATAATTTGTAAAATGGGTATGTTTTTCATAAAACAAAAGCCTTTGGGGGAATAAAATAAGTAACGATTACAACTTATTAAACGCATACTATCTGTTAGACCCTGTGTTAAGCATGTTTTTTTAAATTAATTAATTAATTTACTTTTGGCTGCCTTGGGTCTTTGTTGCTGCGTGTGGGCTTTCTCTAGTTCCGACGAGCGGGGGCTACTCTTCGTTGCGGTGCATGGGCTTCTCCCTGCGGTGGCTTCTCTTGTTGCGGAGCACTGGCTCTAGGCGCGTGGGCTTCAGTAGCTGTGGCTCACAGGCTCTAGAGCTCAGGCTCAGTAGTTGTGGCGCATGGGCTTAGCTGCTCCATGGCATGTGGGATCCTCCCGGACCAGGGCTTGAACCTGTGTTCCCTGCATTGGCAGGCAGATTCTTAGCCACTGCGCCACCAGGGAAGTCCCAGCATGTTTTATTCATTATTTAATTTAATTTTTATTCCCTAGTATAAGGATTAGGAAACTGAGGCTCAGAGAGGCTCTATAACATACTCAAGGTATGTTATAGAGGTTTTTTTTTTTTTTTTTTTTTTTCCCAGCATTGGATTTATTTGAAAGAACTACACTTGAGAAGGTACCATGTTTGAACACCCACACTGCATCAGAGAACCCCAGAATGGGGTACTAAAAATAAACACCCCTCCCCAAAATACACACAGGTGCGCTCATGCACGCACACACATATGCATCCTCTCAGTCCAGAGTTAGGAAATGGTAATGCTAAGTGAATTCTGTAATTACTTCACTCCACCACTAAAAGAAAAAAAAGAAAAAAGAAAAAAAGAAAAGAGGCCTCTTCTCTGAATACTGTGAACAATTTGGAAGTGGTACCAACTATTCATCTCTTCCATTCTTCTGAGGACAGGATACTTTTAATATCTGGGAATTTTTTTTTTTTCCTTGGGGACAGAGGTAGCTTGAGTCAGATGTGATATTTACGGCTATGTTTGAACTATGCTTTGGCTCTAATGCTTTCATATTTTCTGGGAGAATCAAGGCTTACTGTTTGGTCTTAGGAGTTGCCTGAACCGTGGAAATGTGTAAGGGTAATCCTGTCTGTGATCCGGTTCAGACCAGTCACAGTAATCAGCGCACTGCATACCCTGTCCCGCCAGCTCCTGTCTATCACACCAGAGCAGACCCTGATTGGTCCACCTCCTGCAAGGCTGTTACAAGGAAGCGAGAGCTGCTTGCTGGCATTGTTATTTCCTGCCAAGATGCAGTAGAAGGAATAGGGGCAACAATTATTTGTTCAACTGTTTTATCTTTTTGCTAGAAACAGGATTTTGATTTTAAGGGTTTGTTAGCCCTTAGGAATAAAAATATTCTTTTAGGTAGGTCTTGCTGAATAATACAGGGGTATATTTTATTAATGATATTAAAATATATCAGATCTAAATATAGTCACTATGATTTTACTTCCAGCAGTATCTGCTACCTGCTCCCTGCCCTCAATCCTGGAGAGACTATGCTAACATAAAAGACCGTCTTCTTTTATTTTTCGTCATTCTACACTTATTAAGAGATTATGGTTACAAAGAGAGCCTTAAGAATTCTCTTTCAAGTAGCAGAGCTGGGGTTTGAACTTGAGTGTAGCTAATATTGAAGTCCATGTTCTTAACCGTTACCCACTTCTACCTCCCAGCAAGATGACTATTCTTTAGGCTTAGATTTTAGATTTAAAACTAGGAGTTGAAGCTTTTATTCACTGAATATTAGTGAAACCAAAACTGAACAACGTTATATGAATATCTATGCTTATAAAACCTTTATGTAAATTTATGATCATAGTGACACACATACACATACACACACATATATGTCAAATGCAGGGGTTCTATCCTTCCACTTCCTGCTAAGAATGTGTGTGTGTGTGTGTGAATTAACACTTCACCTGGTGGAAGTTTTGGAAAACAATAACATTTTATTTGTAAAAGTGCAACTAGAAAGACTTGTTTAATGAATCAGAGATTGGTTTAAAGCTGAACATCTTTTTAGCATTTTTCTAAGTACACTTGATATGAAAGCAAGGGGGCTTGTTTTTGGAATCTCAAGATATGGGTTCTCATCTGGCAAAGTAGCCAACTGGCTGGATGACTTTGAGTGATCATCTTACCTTTATACAGGATAGTAAATTTTGAGAGTTAGATTAGAATGCTTCTAGAGTGACTTAGAGCTCTGAACATTCATACACTTGTGAAAACAATTATCTCTACCCTGAAACATATAAAGTTCTCTCTTTAACTGAAGAAACCTATTATGATATAAGCAAAACTGAGGTTTAGTGACTTACTGCCATAAAGGAGAATACCACACAGGCAACTTTGAAATGGCAGCACATTCAGGAAGTGATTTTTTTATTGCGTATGAGTTGGGGTCAGAAGTTCTTAGGGTAGAATATCAGAAGTGGGTGAATCTTTGAATTAATCGATTTCTGAAGGCAAGTGTTGATGTCAGTGAGGGAAGGTTGTAGACGAATAAGGGAGTGTTATGTGAATCACAAGATGGTCTTGCTTGTAATTGTATAGCTAACGGGGTCAGTTGTTCTAGTTCTCATCTACATACTGTATTAGTCTGGGTTCTTCAGAGAAAATGTGTGTGGTATATATTTTTATTATAAGGAACTGGCTCATGTGGTTATGGAGGCTCAGAAGTCCTAAGACCTGCAGGAGGCAAGCTCGAGACCCAAGAGAGCTAAAGGTATAAATTCCAGTCCTAGTCCAAGCCTGAAAACAGAAGACAGATACCCTCAGTCAGGGACAGAGAGAGAATTCTCCCTTATTGCTCTTTTTTGTTCTATTCAGGTCTCCAATTGGATGAGGCCCACCCCACATTGGGGAGGGCAATCTGCTTTACTCAGACTACCAATTCAAATGTTAATCTCATACAGAAATACTCTCATAAACACACCCAGAATGTTTAATCGGATATCTGGGCACCTGTGGCCCAGTTAAGTTGACACATAAAACTAAGCATCACACACACCATCTTGTAATGAACTGCACATTTCTCTGCAACTTTTTGGTGACATGAATTGTGACTTGCTAATAACTAACATTGCAACTATACAGTTGACCCTCCATATCTAGGGATGCATCCATTTATATAAGGGACTTGAGCATCTGCAGATGTTGGTATCTGTGGGGAGTAGGTAGCAGCTGTCCTGGAACCAAGCCCCCACAGGTACCTAGGGATGACTGTATGTAGTAGGTGCTTAATACATGTTTATTAAAGAGTGAATGAACAAATGAAAAGAAGTTGAAAGAAGTCTGGCGTAGCTTAGATTGGGGCTGGGTAAGTGTGGAGCTTGGTAGAGGTTGAGGTTTTGCCTTATAGCAATTTCATTTCATTATCTTTTAAGGAAGGGAGAACCTTTCAAAATTGCTCCATTTAGTGTTGCTTATTTGAATAGATGTGACATTCCAAAGTTGATATTCCTTAATAGCTGTGATTAGCATGTCTGAATACTTCTCAGAATACTTCTGAAGCATTTTTCTTTTGTTTGAAGTTTCTTTACAATTTAGACTGGTAGTTTGGAGAAGCCAGGCTAGAAGTTTTATTCTTATCCTTCTTGCTATTTGAAACATCATTGTATAATTGGATATCGCTGGCATAGGGTATCCTTTCTTCCAAGGACAAGAATCAGTTCGAAGTTCCTATAATTGAGAAAACACAATTTGAAGTACAGTTTATGATTTTAAAAAATTCTGGTAGGCCCCATAAGGAAACAGATTCTACTCAAGGTCTACCCTTAAGCATAAATTAAGTTTAATTTGCTTGGCCAAGCTTTTCTTCATGCATACTACATAAGGAAACTTCAGATCAGCTAGGACCTTGTCACAGTGCTCAATTAAAAGTCTGAATTAATAAAGCTGTCTTAATTGGTCTGACAGAACTAGCAATATGACCTCATCACCCAGCTACACCTTTTTGATCCTGGATTTAAATTTCCATAAAGGACAAAGAGCAACTAGCAAATTCTTGTTTTCTTAATAACATACCACACTCACAGTTATCACATTCAGTGCCTCAGCTCACAACTTTATCTACCCATCTAGAGTATGTTCTGGAGCTAGTTAAATTAACTTAGCTATCAAAATGCTAAGCTTGATAACTCATTTATCTTTCTGTCTCACAACTCGACATTACAATGCGATGGTGATTGATCTTGCATCTTCCAGGTACCATATAGTATAAAAACTAAGAGAAGATTAATTCAAATCTGTCTTACCCAGGCAGGTTTTTAAATAAGCTTTAGATTTACACTATATATCAGCTGAAGCAGACAGAGATTCTAAGACCAGGAGCTCTGTAACACCAATTGGAGTTTTCTTTTACGTAGAGTATATATGCAGTAGTCGGTCCTGATGACAATTATTATTCTTTCACGTGTGCTGCATACCAAAATGAGGCAGAAAAACCCTGCTACAAATGTCCTCTACCTGCTTCCATCCCAATGTAGTGTAACGTATAGCACACACAGAAAATGTGTTCTTGCACAAGTATCTCACATGCACAGTCATCACTACTTAAAAATTTGTTCTGTATTTTTTTTCCTATGAATTTGAAAGTTTGAGAAATTGTGAATATGGAGGAAAGTGATGTCTAAACCCAGCACTGGGGAAGAGGAAAAACTCAATTTCTGTCTCACATTTAAGGGAGAGTCTTTTAAGAATTGGTGAAAGGTATCTTAAAATAATCATAATTGTAGCTACCACTGAGAGAATTACTGTGTCACATAATTTATTTACATTATTTCCAATCTTTACAATAATTTTAAAAGGGTAACTACCACTGTGCCCATTTTACAGATGAGGGAACTGATGTCCTAAAGTGTTAAGTTCCATCACCAAAGCCTAGTGGTTAGTAATCAGCAGAGTTGGGATTTACATTACAGGTGGGTGGTTTACTTGGCTCCAAAGGCACCTGAACCATGCTGCCTTCCACCTCCCTGGAGCAGCAAATACACTCATACATTTTTTATCTTAGGCTGTTCAGGCTGCTGCAGCAAAATATCAGAGACTGGGTAGCTTATAAACAAAGTTTTGAATTTATATCTCACAGTTCTGGAGGCTAGAAGTCCACGATCATGGTGCCAGCATTGTTAGGGGAGGGCTCTCTTATGGGCTGCATTCTTCTTGTGGTGTCCTCACAAGGTGGAAGGGGCTAGGGATCTCTCTGGAGCCTCTTTTATAAGGGCACTAATCCCATTTATGAGAGCTCCACCCTCATGACCTAAGCACCTCCCAAAGGCCCCACCTCATCTTTGGGAGTTAGGATTTCAACATATGAATTTAGGGGGCGACACAAACATTCAGACCATGGCCACACGATAGCGAATTTTTGAGAGCCAATAGAATATTTGATTCATTGTAGGCTGCTCAAGCTTAAGCTCCCTTGTTTCTTCCATGGGATATGCTACATCTTCAAAGCAGCATCCCTCTGTAGTCAGCCAGGGAGTTCTTTGTGGACTTTAGACCTCAAATTATTTAATAGTTGTAATAGGTGACATTCTCTGGTTCTCATTCAAATGTTTTAAGTTCCTTGACAAGAAAATAACCAAGCCCTATTTTTTTTGACACTAAAAATGAATAGCTGAGCTGTCCTTACAAAGGTTTAAGCGTGCAGTCCTAAGATTCTTACATTTGAACTGTAAAGGAAATACTATTAACACTATCGGTCATCCCTCTCCCTACCATCATAAGCACTCACCATATACCTGGAATGATTATACCGACAATAGCTATAGGTTTTCATTTTTCAATTTAAGCCTTCTTCTCTAATTTTTATCCAGAGGGAAAGCAAAGGAAAATAAAATTTAATGAACACATAGTGAGTAGTAAGCAATGTTCCCTATGGCCTAATTAATGTCAAGTATCTAACTGAATTCATCAAACATCTACTGAGTATCTTCTGAACATCAGGCTCTGTGCTAGGCACTTTTATGAACACAAAAATTTTTAAGATGCAGTTCTTTTCCTGGAGGATCTCCCAGTCTAGTAGGGGAATATGATTATGTTGCAGGAAGGGGGCCCCCCTTCCAGGGCCCGAGAGTGGGCTCTTGTCTAACACTCAGAAATGAATTGTCCGAGGAGACACACGTGTGGACAAAGCAAGAGACTTTATTGGGAAGGGGCACCGGGACGGAGAGCAGCAGGGTAAGGGAACCCAGGAGGACTGCTCTGCCACGTGGCTCGCAGTCTCAGATTTTATGGTAATGGGGTTAGTTTCCGGGTTGTCTCTGGCCACTCCTCTTCCTTGTGCCATATTTGGTGATTCAGGGTCCTTCCTGGTGGCGCATGCATCTCTCAGCCAAGATGGATTCCAGTGTGATGGATTCTGGGAGGTTGGTCATCTCTTCCCTCTTTTGGCCCCTCCCGGAATTCCCCTGGCTGGTTTCCACGGCAGCACCATGTTCTTTACCAGGACCTCCTGTGTGAGAAACTCAGGCAAGCAGTTATTACCCTGCCTGACCGAGGCTGGTGGTTTCAGTCAAAGGTTCCCTAACAACCATGTCTGCACAAAAACAAATAGGTAAAATAATCACTCAAGGACATGATCTATGAGAAAATGATTTTCTTCAGTAACCTGGACATTTGTCTCATTGGCTGATTCTTGAGTTAGAATTTGGGTGAATATCCATGGGATAGTGAATCAATCCTGGCCCCTCCTCAGAGCAGGGCTTCACCTGAGGGACAGTGCTGGTCAATAGCCATGATGCAGCAGGGGAGCACGACAAATCTCAAGGTTTTTGTGTGGAGGTAGAAAAACAGTCCCTAAGTTCCCTGTATAGACAGAGGGATATGATAACACGTACAGTTTGGGAATCTTTGACCTTTGGGAGTTGAGTACAATTCTAGCCCTCTGGGGTAGGCGGAATTCTAAAGACAACTCTCTGTCCCCACCCCCAAAAGACTTTTATCCCCTGGGTATTCAATCAAATACTAATCTAGATACTACAGTGAAGGGATTTTGCAGATGTAATTAAATCCCCAAGTTAGCTAACCTCAAAATATAGAGATTATCTGGGTGGACCTTTATCAGATGAAACCTTAGAAAGCAGAAAGTTTTCTCTGGCTAGCAGCAGAAGAGGAAGTCAGAAAGATGTAAGCACCAGAGGGATTTGATGCACTGTTGCTGGCTTGAAGATGGGAGGAGCACATGACAAGGAATGGAGGTGATCTTTAGAAGCAGTAAGAGGCCCCTAGCTGACAACCAGCAAGAAAGTAGGGACCTCAGTACCACGATCACAAGGAACTGGATTCTGCCAACAAGAATGAGATTGGAACTTGATTCTTTCCCTAGGTGTCTGTATAAGAGCCCAGCCTGACTGATACCTTGATTTCAGTCTTGTGATGCCCTGAGCAGAGAACCCAATGGAGTCTGCCTGCATTTTTGAGGTACAGAGTTGTGAGCTAATAAATGAGTATGGCTTTAAACTGCTAAGTTTTTGGTCATTTGTTACACAGCAATAGAAAACTGATATGCCATTAAAACCCATGGGAGTTCTCTGTCAAATACCTCTAAGCCAAGGAGACTTCAGAGCCTCTACACTCATTTATTCTCTGATAAATGGGAAAATTGAAGCCTTGTTTCATATGATAGTCAACACGGAGTAAAAGAAAGATCCTAAACTTTGGGGTTTCACAACCTGGATTCAAGTCCTGGTTCAACCCCTCTCAGTCTTGTTGGCTGTATCTGCAAAATAGGCTAATCCTCTTTTATTGAGCAGGAACATCATGAAGATGAAATGAGATAATAATATGTGGAATATAGTAAGTGCTCAGTAACAGCTATCCTTAATAAGATTATTCAGTTTAATGACTGACTTTCAGCATCTCTTTTCGAATTGTGTAACTTTGTGGAGAAGCTCCTCATCAAGATGCTGATAGCTAAAGTAGAGACCTCACTATCTTAACCTTCTCAGACTTAATGGGAATAGGTGGCAAAGGGTAACTTCTTTAAAATATCCCCGCAAAGCAGGAAAGGTAGTCCATTTCCCTGTTATTGAGGATACTTTGTGCAATTGATTTAATCTGAGTATTTACTACGTGCTGGATGGTCAGGATCTGCTATTGTTTCATTTTCTGAACTGAGGCCTGAGTTAGTTTCCCAGTGGGTGATGATAAGGTTTTATTAAATGTGTATTTAATAAAAATACACATTTAATTTTATGTGTATAAACATAAAATTTGATATTTATACACACAAAAAGGAAAGAACTATTTCTTGAATTATCATAATCAGTGAGTGTCAGTAGAATGTATCTCAGCACAGTTTGAAAACTGAAGAAACATATAGCAGGAGAATTTTTCTTCATCTCTACCCTGGAAATTCCCTAAGCGGTCAGTGGGCCTCAAAGTGCTGTCCCTAGAACTTGTTCAAAATGTCAAACTTGGGCTCGACCCCAGGCCTGCTGAGTTAGAACGTTTGGAGGTAGGGCCCAGCAATCTGTGTTTTAAGTAGGCCTCTTTGTGATGCACCTCAGACTTAAGGGCCCCTGCCTTAAGAGATTGGGGTGACTCCTAGCATCTCCCAGAAATTTTAAGTGAAATTTTCATGTGTGCAAAATGATGAACACAACCACAGAGAATTAATGAGAAATATAATGAATGATCCAATTCTATGAGAGACTGAACACAATCTCAGTTGATGTGCCTCCTAAATTTTGCATGTGTATTAAAATTTTGTAAAATAAATCACTGTGTAAATGTATCAGGAAACTAGTTTTTTAAAGGAAGAAAAAATTAGGTGGCAAATTCTTTTGTAAAGTTAAAACTCTGATTTATCTGTTTTGTAAGCAGATTTTTATGTACTGAATTTTCTTAGGAGAAGGCAGATTGTATCTGGTAGTTTTATGCATTGGAAATGCTTCTGAAGAAATATTTGATTAGTTGACATGGGAGTCAGAATATGCTAGGTTGTAGAGAACTGAGAAAAATTGCCATTTTTACCGTAAATGCTTTTAAAATGGAATTTGATACTTTTTCTATAGTTTAATTTCCCAAGCTTTTTTCTCCTCCCTTGAAAAACGTGGTACAAAGAAGGGTGAAACAGAGTGGTTTACTGGCAAGAATGTGATCCAGTGCACTTGGCTCCCCCACTTACCAGCTGTGTGACCTTGGGCAAGTTCTTTACTCCTGGAGGTGGTCAGGTTGTGGTCAGGCTCTCTAGGCTAGTGTTTCTCAAGCTTGAGAGTGCATCAGTTATCACTTGGCGAGCTGGTTGGAACACAGATTGTCTGGGGATGGGGTCTGTAGCAGTGGCCCTTTGCTGGTGTCACTGCTTTAGCTAATAGTCCAATTTTAGGTTGGGCTGGGGAGACTGGCTGTGTTCCATGACCCGCCTCTAGGAATATGGCAGGAGGACGAATCACCAGCTGGCTTAAGGAGCCACTTACTAAGAAAACCCCTGTGGTCAAGGAAGAGACTGTGCCTTTCTTCTGAACAAAAGCAGGTGATACTAGGAAGTATCTCTGTAATACTTTGTCCTTCAAGGGTCTATGGATGAAATGCATGTACAGTAACCTTTCCAGCACTATTGCAGCCCAAAAGGTTTGTGTCTTTAAACTGTATATGAAATTGTTTCAACGAATCAATTGATAATACTGTATAATACAACAGTTTTTTAAAAATGACATAACTTGTAATTTCCCATTTAAAATATTATTTTGAATTGGGAGATTCTAATTTATTGAAATTAAATTACCAAGGAAAAAGCAGAGGAGTAAAGGTGTTTCCTCCAAGGTCAAAAGCAGGTTGGGTCATTAGGCATTTGTAATATAAAAACGTTAAGCTCCTGTGACTAGGGTCCTAGCTGTGATCCCTTTCCTATCTCTCACAGTATAGTATCAAGTATCCTAATAAGAAATTATAATAGCTAACATTGACTGAGTGCTCATTGTGTACCAGGCACTGGTCTAAGCACTTTCCATTTACCAGTACATTTGATCTTCATAACAACTCTTTGATGTAGGTACTGGTCTTATTGCTGAGATGAGGAGGGTTGCGTTATTTGCCCAAGGTCAGGGAGTTGGTAAGTGACAGAGCCAGGGTTCAAACGCAGGGGGGCTTTCTTGAGAGCCCATGTTCTAAAGCTTGTGCTGTATCAGCTCTTGTAGCAGAATGATTTCTGCTGTGGTTTTCAGTCATCCGTATCTCTGTGACTTGGCCAGATAGATCCTCTGTGTCCAGGGGACCAGAGCACTTCACACATAGCCCCCTCCTACTGGCCTGTGCCACACACAAGACCTTCACATTGCTCTCCCGTTGACCACCTAACCATGCCCAGCATCTGGACTGCTCTTGCAACATTATGTTCTTTAATTGACTTCTCCTTTTGCCTTGGAACTTTCTTCCAGCTTCTCTTGGGAAACTGTTTACCTCAAATCTGTGTGTAAACCAGGCCATCTGCCCCATGGGGTTCAGGGCAAATAAAATGGAGCCTTTATCTCCGGCCTGTCTCTGGGACCCCTGGGGCCTTCTCACTTTACTGTCACCCTTGCTCTTATCCAGTCCATCACTTCACTGTCTACCAGCTTCTCTCTGTGGTCTTACCCCTGTTTCTACCTTCATGCTGGCCTCCTGGACTTGAAGATAAAAATCAGCTCCCCTCATTTGTCACTTAGTCCTTGGTAAAGACTTCGTTTGAATTTACTTACTGAATCTTCTCCTTCTGAGCCACTTCAGGGAAATATCCACACCAGACCCAGTTCTGGGCAACTGTGGTCCCATGCAGGGGTTGGGAATGAGACAGATGTTTAGAGTCTCATTTAAACCAAGTTCTTAAGAACTTAACCTCACCTCCTTCCTTCCCAGGTACACGAGCATTTCAGTAGTGGCTCTGCCATGGTCCATTGGTTTATTTCAGGCAGAAAACAGGCTGCAGAAAGTTCAAGCTGGAGGCATGTTTCCTAGTGCCCTTCAATTCACACCTATTCTAATATGCATAAGGCATCGCTAAGGCTGACTCTTAATATATTCTTTTAATTAATGGAAAGTGGAAACAATCTAACATCACGATTTACATGATGTTTTATTGAATTAATTTTTCCTGTAGTGATTCTCTGACAGATGGAAGAGATCTGGCCAAGCAGCAACCTTTTCTGAAACCTTTCAAGTCAGGTGCTCACAAAACCTGGAAAAGGAAACCGATCGACAAATTACATCCAAAGTTCCAATCTCCTTTGTTTGTTCAGGTCATTCAGGATATCATTATCACGTTAATGGAATTTTCTTATTTCTATTTACAGATCCTTTTGTGTGCACATTGTAATCTGATTTGAAAAGGAGGGGGAAGAAACCTTCCTTCATTTTCATCTTTTCTGAAAGCTTAGCTCACACGCTAGAGGTGTTGAGCCAATAGATTTATTGGCTATCATGAAAGAGATTCCTGTTACTTTTTCATTTCTCCTGCCTCTAATTCTTTGATTTCCATTTCTCTAATTCTTATTTTGTCAGTTGATAGTAACTTATCCATGTTCTGGTGTGAGGTGAAGCCAGAAGATCCTACAGGTCCCTGTAGTCAAAGTCAGATACGAAGTGAAAGCTAAACCCTTAGAAGGGAGGTTGCAGAGTATTTGGGGATAACTCAGGCAAAAAAAAAATCTGTAATTTTAACTGTATTTAAGTGTGTGCCTTCTCACTCCATCAAAGTAGTTAAATCGACTGTGAGGATAGTCCCAGGTTCACTGCAAAAGAACTTAATTCTTCATTTGATTTTACCGAGAGAGAACATTTTTATAGTGTTGTGATTCAGGGGTGATCATTTCATTCACAAATGGTGTGTTTTAGGCAGTAAACAAATATTATTTTCCAGACCCCAGAGATAAGTTTAGGCAAGGCTCAAATCATCTGGTGCTAAATTTGGGGCCCAATTTCAAACAAGTTGGCAGTGTTTCTTTATGGTGCAATATGGCTGTGTATGAAGGTGGAAATTTTATCCTGTGCTAGCTAGCAATGATAAGTGGGAGCAACAGCCTTAACAAGAGTTGATCAAAGGTCCCAGTCAAATCCCATGTCTGCAGTCTTGGAAAATTACAGCTCATATAACAGATCTTATAGAAAATCTTTTCATTTCTATGAATTTCACTAAATCAGAGAATTTCCTTGCTACTCTATTTGGTTTCCTTCCTCCCATAAGTAATTACTTTTTATTTTAAGTGACAGAATCACTTTAATTTTGCATTTTTTCATCTTTATATAGACCTTGGCAAAGATTAATCTGTCCAGAATATTCTGGGTACTTGGCTCCCGTGTTTCAGATTGTAAATGGGATACAGCAGGCAGCTTGCCTTTCTCCTGCCTTCTAGGTTTATTTGAATGTAAAATTATATAACAAAACAGTGTTTCCTTGCACCTCCTAGGTCCCTATCAAAGACAGAGAGAACTACCCTCCGAGTCGCTGTATATTCACCAGTAAACTCACAACTGCCCTGCTGGGGCTTAGGAAATCCTGATGCCGTGAGGAAGAAAGTCCATACAAAATTAATCCAGGGCCAATTCCTCCTCTTGTCCATTTTCTTGATCTCCTCATATCTCTCCTCTCATCGCTTGCAATCTCTTTCCTCTTTTCATTCTTACTTGATCTCCTCTTTGCTTTTCCTTTTTCAAAGCCAGCTTTTTTCTGTATATTTTTCTTTCCCCTTTAGGTTAGTGTTTCTTTTCTTTGTGCCCCAACTCCCATTGTCACGCCTCTGATTTGTTTACCCCTTTCTCTTAAAAAGGAACAGAGATGCTTCTACTAGTGTGGTCTGGAGTGAACTGGATCGATCTTAAGACTTCGGTTAAAATCAACTCCCATGCTCCCCCACCCTGCCTCCCTGCCCCCTCAAAAGTAGCAGATGAATCTGCTGCCATTTGACTAGTCTGTTTCTTTTGTGTGTGCACACTCATGTACTAAGGGTATGTGTGTGTATGAAATAGGAAACAAAGAGGGAATGTATAATGAGACTGATAACACCATATCCTTGGGGCACCAACTAAATGGGTCAGAGTCTTCAGGGTAGTCCCTGGCCCTAGTCTAATGTGTTTATTTGCTCTTGGGGTAAATGGCAAGAGGAAAACCCTTCATCCTCTTCTCTGTACGTTCTCTGCTTTCATTTTAATCTATCTTCTTGCTCCTAATCAAGCCATTGAGATGCTTCACTTAAAAGCATGGGCTGAGCCTTTGGGTAATGCCCCAGTTTGTACACACTCTTGAAAATGCTAGAGGCAGAGATTAACGGCCCTCCTTGGGCATCACGCTTAATGGCTTCACCCCTGAGGTGCTTTTTGCTTTTGGGAGGTGACCCAACCCTAGAGGAACCATCACTTTCCTACCCTTTTCCCTGACACCCCAATCTCTCTTTCACATACACATAGTTTCACTCTATGTCCTTACAGAATTCTAGAATTTGAAGGCAAAAATAGAGATAATTTAGAACTTGATTTTAGAAGTGAGGATATTGACTTATATAAAGGTGAAGTAATTTATTTAAGATCACTCAGGAAATTGGTAATAATTACGGGGACTATGTTTTCCAATCTAATACTGAGACTCATAATCTGACAAAAACAATCATAATAGCAGCAACAAAGACAGCAACAACAACAATAATCACTGCTGTTAATTGATTATTTATAACTCCAGGCATTGTACAAGGTACATTGCATCTTATTTGGTCCTCCTAGCAACCCTCTGTGGGGTAGGTTATTATTTTTTATCCAAATTTTATGGATAAGGGAGGCTCAGACAGAAATCCACTTCATAAATAAAAATAGGGCAAAGCTAAGTTGTAAATCTGTCTCTCTAATTCCAAAACTTGTGCCCTACATAGTGGGGTACTAGAGCCATCTTGTTCATTTGGTTCATGGGAGCTGATTTTTTAGCATCTCTTCCCAAATCAGTGTTTGGTGACATCACGTTAGTAGCTTGAAATCAGCCATGATAAAGTATTTATATCATGGAAATTGGCAAAGATAACAGACCACGGCATGGTTTTTATTTGCTGGAGAGCTTAGAGTTATTACCATTTACCAACACACCACTGCCTATATGTATTTTTATAATAGTGCCCTTTTGACAATGGAATGAGATTTTTTAAACGTCATGACTCTCCTAGAAAATCTGGATCGTCTGATCACTATCATGCTGGTGGAAAAACCTAAAATAAAATTCAGATGTCTACACACTTTTCACTCACAAAAAGTGCTCTTTTTGTCATCTCTTGCTGGAATTTTTCTTCTGTGGTAATCTTAAATCCACCAGCTGTGTGTTAGACAAGGAAGGAACAGAAACCCATTCAGTACAATGTAAGCTGGTAAGAGAAAGTCTACTGGGAAGATCCAGGGGCGCTGGGGACATCCATCCCACAGAGGCCCACCACAGGGAGTGTAGCCCCCTGTGGGAGTGGAAGGGCAGTCCTGAGCACCTTATCTCATTACTCCAGAACCTCCTGGGTTCCTGTCATTGCATGTCTCTCTACGTCCATGTCTGTAGACCAGCCTTTTCTGCTTCGGTGTGATGTAGCCAACACCCTGAATCCTCTGGGTTCTCATTCCAGGCAGTCGCAATTAGACTCAGTGTTTTTGATCCATTTCCCACCTTCCAGAAAGACTATGCTGTAAGCAATCTGAGGGGAGAATCTGGGGTTTACACATTTCTAAGTATCTGATACATTGCCTCACACTTGGCATTTAATAGGAAATAAGAGTTGAAAGGGAAGAAGTGGCACTTGTGGACAAGAATATATTTCTCCAAACTGTAAAAAAGAAAGCCAAAAAAAAAACCCCCCAAAAAACCCCAAAAACCTTTCAGTAAGAGAAATGAAGACTAGAAAATAGTCTATAAACAAAACCATTCTAGTGGTCAGTATAGATTGTTACCAGTGAGATCTACCATGGATCCATCAAGGGGCTTATGGTGTCACTTCCAACATCCAAACGTGACATTCCATTGGAGTCCAGTTCAACATGTAACATTTTGAAAGTCCCTCCCACGTTGCTTTACCCCCTTACAAGGTTATGGCTAAAAGCAGAACCAGTGTAAAAATAATCATTTTGTGAAATTACATGCAAATAGAAGAAATCATACTCAAATTAAGGAAAATGACCATGTTTTCCATAGTCAATCTTTAGAAAACGGCCTTTAAAATAAGTGCTATACCATCCTTAACTTTTTTGGGGGTTAATGAGGAGCAAAATGTGTGCCCTCAGGATCAGGAGCTCTAGAGTTCAAATGATCAATGCAATTGGAAAAATTTCTTGGCCTGCATATTGGACTTAAAATCTCATAAGATGCAAGAGGGAAGAGATATGGGAACATATGTATATGTATAACTGATGCACTTTGTTATAAAGCAGAAACTAACACACCATTGTAAAGCAATATACTCCAATAAAGATGTTAAAAAAAAATCTCATAAGAAACGATTTTATTTGTGCTGTTAGAATGTGAAGGCCTAAAGCCTTCACTTGTCCTGGAAACTACTGTGAAGATTAAAAATAATTGCACAAAAGCCAATCTAAATTTTCCAAGATCAGGAAGAATGATGGTTTAGTCTGAGGGTTTGAGTTTATTTTATCCTCTTTCAGTGTCTGAGTTTATTATTAATACTTTATCTTTGAAATGCTATAGATAATATAATCAACTGTTAATTTGGGGAGGACTGATTATCCACACTGAGGTTTACTTGTAGCACATCTTGCTTTTCGCTTCCGGGTAACGTAAACGTTTCTGCTTAAGCAGCTCCTCCAGTGACATTATCACCATCTCACTAAGTTTATTCTTACATGGAATTGCAGCCTGCTAGGAACTGGAGGAGGTATGTTCTGGTTGACTTGTTTTAAGATAAAATAATCAATTGCTCTTGTCTTTCTAATTTCTCATTCCCTTTCTCTTCTTTTTTTCCCCACCTTTTCCTTGCCAGCTGTGAGACAGATGGTAATGCAGCAGAGAATAAATAAGGGCCCCTGTAATCCAGCTGGTGCTTTTCTCCTGTGGCACCTCTGGTGCTGCATTTACCCGGCTACTGAGGGGCGTCCAAGAGAACTGAGTGGCAGGGAAAGCTGGGGACATATACTGCACTGACTTTTTTTCCCCAGTGTGCACTGGCATGACCCTGCAAGGCGTTAAAATACTGAAATATGTTAGCAGTTGTTGATACATAGTCATTGGTTCAAGTCCCTTAGCACGTAACTGCTCCCCTCATCTACTGCTCTGACTTCTAGTGTTCCAACTCTGGAGTCTCCTGGACCTCCTCACCACCTGTAGGATTGATACTTGGCACAGAAAGGGGTCTTAGGACTTCTTTTACTGCTTTGTAAAACCACTCTTATTGATTGATTGATTGATTGATATATCCTATGTGCAACTCACCCTAGTCCATATATATTTTTAAAAATTAGTCAAAAGTATAACCTCAGTAATATGCATGGTTTAGTGAAATATCTCTGCCTAGACCCTGCCTAGATCATCTCCTTGTGTTTTGGTTCTGACTTGGTCATCATTTCAATTTGGGTGCTTTCCATTGCAAGTGACAGAATACCTAATGCAAATGTATCTGCTTCACGTGATTAAACACCTACAAGGAAAGGATAAGGTGTGGCTTTTTAAAAAATATTTATTTATTTATTTGGCTGCCTCAGGTCTTAGTTGTGGCACATGGGATCTTTGTTGCCTCATCTTTTTAGTTGCAGCATGCAGGATCTTTAGCTGTGGCATGTGGGATCTAGTTCCCTGACCAGAGATCAAACCCGGGCCCCTTGCATTGGGAGTGCAGTGTCTTAGCTACTGACCTGCCAGGGAAGTCCCTAAGGTGTGGCTTGATCCAGGGCTCACATGGTATCACCAGGGCTTAGATTCTTTTTCTTGTTTTGGCCTCACTTGCTCAAGCCTGGCTTTGTAATGAGACCCTACCTCTTCTCAGGTTCACTACAGCAGCTCTCTCAGTCATCTCCAGAGAGAAAGGGACCAGGAACATTCCTCTAATGTTCCCAGATTAATGTCTTAGAATTAATTGAGTCTTTTGGGCCCTCATTGACTTGCCCATCCCTGAACCAATCACTGTGGCTAAGGGAATGAGTATGCTGATTGGCTTAACTTGGGTCACATGCTCTACTCCAGTATCTGTGGTTGGAGTTGCTTTACTGAAAATACGCAGACTGTGTCCGCTCCCGGATCCCCAAATGAAGGGGTTTCTCACTTGGTATCACCTGAGGGTGGTAGACGCTGACAGGAATGTGTCCTACAGTCAAATCATTGATTCACTTCTTTATTCTGTATTATTTATATCTTATTTCCAAATGGACAATTCTTTGTATGGGTAGGTTTACTCCAACTGTAGAGAATTTTCATTCTCTCATGACCACTTGGAATTTAGACCTTAATTGCAAAACTTCATAAACTACGTCTCTGTGTCCTTAATTTGCTACTATGCATGTGGCACAATGGCAGAGACCTTGTCTATCTGCTCCTCTGTTTTCTGCTCAGTAAATATTTACTGAAAAAAAAATAGAGGTTTCTTCTTCTTTGGTGCACTGAGGTGTGCCTCTTGTTACCCTGGAATGCTGCTGCCGCCTGGGTCCTCTGTTTCTGGGCTGCACTGGGAGGTGGTGATAGGACGAGTTTTATAAACAGCCTTGATATTTGGTAGGAGGAACACAATTCCAGGAAGGGGTAGTTGAAAAGCGTTCTCTTTAAGAGGAAATCACTGACTATTTTACTTCCTGAATCTCAGATATAGCAGACATTCCTCTTTGTTGTAGTTCCTCTGGGGTCACTATTTAACTGCTCATCCCACTGACTGTGAGTTACTATCACCTGTGCTCTCAGATCCATTCGTAGAAGGAATAGCTTTGTAGTGGCACTGATGGCAGGAAGAAAATGGGACCTCGCACTTCTGAACCTATTGTCAATAAATACCACTATATACAGGATTATATACAGGGTTTTCCTTGTCAGTCTTACTGTTTGATATGATTTTCTTCCATGTAGCAATCAGAGGGCAACAAAGGAGTACTGGACAAGGCTTGTGGTTTTCATCCATAGGCTGGGAATTCATGGAGGTTTCTTCGATTTCCGATTGTGTAGCCCCACGACTGTCAACCCCAGGATGAGCCGCCAGGTGGCAAACTCCAAGGTCTCTTTTCTTGATGAGCAGCATCCCTTACCTTCACATGGCACATCATGGTTCACAAGACACTCACACACTACTGTGCTAGCTCCTTTGATCTTTGTAACAGCCTTGTGAGGTAGACAGGGGCAGGGATTGTTATGCTAATTTTACCAATAAGTAAATTAAGATTCAGGCAGAAGTTACATGATTTGCTGGAACTCCTCAAAGGTGTGCAGAACTAGATCCAACTCAGATTTCTAGACTCCTAGCCTAGTAGCTTTTCCATGGCATCGAACTTGGGTGTCTTATTTCTAGAGTTGATCTAAACTCCTGAAAGAAGGGCCCTATTGACATTCTCTTCGTAGCCCTAATGGCATCACACCTAGCTGTCTATGCATCTATTACTGGGGTCTCAGCTGCCAAACTGGAATTGAAGCAGCAGGAAGGTTCACCAGGAGGTTCTCTTTCGCTTGGTCCCAGAGAAAACGCACTTACGGCTTCTGTGTCACGTCCACCTGCAATTCAGAGCCTGGCCACTGGTCATCTTCCATGCCTGTCATAAGTGCTTTGTGCTCTTCCTTCCTCTCTTTGTGTGACTTTTAGGCCAGTTTGAATGAGAGAGATGTGTGACAGTGCATTCTTCTACCCTCCACCTAATGGGATGCCCAGCTTATTGACATCCAGGGAGACAAGTTGATTCATTTATTTTCAAATTTTTTACCTTACATGCAAGTGTTTAAAAAATACATTACTGAAAAATTTAAAAATTGTCTTTCTTTTTTCCTTATACATATTTGTTAGAGTTGTAATAAACATGCATGCATGTTTGTAGGAGACATTTTCCATTTAATTTTATAAGCATTTTTATACATTTCTACAGAGTCAGCATTGAGCACCTCCTATACGCTAGGTGCTAATCTAGGCAGTTTTCTATGGTCTGTTCAGTCAACGGACTATGATTTACTCAATCATTTATCTATAGATGTATATCCCCTCCCCATTTTTCCACTATTATAAATAGAAGTGCAATGAATATATGTGGGTATACAGCTTTTTTTTTTACATTTTTCTTAGGATTAATTTCAATAAGTGAAATTACTGGGTCAAAGAGTGTGAATATTTTTATGGTCATTAGTACTTATTGCTAAATCGCTTTTCAGAAAGGCTGTTTAAATTTACAATGCTATCAGTATTGTAGGAAAATATCAATTTTACTGGACCCTCATCAGCATCTGATTTTATCATTTAAAAAATGCTAAGAGGCCGAAAAATGGTACTGTGATTTTTTTTTTTAAACTTGTATTTTGTTGCTTAAATTGGGAAAGGTGAACATTTTTGCAAATTGTGTTTTCTAGTTTTATTTGAGAATTGTCTGTTTTATTTTAGGACAGTGGATTTATGAATTGTGTCACTGCAGGTCAAATAACCACAGCAGCCAAGTTCGTGAAGGGAACAAGCCCTCCCGTGTTACAATATTGGTTCCTTCCCTGTCCTTCCCCTGTTGTAGGCTAATAGGACACTTACATTTGTTGCATCTATTTCCAGAAAGATGTCAGTGGTCTCCTTTCCCTCTGCTTTGACAAAACAGCTGTGAAGGAGCCAGGAAGCCAGTGTGCAGGAACTGCCGCAGGAAAAACCCCAGAGTGGCAGGAAGTTACCCTAATAGGGTGAAAATTAAGAAACGACTCTTGGCACAGCTTGTTTCCAGGCTACGGGTGGTACTTCCATGCCTTAGCAATTATTCTCTTAGAATCAATTTGGTGGCTCTTTAAAAAAAATTAGATTTGAACCTGAAGGGGGTTAAAGCGAAAAGGATAAGAGCTTGGAAAATATTTAATTTTGTTTAATGAAGACATTATTCTCATCTTCCCCACTGAGTTGAAAAGGCAGTTCTTTGAAACTTTTTCTTGGTCTTTACTATTTTGTGCAAAATCATCTCGTTTTAGGTTATACATTTTGGGGCTCAGGTAGGCGGTAGACACCTGCACAAGGAAAGGACTAAAGCCTTTTTATTCTTTATTTGCAGAAAAAATATCGGGGACATCAAGCCACTGTTTGTCGGTGGTGTTTGGTGGTGGTCCTGGGGTGGGGAGGTGGAGTCGAGGATGCTGAATGGCTACTGCTTCAAAAGTTGAGGGGCAGGTGTGTTTGCATCCACCTGCTTCTGTGTCAGGAGTGCAGAGCCTGAGTCTCTTAATGCTTTCTCTCCTCATCCCCCAATCACTTTCTTATATGTCTACCATTGTGACTTACAGAGAAAGGGCTCCTCAGTTGTGTCTATTTCATTTCCCTCTTTTTGCTTTGGGTAGGTCTTGGATTGATTGACAGGAATCTGGCAGACACTGAAAAAATATTATTCTCCTGAATGGAAAATAGTCAATATTTATTTGTTTATTATATCATTTATTCTCTGCGCCCTTTTGGCACATAATAACTCTGAGAAGTTAACAGTGGAATAATCTTTCCTTTAGTTTCAAAGGATGTGACCTGTGTTTGGTTGCTAAAGGTATAGATATCTCATGGAAGATAGTGATTGTGGAAACTAGACTGGTGAACTCTTTGAGGCAGGTCGTGCCTTGCTTATCTCTATGGGTCTTCATTCATGGCACAGAAGAGATGCTCGGTACCTGGTTATTGAGCTGAAGTCAGCACCTCGAAGGGCATCTTCTGTTTCATTCCCTGAAGCTTCACTCTGAGGATAAGTGGGCAGTTATTAATGTACTCAGTAGACCTAATTTGATTTTAATAAATTCATAGAAATGCTGTCCATTCATAACATCATCAATTTCAGCCTTTGAAGAGATCTTGGAGTTCAGTTCCTCTAAACCTGCCTTCAGAACTGAGCTAAAAAAGAGTCTCAAAATCTAGAAACAATGGGTAAAACTAGTAAGGTGGGATTTAATAGGGATTCAGTCAACATTCTATTAAATGTTTTTGAATCTATCCTGTGTGCAAAGCTAGTTGAGAATGAGTTTGCAACAATGCGTAAGACCCAGTCCTTGGTGTTGGTTTCTTAAGAAATAATAGGGGTAGATATAGACCGGCTTCAATATTACAAAAGAAAAAATTAATTATACTTATTTATTCATTTATTCATATACTCATTATATGATTCACTCACTGACAAAGTCAGTTGAGCATATAATGTGCCAGGCACAGTAGATAATGGAGAAGACCGGTAGAAAAGAACTGGGGACTTTAATCAACCAATGTGGCTTGAATGCTTCCAGTGATGGGCTGCTCTTTACCTCCCAGAGTGAGCCATACATTTTATTTTATTTTATTTTATTATTATTATTTTTTAAATAAATTTATTTATTTATTTATTTATTTATTCTTGGCCGTGTTGGGTCTTCGTTTCTGTGTGAGGGCTTTCTCCAGTTGCGGTGAGCGGGGGCCACCCCTCATCGTGGTGCGCGGACCTCTCACTATCACGGCCTCTCTTGTTGCGAGCCATACATTTTAAAACAGCTCCCTACAAATTCTTATTAAATATTAACTTTTATACACTGGTCCTAATTCTACCATATGAAAAACTATGGAAAAATTATAAATCCTTTTTACATTATAATCCTGCAAATAATTGTCTGGAGCCCCTGCTTATCTTTAAAAACTTAATGTGAACATCATCTCCTCTGTGAAGTCTCTGTGAAGCTCCCCAGGAATTGTTTCTTCTCCCTTATTACTGCAGGCAAGTAGTTCTAAAACTCACTGTGTATTAGAGCATCCTAGGGAATAATTAAAAATATAGATTCTACAGCTACACTCCAGTATATTAATGAAGCTCCCTAGAAAATCCTGAGGCAGGTGGTTCACAAGCTAACCTAAAGGTTAACTATTGTATAGAGGAGATGAACTTGCATTATGGAGCACCTACTGTGTGCTTGAGGGTGCCCTTGTTTGGTTATCATATCTATGCATTTTTATTGTTTGTAAACATCTCCATTATCACTTATTGAATTGTAATTTAACTATTTCATTATCTATCTACATTCCCCACATACTGAAAAGTTTTCATTCATTTTTGATATTCCCTAGGATTTACCGCAGTGCGTTGTCCATGGTGGGGTCTCCATTAGTGACTGTCCAATGAATGAATGAGTGGAGGTCAGAAAAAAAGCTTAACATGAACATTTGTACCACACTGTAAGGTAGGAAAACTAAACCAAGATTTTCAGAAAGGCTCCAGGTTATGCCTTCAATACTGCATCCAGGTCAGAGTGCTCGAGGGACTAGGGTATTACCCTAGGAGTTGAGGAGCTTAGCTAATAGTCACAGCTTGGCCACCAAATCACTGCTGGGGCCCAAGGTTTCTCCTTTGTAAAGAGAAGGTACTTGCCTATATAATCTGTTGGCTTCCTTCTGGCACTGTAATGTGCTTACAGTTTCTGATATGATATCAGCCTCTGGACCAGGATAAAGGGGAGGATGATTGAGAGAAACTCTTCGCAGGGTATTGGTAAGATACTGGCCACTGTGTTTAGTGGTCTTATATTGCAGCTGGAGGAGTGAAGTGTATTCAAAAACTCTTCCTTCTCCCCTTATTCAGGAAGAGGGAGTGAGAGGGGGAAGGTAGATTGGTCAACTAAATCAGGTCCTTTTGAGATCTTTAGGTCTTCTTTTTCATCTGCTGGTCATCAGATCAATAAAGATTCACTAAAGATTTCATTGAAGGGATGGCGAGGCCCTTCATTTCAGAGACTTGCTTTGAGTGGTTTGAAATAGTTACCACCTAATGGCTCTACTATATTCCTGGAGCCCTGAGTGGCTGTTTAACATTCAAACTGCGTGGAGCCAGTGAGAGCTCCCAACAGAGAAGGGAATTAACTGTTTGGTGTATTTTAATAAGTGAGTGAGCAAAGATCATGTGAATCGATTATCAATTTGGCTAACTTTCTTGCAGGGCTGTGTAGAAGAATTAAATGCAAACAGACTGCATGTTTACCAAAGAGGAATACACCTTGAAGTGGGTATTAGGATTCTTGAATGTGATTTTTGTAATGCACTGGAGCTTTTTATCCCCTTTCCTTATTTCTCTCAAGAACATGTGTTGGAATTGAAGGTGGAAATCACTTTAAAAATCTGATTAGATATAGGACTAGCATACAGAGGACCTATTCCTCTAATGGGTGCATTTGAGACCATCCCAGTATCTTCTTGTTAGTCCAGAGATTACTGCCAGAGCCCCCAACTCTAGGGACGCTTGAGGATGACACTAAGTTTGTACTGACACTGGGTGGGATGCCTGCCCTGAAGACTGGTCCTATTTATTCCATCACACTTGCTTGAGGAAGACTGGCAAAGACATGGCACCAGAAAGCTGAATTGAACTAATTTTACCTCTGGGATGTCACTGTTTGATAATAACTGGAAAAGAAAACTTAGAAGGAGCTTTGACTCTAGTTCTTCCCTCTTCTTTTATCTTCTCTGTCCTCATTCTTGGCTTGCTAACAGGGAAGTACAGCTGTTTATATATTCATGGCTGGTGAACATTGTTCCTCTATCTGAGAAGGCAGCTTGGGAAGAGAGAGACACTGGACCTGTGAGAAAGGAGGGGACCAGGCCCTTGGCCAACCAGTTTCCTGAACCGGCATCTTCCTCTGTTCCCCCTTTCTCCTTGGGGACGTGTCTGATGGCACCCAACACAGGTGTGTGTTATCCTGTCTACTACTTACTGCTGTTCTCTGAGCACAGTGCCAGGTACATGGTAGCTACTGAGTCATTGCTGTTGAATGACTGAATTAGTAACCTCTTATGAGCTATGAAGTGATAAACATCCTTTTTCAAAATTTTTGACTGTTGGACCTTTCCAGGTATTCCTAAATTTCTGAGCTCTGTCATCAAGTGTTAGCTTTCAAGTGACTGTGCAGTTGAATTTTAAAAGTCCAAAGATCTCATGTTTTATTTCATTATTACTGGGTCAAGTAAACTGGAAGACCAGAAGCTCACTGGACTCAAGGAGGAGATGCTGATCTTAATAAAACATGAGAATTGAAGTGACAGTGACATGTTACATTCTTTATATTTTCAAGATGTAAATACAGATCACCCAAAGCAGCCAATTCATAGTAAAGTGATGAAAGATCAAAGAGGAGTTTGGAAAAAGAATGGAGAACTGTTGTATTTTTACTGATTAGTGAAGTACTAGAGGTCCCATGCAGGGCTGGCTCTGGCTGGTGGAAAGGGTCAGGGTTCAGCATCCTTGGTGGCTGTGAGGGCATCCTCTGCTGCTGCCGGGGCCCCTCCCCTCAGGTCTCCCAGGTTGTCACACTAAGACCTGGAGACTTGGCTCCCATTTCCTGGCTCTTTCCCACCCCACATGTCATACTCACCAGACTTGTGCCTGCCTGACCAGGGCTTGCTTGGTTGACCAAATTGCTTGTATTTGACGAATTAAATTGTAGTAAGACCTGAAGGTTTGGTATTTTACTTTCTAGGGTTATTTGCACTTTAACTGGGCATGCATGGACTCTTGGTTTAGCTCAAGGAAATAAATTATTGATGCTTGAATTCCAACCAGGCAAGTAGGTGAGGCAGATATTTTTCTCAGGTTTATGTTCTAGTGTCAGCCCTCAAATCATGTGACTGGACATAGCACATTTCTTTGCCTTCCTCTTTTCTCTTCTGCTGCTTCTTCTGTATCCTTTCCTTCTTCTTCCTCCTTCTATTCCCTTTTTTCTTCAAATTTTTCTTTTTAAAGATCTGGGTAGACCCTGGGGTCAGAAGCTATACTCAGTATTGCCTTGTGGTTAAAGGAAAAGCTTTCAGAGTGGCCTTGGTCTTAGAGCTAGACTGGAAAATGGTGGTAGTTGTGAGCAAGTTGGCAGAAGGGAACTCTGAGATTGAATGCTTTGGGATTTGGATGTGGCTCTTCTACATTGCCACCACCTTTGTACCTTGGTAAGTTGAAAATGCCCTTGGAGTTTTCTGCTTCCTAACATGGAGGGTTATTATGTGGGAGATTTGGGTCACTGTGTTTCTCCTCTGTGGAAGACAGAATCAGAAGAATAAGGTTAAGTGCAGCAGTAGACATAAGATTTGCATAGAAGGAAAACCTCATGACCGGTAAGATTTGAATAAATGATTGTGAGTGGTAGTAATAGCATAACCATTTCAGTAGCTGTTTACAAAGAATCACCTTCATTATCTATGGTTACATAAAATTATGACTGGAAGGCAGGGGATTTGGTTGGCATTGGAAAACTTTAGAGGCCCAAGTCACTTCACTGATGTTATTATTTCTACTAATCAGTGAATGGCATACTCTAGATCTGTACCTTTCAATACAGTAACCACTAGCCGCAGTGGTTGCTGAGCATGTGAAATGTGGCTAGCCCAAACTGAAATGCATTATAGGTATAAAATATACACTGGGTTTTGAAGGCTTGTTAAAAAAAAAAAGGAACATCAAATATATTGTTTTGTTTAATATGGATTATAATATATAATATTTGGACATATTGGGTTAAATAAGAGATATTGTTAAAATTATTTTCAATTGTTTCTTTTACTTTTTTTCAATGTAGTTACTAGAAAATTTAAAATTACATTTGTGGCTCACATTTGTGGCAGGTGTTGTATTTCTGTTGGACAGGACTGATCTGAATCCTACACTTTCAATACACAGATTTTCTATAAACATTGAAAAGACATTAAGTCATATTTTATATTCATCCATTTTGCTGGATGAGTTTCATCATTACCCCCAAAGTTTGCTTTGTTATCAGTACAAGAGCTCTGGTGACAGGCCTCTTGGATGTCACTTCTTGGAAATGTCTGGAGACACAGCACCTACTGGGTGTGCATTTTAGGTATTTGCTCAGGAGGATTTGATGGGGATCTCCTTCCTCTAGGGAGTGGCGTAGAAACTTTGAAAGACAAGTTTTTGTCTGTGGATAAAATCTTATTTTTTTGGAAGAGAGCATCATATTTTGCATTCTACAAGAAAAATTACATGTTTAATGAAAACGTTAAGAATTCCTTGGATTACCAGTGAAGGATGAGAGAGTCTCACCTTGGGACAGTTGAGATCCTCATTTCTATTCAATATTTCTTCTCTGCTATGGGTCATTCGAATTATTACCTGCCTAGATAGCCAATTAGGCTATAAGAGCTATGCTGTAATCTCTGTGTATTACTTAAGATTGGATTTGGCTGAAGGAAACAATAAACAATAGGCTATAAGAGCTATGCTGTAATCTCTGTGTATTACTTAAGATTGGATTTGGCTGAAGGGACTCATACCAACAAATAGAGGCTTTAAAAAGATAGAAGCTTACGTCGTCTCTCCTGTATAAAATGTGGTGGTATGAGTCCCGAAGTGCTGTAGTGGCTTTGTTCCACTCTGTTCCCAGGGACCTAGGCTCCTTTTAGCTCCTACTCTGCCATCCCTTGTGTGGCTCTCTTTCTCCTGCTCCCAGATGACATCCTCCATGTTCCAGAACGTGGAGAAAGGAAAGGAACAGAAGAGAAGAGGGGCAGAGTTTATGCAATAGTTGTTCCTTAAAGTTTCAAAAACTGCCACACAACAAATGTACTTATATCTTATTGGCCAGACTTTGGCCTGAGTGGCTGTATGCTGGGCTAAAATTCCTGTGTCTATGAAAGAAAGACAGAATGGATATTGTGGGACAGTACTAGTCTTTGCACCTTGTGTTGTTATCCATGATGAGCATTCCTTTATTACAAATTACATAGTTTATTACTTCAGAGCTCTGCCGCATAGTTACCTCATATAGCTCCGTGCAGGAAAGCAGGAAAGCCTGTTTCATGTTTGGCCCTAATCCTTAAGAAAAGCCAAGTTATCTCTGGAGAATATCTGTCATATGTGATAAAATAATAACAACAACACTTTACATTTGGGGATGGATGGGGCTACTAACCTGTGAACCTGATTTTGTGCACTTAGGATACCAGGATCTTGAGAGTAATAGTCCAGTGGGGTTGACCTGGTTCCTATGAATATTTAGAGGGGGTTCTTTACCATGGGAATTAATGAATATAACAAAAGAAATTTCTGAGCATGCCTGAACTCACCCTTCAGAATGAGAAATAAATGTCTTTGGCGTGGTTACTTGCTTAAGCCTAGGCCAGGTAAGCCTGGGCACAGCTACCAGAATGATGGGACCAGTGTGCCACATGCCTTCTATTTTCATGAAGGTTTGAGGGTCTGAGAAAAGGAATATGTGTGTGTCCATCCCTGCTGTCAGTGCTTTGTTCCTTGTTCACCAACCAAGGGCGTCGTGTTGCTACTAGGAAGGAGACCCATAGCAGAGGTCACCAAGGTTTTAGCGGAACTTTATTTTTTGTTTATATTTGACTTTCCTGGAGCAATTGCTTTTCTGTATATACTGGTTGCTGTACACAGAGTTTCCCATAATTCCATAGCATTTCCAAAATTCGGACTTTCTTTTCAATGGGAGTAAACCCAGGAGTTTCCTTTCTCCAGCTTCATCCAAAAGAATCTAGACTTTTTTACTGAGCACTCTGTTAAAGGATCAGCTTTTTCTTTCCCACTTGGTAAGATAATTTTCTTTTCACAAATTATTGCATTGAAGCTTCGAAGAAAAAGCCATTCCTTTAATGTTAGATAAAGCATATTTATAGCTCCTTTAAAAGGTCCCCGATTTAACAAATTTGTGTGATTTCACAAGTTTTGTGCATACTTTCCCAGATATTTATTGTAGTACCTGTCAAGAAAGCATGTGGAATTTTGAGTCATACTAATTTTGGTTTGAATACTCTCTATTTTTACTAGCTTTGCCGTTTTTACTAGCTGTGTGTCCTTGGTCAAGTCACTGAACTACAAAATTATTTTCCTGACATCCACCTTGCAGGGTTATTATGAAGACGGAAGTAATCTATGTAAAGCACTTAACGTAATGCCTGGTATTAAAAAGAAGCTCAGTAAGCTCTATTGTTACTCATTTAGGCATCAGATCCTACTCCACACTGTGCTGCAGATTTTTTCCAGTTTACACACTTGACATATTCCAAAGGGATATTATTTATTGTGAGTTAAAAGCCCCACATCTCTTTCTTGCTCCTCCTTTCCACCCTTTATTTCTTCCTCCTTTCTTTCTTTTTCCCCCTTCGCTCTCTTCCTTTTTTTATCTTCCACCTTCTCCTGTCTCATTCCAGATGTAAAATCCTTCTGTTAATTTTGCCCCTGTGGTTTAGTATTTTTCTTATCACAACACCCCTTTGGTTATTACAGACTAGGACCCCATAACGGGATTTCAAGTACAAAGAATATCAAATCATCCTTTGATTTCATTCAGCTGTAATTGTCAGTTTACATTTGATAACTTCATAATGTAGGGGTTAAGTTGAGTGAAGCCAGGGTTGGGTTTTCTTCTGGTATTGATAATAGGCTGTTGACGAGAAGATCAGATCCTGAGCCTCTAGCACTGTCCTGCTTCTTGTTTCTTTGCCTTGGGGGGTTGGGAAAGCAACTGGCAAGTCAAGGCAATGGATGGAGCAGGGTAGGTGTAAAGAGCGAGAGCCCAAGCTCTACAGAGTCCTGTTGCTAGGCAACAGCATGCAAGGAGCAGACACATGCATATGCCTGCCAGCATCCTGTTGTCTTAGCAACAGAACATTCGGGTGGAGGACTGGGGGAAGAGGGAAACTGGGTTCAAATTATTCAAAGTTCCCCAGATCCTAGGGTGCTCCCAGGCCTGAACCCCATGTGTTCATTGTCTTAATCTTCCCTCACTCACTGAAGCTGAGGTTTCCATGTTATTTTCTTAATTTCATTACCCAACATTTGTAAGAGGTCTTTTCTCAGAACTCCACATTACCCAAGTCACATGGCAGCTCATGAGAGCCTATCCACCTCCAAGTTCTCTGGTACTCTGCATGGCAGGGCATATTCTATAGAATTTTAAAATGATCCCTTGCTCTAAGTGCAGCCCTGTGGGACAGAAATTAAATGTTCACGTGTATGGAAATTTAAATTCTATTTGTTTGGTATGTGTAATGTTGCTAAGTCATTACCATTAGATCCAAGGCTGTCACTGTGAACTTTTCATTCAGTTACAAAGAGTAAGAAAAAGGACAGAGGACACGATGCCTTCCTTCTCCTTTTGAACTCTGTGATGTTCAGGAGTGACTGCATTTTCATCCATCAGTACTTCACACTTGACTATAGTCCCCTAAGTCTTGGGGTCCTGTCTTCCTCATCTCTAAGTTCTTTATTTCTAGGTGCTCCATCCCTGCCACAGGTCCTGGCACATGTTAGGTGAATTTATTAAACAGATGACCTGGGAACCCATACAATGTGATACTGAAAGTAAAAATACTTCGAAACTATTCAGTGCAGTGTATTAATATTAGTTAGTGTTCTTGCCTGGCTCTAATCCTGTGTCCTTTGGTTCCTGAGACTACTTCCTGCCTCTGGACCCCTGTGTTGGTGGCTAGGTTCCTATCTTGTTCTCTCAAATCTTATGCCTTGTCTTGAAGCCCTGTCATGCCCAATTTCTTACGGTTAAGACCTTTACTTTTCCTGTCTTCCCCAGAGGCCTTGTAAACCAGCCCTATGGCTGAGGTTTTGCCTCCTGCTTTCCGATTTTCCTGATACTGCCTGTTGGCTTTTCTGCATTTTGCTCCATCCTAGGACTGCCACCATTCTGTTCCACTGTCCCACTGTCCCACTGATATATTTGAAATTGCAGGACTCTGAGGCCATTTGCTTGTCTTGGCTCCCACCTGTCGTCTGTTATTGCATCTTCTGTGGATACTTGATACTCCCTGGGGAGGTACTTAATTTTAGATCTTTCTCCACTGTAGCTAATCCTGATATTTTGGGTGTGTCTGGTGGGACCATTTCTAGTCATTTTCTTTTATCTTATGGTAGCAACTTTGACCTCAATGCCTTCCCACCAACCCCTACTTTACTTCCATTGTCCTTCGTAGGAGATCATACAATCGCTGTGAAAACAAAACAGAATTTTTCTACAGTGTTAACTGGCTGAGTACTTTATTTACTGCCTTATGCTGTTATTTATTTTTTTCATAGCAAATATATTATGCCATTAGATGTAGGAAAAAACCCAATGTTTTAAAAAACCCTGTTCAATGTCTAGCACAGGATTAAGCACATAGTATTCAAATAAGATATGCTTTCTGAATTAAATTGAATGTAGATTTTAATATTTACCGGTGAGCTTGAGATAGAACTTTCTTTTGCTAAACCTTTGAATTTCTTCCAGTGTGGAAGTTGCCAGCATATGGCCCAGTATCTCAATGAAACGATTAGGATCCTAAATAGTAGAGAAGAGACTAGTTCTCTTAAAGTGGTACATTTTCTTTATACCAGCCTTACATTTGGGTTCTGTATGCCCTGAATTGGTGCACATCTTCCCATCTTTGTAATGGAAACTACTGATATTCTAGTCCAAACATGCCTGAGTGATTCTCTCAAATAGCCGTAATGGGACCCCTGCCACAGACATCTGCATGTGAGCGTTAAGACAGTGTGTCTGGAATTAGTAATCCTGGCGGCTGGAAAGCCAAATGGCCCATTCAAGGGAAACTTTCATTTAGAACAATTTGAAAGTTGTATAAATCATGTCAAATCAATCTAAACAATAAATACGTTCTGAGTTAACTTTATATATATACATATTTATATATATATAGTAAGTAAATTTTCATACCACTATATATATATGAAGTATATCCATATATGAAGTATATGTATGTATGAAAATTCATTTTTGCCACTAGACTCAATCAAGACAAAAGACATTTATCTGCAAGTAAACCACTGACCCACTGAAAACCGAAGACCTTAAAAGAGAGAAATGAAGCGTGTCACAGGTTTGGCCAGATATTTCTGTCTCCACCTCTTGGCCTCCTTCTCTCTCCTACAAATTTTCTTATTTTACTAGCGTAGATTTTCTTAATCCTTCTTCAGGTGACACAGTAGCTACTCTCCCCCTTGTTTGCTCGTAGGTAAGTGCAAAGCTTGCACGCTGTCCTTGATCAGACCCCCAAAGGTGGCATATGGGGTGGGGCAGTTTGGAGTTGGAGCAGGGTGGAGACATTGATACTGCTTTGGCAAGGATTAGACTGTGGTGCTGTTGATCTAGGGAGGAGCAGAGGGAGAGAATTTTTCTTGTCTTAACACTGCGCTAACGTTAAGGCTCCTTCTGGGGGACTCTGTTTTGCAGAAGAGTGCTTCGAAGAAGTAGGTAGAGCAGCTCTATGGTATTGCTGATCTCTCGAAATATAACAAGACTCTTTCCCCCTGGGTGCTCATATACATACACAGCTGGTATCTCCAAAGAATTTGACCAATCTAGCTGGAATCTGTCCTATTTGGAAAGGTCTGTTCTGCCCATTCAGGGGAAGGTGTGTGGCTCAAGATCACAGCTCCTGCCTACACATCACCACCACACGTTTACTGAAGAAAGTGCCCCACACAACCTCAGGTTCTTGCCTTTCAAATGATGAAGAAAATTCAAGCTTATGGCCATCATTAAAGTTTCACTTCTGTCATTGAAATATGACTTTTAAAAGATTTCCATGATTTTTTATCATCGACAGCTATAAAATAAACCAAGACTGTCTCTCTGCTTTTCAGGAAACTGAAACTCCTCAGAGTTATAAGGAGGGATCAGAGATGAGTGCCAGGACACTCTCAGGAGTCCTCCAGAATGATGGAGAACCACATTCTCTCTCCCTAGCTTGGGAGCATATGGTAGCTTTGCAGCATAGCAATAGAAGGGACTTTTCCAGGGCATGGTGTCGCTTCTAAATCCCCTGCATTCCTCCCCAGTTCCTGCTCTACAGGGCTCTGGAAATGCAGACAAGGCTCTGTAAGGCTCACCTTCAAAAGAGGTGTCTAGGGAGCACTTGGTGGGGTGGTGCTGTCATAAATACTCCACTTCATGATTTGAAGATCCTAGCAGATGCCTGTGTCCTCAAAACTCAAATTTTACATGTGGCTTCCTGTGATGCTCTCCTTATGATGCATGTATGATATGGGACAGCTGCTGCCATAGGATCATCCACAAAAAAAATGACCCTCTTCTCTTGGAAATGCCTCCGTGTACCTCGGGGATAAGCTTGACTTGTTCTCTGTGCAGCTCCTGGAAAATGTGACTGCCTTGCTCCTTGTCACGGTTCGACTCTGGCTGTAGTGCGCACTGGGGATCGCTGACCATCGTGCAGTGACTCTCTCCTGATTTTTCTATGAAAAAATCACCAGTTCATTCATCACTCATCAGTCATTTCCCTCAGTGACTCATCTTCTGAAAGTTTCACTCCTCAGTCCCCCTTTCTGAGGCTGGTAAATAGCATGTCATTCCAGCAAAAGGCTGAGGGGGTGGCAGCCCATCTGGACCCTCAAGTTTGATTTCATATTTATGAAACAGCTTAAATGTCAGTTTGAGTGAAAAATGACACCTTCTCCAGCTTCTCACATTAGTGCCTGTGGCTGCTGCTGAGTGTTTCTGTCTTTCTTTTTTTTTAAAAGGCAGCTCATGGCTTCCCTACTTGGTTGTGCTAAGGCAGGAATGGAAAAGGGATGGATGGACGCATTGATGAGTGGATGGATGGATGGACGGATGAGACCACAATTAGGTATCCCTACCAGAGAGGAGAAGGATAGAAGTTGGGGAAAACAAAACAAAGATCAAATAAAAGAAATATTCTGGTTTTGTAAGGAGTTTTGATCAATGGTGAAGATCTTGAAATATTCTTGTGTTATTTGCCCTCTATGTTTTAGGGTGAACAATGTAAAACAAAAATTTGGAAAATAAGGATTTAGAAAAATAAGTCCTCTATCATTCCACCACACTAACATTTATAGTGATCACTTGGATGTATTTCTTCCAACTCATTTTTTTAAAACGTACATGTCGTTTTCTAAAGTTCAAAACAAAATGTGCACATAAGGGATCTGGGAACCCACAACTCAGGACTTTAGGAAAATCGTAGCTTGGGCCCAAGGAGGGCTGGGAAAAAGGCAAGCGAGGTTAGGAGTGAATACCTTCAACACAGTTTCTATATGTTCTCCTGGGAGTTTAAGACACTCTGATTAATGAGGGATTTTCCTCTTGCTGGAAGGCTGAGGAATTTGTGGAGCATTGAAAAATGACCTTGTGACGACGCATATAGATTTGGTTGTCTAAGTGTAAATCTGGACCTGCTCCTACATGGGTCCTCTGTGCTCCCCAGAAGCACTGACAGAATGGGAACGAGAGGGGACCGACACCGCTGGAGCCTCAGCGGGTTCTGAGTTCTATCAGGGTGAATGAACTGTCTTTCTTCAGCCAAACACCGGGGGTGGGGGGGAAGCCTCAAGTATTGGTTTGGCCAGAAAGTTCGTTCGGGGTTTGTAAGATGTTACGGAAAAACCCAAACGAACTTTTTGGCCAACCCAATACAAGCACCTGGAGAAACAGAAAAATGGTTAGCTGACTTAATGAGAGGTGTTAGGAACATTCTAGTGGAAGGCGGAAGAGAGCCGCAAAGCTAAGGAGCAAGTGGAGAACAGAGGAGGGAATAGGACTGGCAGGAGTCATATGGGTCACAGGAGGGCTAAAGCATCCCCTCCAGCAGTAGTAAAGGTGAGTGTAGCCTCCACTCCCTGGGGGCTGGCCTCTAGCAGTGCTAGACCAGACTTATTAGCTCCAAAAGGTAATGGGAAATCCCTTCCCTCAGGACTGCCCACTTGGCACTTAGAGGTCCCTCCCTGCAGACTTGCTAATAACTCCATTGTACAAGACACAGCCATGGTAGGAATAGAGCCCGAGGCACCAGCAGATCTAGGGAGAGACACTGGATCACAAATGATTGGTGGGACAGTGGGAAACTTTGGTCTTCAGTTCACTTTGTTCAAAGCAGAGGTATTTGGGTGGGAGGAAAGTGAAATCCTTCACCACGTTTGTGACACGGAACTTTGTGTTCTCTAGAAGGAGGTCACCATTGCCCTGCTGGGATGGGGTAAATGGGAAGGAAGGAAACTTCACCTCAGTCCACAGGTGGGTAGTAAGATCCTACAATACTGGAACTTTTAGACCGTTAATATGTACCTTTTTATTGGGCTTTGAATATATTCCAAACTAATGAAAATAACTAACTGGAGAGAAAAAAATGATGCTTTTCTTTGCAATCTCTGCTTGTCCTTCCAGATTTTCTTGTACCCTTTTACTTAGATTATAATTTATTTAAGCCCTGCTTTTTTAAAAATTAAAATTATATTTAAATGTTTGCCCATTGCTACTTAGTCTTAGTTATTAATTTTAATGTCTATAACTAAAAAAAAAAACCCTTTATTTTATGGATGTGCCTCATTTTATTTAATTATTTCTCAATTTTGGTCACTTGGGTTACATCTAATTTTTGCTATTACAAATTATACTACAGTGAATATCGCATAGCGTATCCTGCCCACAAGTTTTGGATTTTGGGTGGGAGGCTATATTCCCAGAAATGGAATATTGTGTTAGAGAGTATAAATATTCTTGGCCTCTTGATACATATGAGAGGCCCAGAAACCTCAAAGGACGAATGTTTTCCTGCAGATCTTTGCATAAAGGTGTCAAAAGAAAATAAAAACAAGAAGGACAGTTTGAATCAAGCTTCAGAGTTCTGACAGATTTCTTTCTCAATTAAATAATTATGGGGGCCCACAATTTCTACTTGCATATGAACCCAGAAAGAAAATTGACTCTCAGCCTTTTCATGACGGTGAGAAAAAAAGAAAGAACATTATTAATGCCAGTATGTTTGCTAGGGCAAGGCTTGGACAAAGGGAGAGGAAAAGCAAGTAGAGTAGTAAGCCATTCAGAAGTAACAAGTAAGATGCCAAGTTCCTGGCCTGTAAAGCTGGAGCAAAAGCAGAAAGTAGAGAGGAGCAGTGTGGATGGGAGAGAGAAAGCCATACGCTTTTTGCCCTACTTGGTACACAGAGGGCTGCGGGCCTCTGGAGCAGGCAGCACTCAGGCAGGCGTGATGAAGGGAGAACCAAGCTGAAGCAAAGTCCTGGCAGAGCACACCCAATAAAAAAGGAAATAAGCTAGCCCAGCATCAGACTCTCTGGAATAATTCAGAGAATTATTCAGAGAATAATTCTGAATGATTTTTTAAGGATAGGAATGGGCAACTTACTTATAGTATCATTTGTTTATGATTATGAAAATATTATCCATTCTACAGAACATTTAGAAAGCATAGAAAAATGTAAGGAAGAAAATAGTAATAACATAATTCTTTTTTTTTTTTTTTTTTTTTATTAAATTTATTTATTTTATTTTTATTTATTTTTGGCTGCGTTGGGTCTTTATTGCTGCAGGCGGGCTTTCTCTAGTTGCAGAGAGCGGGGACTACTCTTCATTGCTGTGGCTTCTCTTGTTGCGGAGCACGGGCTCTGGAGCGCAGGCTCAGTAGTTGTGGCGCACGGGCTTAGTTGCTCCGCGGCATGTGGGACCTTCCCGGACCAGGGCTTGAACCTGTGTCCCCTGCACTGGCAGGCAGATTCTTAACCGCTGCGCCACCAGGGAAGCCCTAACATAATTCTTATACTTGAAATAACTGTTGTTAGGATTTTTATTTATTTCCTTTTTGGTCCATGTACACATACACTCACACACAAACACACGCACAAATGAAATCATACTGCATGTGAGTGCTGTAAATTATTATACTGTATAGATGTATACTAGAAGGTATTTAAACTTCTTGTATTATTGGCATTTATGTCATTTTAAAATTCTATTATATCTAGCAATAAGATGAATATGCTTTTACTTTAATTTTTAAGATTTTTTTTGGAAATTTGTTCAGACCAAATTCCTTGACTTGAATTATTGGGTCAAAGGATAAGGGCAATTTTGAAGCTCTGTCACATTTAGACCAATAGTAGTATAAGCACATGAATTTATCACACCCTTGCTAGCAAAGAGTTTTGTTTTGTTTTAAAATCTTTGACAGGGGCTTCCTTCGAAGGCAGGGGGTACCAATCTCCTCCCCGCTCTGCATCTCTCTGCCCCAGCCAGTGTTAGAAAGAAGACAGCTCTAGCAAGAATATGTGCTGCAATAGGATTGATTAAGAAACTCAGAGGAGTTTTGTTTCCTCAATATTTTCAATTATTAAGAAGTGTCAAGTGACAATAAAGAAAAGAAGCTATCAAGACCTATTAATCTTGGAATGACAGAGAGAAGGAGAGAGAGATTGAGAGTCAACTTTGATCTAAAAAGGAATGCTGCCTCAAATCCATTTTGGAAATTAGTGAAATGTAAACCACAAAGAATATCAATAAATAATTATCATTGTATTTTATGTAAACTCAGAATCCTCTGGCTAACTAGCATTTTTATTAGGAGGTCCAAATATTGGAAAATTCAGCCATCACAATTTTGAGTATCAGTGTGATTATATTGAGGTCCATTAACACTGTTCAGTGTTTTACGCCTTTTGTTTTCATTTTATACTTTTTGTATAAAAAGCATAAATTTTAGGAATGATTTTTTTTCTGGAATTGGCTGGATTTTTTTATCTATTGATGATAGATTATTTTATTACATAGTCTTGCTTGAGTAACAGTTCTTAGGACTTTGATGTAACACACACACTTTCTCAAAGCAACTAAGCATGGTAGAACTAGGATTACTAATGTTGGGTCCCTTCTCACTTTCCTTAATTGTTTTCAATCACCTTGATTTCATCCCTAGACTTTGATCACAATTTTCATTTTATATTTATGCAGTCTAATCTTATAATCACTTGTCTCTTTGGACCACCATATGGTTCTGTGTCTTCAGGCTAACTTTGCCTTCAGAAAGCTTCTGGCTTCTTTCCGCTGCCTTAAGGCCAGAGTAGTAAGCCATTCAGAAATAAGATGCAAATTGCTGATTACTCTTCTCTCTGTCCTGTGGTGAAGGCCTGGCAGTCGTTCGGAGCAGGGACGGTACAGCTAGTCTTCCCAACCTGTTAAAAAATATCGTCTCTTACGTTCCACTAATGACAGATTCATTTAAGTTAGTGGTTCTCAGTCTTGTTCACTTGGGAAAACACCTATAGAGCAAGTCATCTTCTGAGAAGAACTCCACGAAATATTGATACACTTAATGCCATTTACAAACTAAGAACATTTAACCAGCAGAAAATATGACTGTATTGTATGCTGCAATATGAAATCACTCCCATAATCACATATGCCAAGGAACTAAGGACACTTCTAAATTTTTTGGTAACGTCAATGTAGTACTTAAATAATTTATCTGCTAGGACCCAGCAACAGCAAAACTGTAGCAGTCATGAAAGATTTAAGAAAATCTTCGGTTTTCTAATGGGACAACATTTTAAATTGAGAAAACTGTATTCATTGAAATGTCTTTTCCTTGTGAATTCAGATGCAAACAACTACCATTATTTGCTTTTAGCAACAGAACACCTCTGACTAGCATGGCATGGAGGACTACTAATTTGTTCTGTAGCTTCTTCTTTTAAAATACAAACATTCCCTTAGAGGTTAAGCTGGGCTCCAGCAACATCTTAGTTTAATCAGATAATCACCTGATGTCTAGCCAATATCAGCTGCTCTGTTATCTATTTGCTTTGCTTGAGTCTACAATTGCGATTTTCAGACTTATAAATTTTAGCTGCAGATTCCTTAGCTTCAACTATATAATTGCTTTTTCAGTCTTTTGGGCTTACAACCTCAGAGTCATCTTGTGGTCTTCCTCTCCTTCACATTTATTCATTTGTTTTGGTAGTTTCATGCTTTATAACAAACCATTCCAACACTTGGTAGCTTAAAAGCTTACCAAAACCCAGCAATCACTTACTCATAAACCTGAAATTCGGGTAGGGCTTTGGAGGGGAAGTCAGTGTGTGCTCTACCTGGCGTCAGCTGGGGCAGCTGGACTGAGGGCTGGAGTGTTTGCTTCAGACGTGGTTCACTCTCATGGGGGCTAAGTCGGTGCAGGCTGAGGCCTGGGAGCAGTGCCCTGCTGGCAGCCGCTTGTATTGATTTGCAAAGCCAGTTGTGTGCATCCATTTCTCAAATCCATTTTCAGTGGCCTCATGTTGTTGGTGTGAAATCAGTTACAGTGGGAGTATGTACACCATGGCAATTGGCAAATACTACAAACCAGAGCTCCCACTCACCTCCAGAGAGTCAGTGGTTCAACATTTAACAGGATATCACTATCTGGGATCTCAGCCAGGGATGAGGGCCAGGGTCTTGGAATCTCTCCTGTGGGCCTTTCCATGTGGCCTGGGCTTTTTCACAGCATGGTGACTGGGGTCCAAGGACAAGCATCTGAGAGAGAGAGAGAGCACACTAGGTGGAAGCTGTATCACCTTTTATGGCCTAGTTTCAGGAGTCAGATAGCGTCACTTCTGCTGTGCTCTACTAGTCAGGTAGTCACAAAGACCTTCCTGGTTTCAAGATGAGGGGACATAGACTCCACTTCTTGGTGGGAGAATGGCCAATTATGGATGAGCATGTGGAACCAGAAATATTGTAACCATTTTTGGGAAATGCAACCTACCATACCCTTGTATCCTTTTGTCAGGCATGAATCCTTTTGTCCCACATGCCTTTGAAGTTATAAAGATAATTTATAAAAGTGAAGAAAGGATATGAGATCATACAAATTGGGATGAACTGTATCAGCAAAGCTGAGGAGATTGTAAGGGACAATGACTCAGCAAGTAAGGGAAAAATTGTCCTCTTTGGAGTAATAAGTTTGCCTTGGTAAGTACAGAACTCTGAAGTTAGGTAGCTAGGTTATGGCAAAATTCTAGGTGACCTCTGTATTAATGTGTCATTTAAATTATCCAAGGCTTAGTTTCCTCATTTGGAAAAAAAAAAAAGTTAATAACAATATTACTAACTTTATCCCACAGAGCTGCGGTGAAGCTCAACTGGGTTAATGAATTTAACGGTGTTTTGAAAAACTTAGTGCTCTGTTGATTTTTTTTGAAGAATCTCTACTTGTTACAATCACACTCTCTCATCAAGTTTAGATTCTATGTCCTCCAGCTTTCTTGATCCTTCCAGCAATCCCACCATCCCATGATCTCTCCTAACAGTTTATCTGTTTGGTTTTTCTTATGCAATTTTATATATTTTTCAATTTAGTAAAGTTATTTATGCATGTGTCTTATTTTCCTGTGAGCTCCTTGAGGACCTTTACGTTGCTCACAGAACCTATAAAAAGCCTAGCATAATGCCTTCCATACAATAGGGGCTCCTTAAATATTTGATTGAAGAAAAAATGAAGATTAATTTGCTGGGATAGCAAATAGCATCAGAATGAAAGAAACAACTAAGCTGCAACTGGAATTTTCATTCCTATATTTCTAACGTAGATTAACCTAGCTGAACTCCCCTGGAATAACTATCTGAGCTCAGCAGAAACGTGAGCTTTGGCCTAACACATTTTGTCAGACGGCCACCAGAGAGTATGAGCTCTGCAAAGGCAGCAATCGTGCCGCTCTCTAGTTTTGGTACTGTGTCTGCCTAGTATAGACAAATAAATAATGAACAAATGAATGAGTGAGTGAATGAATATTCATTCTGGGATGGCTCTCTGACCCTATTCCATGGCCTCACCCTCCCTTATCTAGTTCCCTGTCATAGAGGTAAATAGAAACTGGAACTCATACATGAAAGATCCAGCAGGGTTTACAAACATAGCAAGGTGGCCAACCATGCTTCCATATTCTGACCTCTAAGGATCAAAAAGCCTGGATTCTGGTGACGGTGCTATTAAACCCCAAAGGGTCCCAATTCCTGAATGCCGAGGTGGTCTTCCTTCATAAGAGCTCAGACTCCTGGCAGGCAGCAACCTCAAATGGCTTTCCAGGCAAGCTCACCTCCCCCCCCCAGACTCAGGGCTGGCTTTTTGTCCAGGGTAATCTGGATAAAAATGCCCTAAGCAGTCAGGGTCAAAAGGAAACCTAAAAATCTCAGTTCCGCATTGTCTGTATTAAAGAGTAAATCCAGTAAGGGTGGTGGAGTGATAAAAATAGCAGAGTTATTCTCATCTCTAATACATTTAATGTAACAATAGACTATTCCATTGTCATTAAATGAAGGGAAAGTAGGAGGATCTAATTCTATCTCTAGATTCCTTAATAAGTACTTCATTGTCAGTAAAATCATTTACATTATTCATTCTCCAAATAAAAGGATGTACAGTCGGCAGAGAACTGGGAACTGTGAGGGGACTTAGACCCTGGTGCTGAGTTAAACTGCACGTAGAGAGGAGGTGGGTGATAAGCTGTTGTTTGTTCTGAAATGAAGTGCTTCACTGTGGTGGAATCAGGGAGGTAAGTGTTTTGGTGAGATGGAATTGACAAATGCTTCACTTTATCCACCTCCTCACACCCCCGTGAACGTGTGATTTTGTGGCAGGATTTGGAGATGAGATTTTCTACTGTATAGACTTCTTGTCAGGATGAATGAAGACACTGTTAGCCGGACTGCACTAACTTCCGTGGCCTGTAGGCGGAGCTTTCGTTCTAGATTGAATCACAGGCAGGTTCAAGGCGTGCGCGGCTTTTCTGGCTGACAACCGCTCTGGCCGTGGCAGAGTGCGGTCGTGTGAAATCTCTGAACGGGGAAGGCCTCATCGAAGAGCCCCGGCACAGATCTCCTCATGCCAAATCCACAAATATTCAGTATTTGCTACTCAGCCGTTAATGTTCTATGATAGGCAGTTCCAAAGCTGAGTTGGGGAATGGCTTCATGGATTTACAATGCTGCTCAAGTTTATAGCCTGAAAAATTTTTTTATTTCTCTTTCTTGCTTCATGGCTTCACTATTCCTTTTTCTAACTTGAATTCCTTAGAGATTTCAAGCTTAGAGAGTTAAAAAAAAAAAGATCAGCGACGATGGTTTTGTTGGAAGGGAGAAATCATTTGAGAGCCACATCAATTTAATTTCCTATTTCTAAGAGATGAAGATTATATACACACACATATGCACACATACTATAGTGATTGAAAATATGAATTCCAGTATTACTTCTATGTATTAGAATTATGCACTATTCAGTATGGTAACTGCTAGCTAGATGTAACTATTTAAAATTAAATTTAAATGAATTAAAATTTAAAAAAATAAAAATTTACTTCCTCAGTTGCATTAGCCACATTTTAATGCTCAGTAGCTACATGTCACTAGTGGTTACTATTGGAAAGTGCATATATAGAACATTTTCATCATTACAGAAAGTTTTATTGGACAGCACTAGGATAGATAAAAAGAAAGATAAACAGGGAATGAGAAGAAAATTGAATATGGAGGGGCAAGAATCAGACAATGGGGTAGGTCATCTGAGCGAGAAAGAGTGAGAGAAAGAATTACATAGAGTCAGACTCACACACGGAGAATGAAAGTCCCAGATAGACTGGGCTAAAGATTATTGTACATAGACATAGAGTAGAAGAAAGAGTTTCAGAAAGACATTCTAATTTTATAGCGATCGAAAATTTCACGGATAACAGTTTTTAAAGCCATGTTGCATTTTTGCAACTATAAGCAAAAGTGAGTGTGAGTGGCATCACCTCTTGGTACTTTTCATGTTGTCCAGATGTAAATAAACTGAGAATTTCTCTGGGCTCATAGACCACAGGTCATCTATACCTAATCTCTGCAGTGTCTACCCAATTTGTTGTAAAGTTAAAGAAAAGTCTTTCAAGTAGTTATTTTGTATATATAAGGTAAAATGATTAGTTTGATTTATTTGCATTGAATCAACAAGTTATTCTGGTACCCTATAAGTACATTTGAAGAGTCATGGGGCTAGAAGTGACTAAGAAGATAAGTTTGAATGTTACCTATAAGAGACCAATAATTACCTACCTTATAAAGCTACGCTTTATAATAATTCTAGTATCAATTGCCTTGTCAAAAGTTTTTTCTTTTTTAGTTAACCAATAGTTCTTTTACCATGATATACACCTGTTGCCTTTTGATCTTTTGCTTGGTGTCTACTGAGACAAAAGAAATTGTTTTTGTTGTTGTAGCCCATATAATGCCTCTTTGAACTCTGAAGTTCAAATGGGGAATAATAACATTGAAGGCTGGGGCTTCCTTCCAGCCCTTAGCTTTTCCTGTAATCTTTCCTGTATTTGTTGAAGTGATATGACAGGTAAGGCTAGCAGGACTGGACCTTCTGACATTTAAGTCCAGTCCGCAGTTTTATCCTATTTAGTTTTTTCCTGGCACCAAATAATTGGCTCATGATAATACCCTCTTCAACCCCAATTCTGATATGTAAGTTAGAATGCGGGTTTATTAACTTGCAGCTGGAGAAAAACCTGGCCTGAGACTGTGAGTTCACTCCGAAAAACATGACAGTTCAGAAGGTTTCTTGGTGAATATAGAATCAGAGCTGATGTCCTCAAGGGACAGTCCTGTCAAGCCTTGGCAGCTCAATGAATTGTCTCTCTCGTCCCAAGAGACGTTTTTGTCGGAAGAGCCAGAACATTTCCAGTCCGAGCACCCTCGTGCCGAGAGCAGAGCAGGAGAGAGGCGACCCTCTCCTCATCTCTCCTCTCTGGTGACCATTGTCAGCTGCCTTTGTAGTTGCATGAGTCCTTCCCTTTCTCATTTAGCATCCTTTTGTAACAGTTTACACTCAACAAGTTTACAGATGACTTTTAATTAATTACAGTTTAGGTTGGCTACCTCCTAGTGACATTTAGGGAAGCGTTATAAACTCATTTGCTAGTACATCTCCAAATCAACTTGTAGAATAAATTTCTTCTGAGGAAGAGTTTTTTTTTTTTTTTTGACAGCTTTCCATTCATTCAGAATTTATTAATTCCTATTCTTTCTAGGCATTGAGAGAAGCTCTTGATGAATACTATTTTCCTGATTTTGCAGAGCTCACACTCCAGTTCAGAGGCAGATTCACAAGCAAAATTCCACTGATAAAAGTTCTACGGTAGAGGTAGGTACAAATTGTTTGGGGAGCACGAAGGAAGAGTTGGTTGAGTGTTTTGAAGAATACGTGCTTGTAAACTTCATTTGCTATGAAAAATCTTCTCTGGTAGCTGCCTTTCTAATTTTTGTTCATTATTTTGGGATTCATAACAAGAATGATGATAATAGTGATATTTACTATGATTTCTTGAGCATCTACGCTCAAGACTTGACACTGTCTCTGGCACTATATAAATGTTACCTAATTTAGTCTTCATAACAAGCCCTAGAAGAAGATATTATTTCTATTTCATGGAGGAGAAAACTAGGACTCAGAGAAAACTAGGTACTTGCCCAAGGTCACCCAGCTGGAAAGGGATAGAGTGAGCTAAGATCCCAATTGTGATGTTCAGGCTCATGTTCATTTTACCATATCACATGCCACCCACCAGCCTCTAGTCTTCCAGCTGTGAACTCAACCAACTGGAATGATAGGATGAGTGGTATGTGGTTCTGCTGGAGGATGCATCCATTCAGGTGGAATGGGTAAGTCATCTAAGTGCATCTACTACAGCTGAAAACCCTCTACACCCTCTGTGCCCCTGTGGTGGGAAGTGGACTCACTGGACTTGTGTTGTGAAAATCAGATGATGACAATTGAAGCAAACATGTTGAAATTATGGAGAATGGTGATTTTAAGAGACATCAGAAATGTGATGGGTTTAATGAATTTTGAAAGCATTTGTGGGGTCCTCAGAGAGACTGTGTGTTTGTTGGGAGAGTAGAGGCAGTGCCAGGGACAAAGTTGCCTGCCACTAATGTGCCTGTGCTGGCTGACACCATCCTAGCCCCAGTTTGCTCATCTCAATTAAGATAATTCTGCTTTCTTAGTTTTCTCATCACCTACCGATTTGCTTCGATCCCTGAGGCTAAGACAGTGGCATTGGGCTTCTTGTGAAGCAACAGAGATGAGGGATATGAGGAGCTTTAGCCGAATTGAAGGCATATATCGTGGAAGAGCATTGTGGGTCTATGAAGGATTTGCCAGAGAATCATTTATTTCCTCTGCACCTCAAACATTCCTCAAATATTTGTTGCCTTCCTTATCCCTTCCATACTAATTCTTCCTTGTTCCTTCCAAAAGGTAACGCTTGATGCCCTTCCTCCTCTCTTTGACTTTCTTTAATGTCCTCTGCTGTCCTCTCTAGTCCCTAACTACCTCTTGGCCATCTTCTGCCATGGCTGGGAAATGAAGCGCATGGATAAGGGCGATCCCTGATGCTGCCTCCAGGGCAGGATTCCACCATCTATGGGCAAGAGTCCACCAACTACAGTCAAGATTGGAAATGCACTAGAAGGAACCCAGCATTCCTTTCTCTTCTGTCTTCCATTTCAGGTTTTGGGGCACAGGAGAAAAGGGAAGGAACCTCATCTATAGGCACACGTTCCAGGAACCACAGAGTAGGTGGCCCCTAGTCTTGATGAGCACATATACTCCCAACACACACACACGACTGGAGGCACCCTATCTTTATGTCAGTGTTCTCTGGGAAGACCAGTACCCTGTGCTCAACAACATAGCATTTTTCCTGTCCCACCATGCCCTCTGTTCTCCCACAGAAGAAACGTATAAGCATAGGACCAAAGGATTCAATTATGTCACCCCTTACCATGCTGCATCTTAGTTAGAGCTTGGTGAAAACATGGATGGGTTTGTAGGTGGAGCCCAGGGTTTAGATTCAGAAAAAATGAATTCTAGTCCTAACTTTGCCTTTTACTGGCTATGAGGCCTCAGTGATTTTCATCATCTCTTCACACTTTAACTTTCTCCTCTGTCATATGAAAATAGCGATGACTATTTGTTTTGCTTTGCCCTGGTGAAGTTCAAGTTAGATAATGGGTGGGAAAGCACATTGCAGATTTTGACACACTAAACAAATGCGTTATAGCAACTTAGAGAATAATCAGTCATATATCCATTCCTATTTAGTAGGAAACAGTCCTGCAGGAAAGATACAAAGGAAGATTTGCTTTTTCCTTTCTTGGGCATGAACTAATGTCTGGGAAGAAAATAGGAAAGATGTATTTGGAAGAAATTTGCCTACCTTTGGGTAGTAATTTAGTAATTTTTACACTTCCTTACATTTGGGAGGCAGCAAAGTGGTTAAGAGCATGGGCCTTGGAACTAGACATCCTAGTTCAAATCCTGGCTCTTGTGTGACCTTTGGCAAGTCATATGACCGCTCCATGCCTCAGTTTTTCTACTATAAAATATGAGTGTTCTCATATCCTATTATAAAATATGATTTATAATAATAATAGCCCGCATAGAATTTTCCTAAAGATTAGGTGAATTAATATATGTAAATTACTTAGAGGACAGTCTGGTCCATATTAGCTTTTATTATTGTAACTACTATGTCACTTGAACCTTTTCCAAGGATGTTTACATGTTACATGTCGTTTGACTGTCATCACAGCACCTTGAGCAGGAGCAGGTGCATTTCACAGGGAAGGAAACTGATTGCTGCGGTCACTTCCTCGAGCTCACACAACTAACTAATGACAGCACTGCAGCGACTGTCCAAGCTTCTTTACAATATGCTTTGACTATTGTTCCCTTAGATCCTGAAACTGGGAAAAGAGCTGAAGGCACAAATGACAGCCAGGCTACTTAACAAGTAACCATGGCAGACTGATTGCTTAGCTAAGAACTAAATTTTGGATTTGCGATCAGAGTTTTTAAGCGGACTTAGAACTTCCTTAAGTCATTAAATATATGAAATTAACTTTTAAACTAGGTTGTATTTTTAGCATTATATAGTAACAATGGAAATTTAAAAATAAAAAACAGCATTCTTTTCACTATTCAATATTTTTACCGCACCTACTGCCACGATGCAGATTCCTATTGAAACACAGGTCTCAAGAAGACATTCAGAGATTAAAAAAAAATAGTTCACCTAACTCATTGCTAAATAAGCAACCTTACTTTTTCTGTAAGAGCTAATACAGCACAAATATACATATTTATATGTAATTTTTATTTCATTCAAAATGAAAATAGGTACATTAGGTCCCTCAGGGGAAATGTATATTTTTATAACTTAGGTTATCTACATTATTAAATATGAAAATGCCAGCGAAATAAATGGCACTGAGTTTTAGCCATTAAAATGTTAATTTGGGGACTAAGTTCATCCTGAAATTGACTAAAAGGTGGGAACTTGAACCTAGATGGACTGCCTGTGACTGAGGGATGGGGGTCGCTCATTATTGATTTAAATAAAATGTGAGAGGTAGAATCTTGCAAGGCAGCGGAGACCAGCTGGTAATTCTCAAGGGACGCTGAATCTGGGTAAAAGTTTCTTTTGTTTCCTAATGCAAAAGAAGAAGTTTCTGCATTATTCCATTTTCATTTTCTGACAAGAGAAAGTAGATGCATTCACCCAAAGAGACCTTTTTATTATTCTGGAATCAAACCTAAGCAGACATTTATGGAATGAGAATTTATTTAAAGAACTTTGAGTAACTCAGTGGACAGTATCTTCAGTGACAGCCCCGTAAAAGACACTAAAATCCTTCTTAAATAGACAATTCTTATTTCAACTTTCTATAGAGGCAGAAGGCATAACATTAAATTCTAACTTAGTAAAGGCTTTTTTTTCCCTTTTTTGGAGACGGCGATGAGAATGAACTAAGCTAGTACATAGTTACTGCACTTGCTGATAACTTATCTTAAGCTTCCATGGAACTGGAGAATCTATTGGGGTCAAAAACTCCTGCATCCCTGGGGGTCTGATGAGTAATACTGGTGAGTGAGCCGGCTGAGCGGAGGCAGTGGCAAGCAGGAGAGCACGTGGCCCACTGACAGGGCAGCAAGTTCTCAGCTCCTGCCGATGGATGCCACGAGAGAATGTGAGCTGGTGTCCTCAGATCTTCTCATATTTCAAAAAGAGTAACAAATCCAGATTATACATGAAATCCCCCTATTTTTACATATTGGCAACTAATTCATATGTTTAAAAAATGCCCAGTGTGACATGTGCAAAATCATGTATGTATTTATTATGCATATGTGTATATTTCTATGCATATGGTGATTTATTGCAACATTATTTGTGCTGCCAAGTTTGGAAACAGCCTAAGTGTTGATTAAAAGGGGACCAGTGAAATAATCATGGCACATCCATTCAATGGAATATTATGCTAGTGTTTATAAAAAAGAATGAAACAATCTTTATATTCTGATATGGACGTCTCAAAGACATTGTTATTCAGAAAAATAAAGGTGCGGGGGTGTGCATGCTTTATTGTGTGAAAAAAAGAGGGAGAAGAGAATGTGTGTGTGTGTGTGTGTGTATGTGTGTGTGTGTGTATAGGGCTGCCATAATAGGCTACCACAGGCTGGGTGGCTTAAAAAACAGAACTTTTTTTTTCACAGCTCTGGAGGCTACAAGTCCATGATCAAGGTGCTGGCAAACTTGGTTTCTGGTGAGAGCTCTCTCCCTGGCCCATAGGCAGCTGTCTCTCACTATGTCCTCACATGGGCCTTTTCCTCCTGTGCTCGTGCAGAGAGAAAGAGGTCTCTGGTGTCTCTTTCTCTTCTTCTAAGGACGTCAATTCTGGATTAGGACCCCACCCTTCTGAGCTCATTTAACCTTAACTCCTTCCCTAAAGGGTCTGTCTCCAAATAAGATCACATTGGGGGTTGGGCTTCAACATATGAATTTTACAGAGACACAATTCAGTCCACTGTTTTTATATGGTGATAAAAACTAATCACATTAGGAGTTAATGTTGTCGTCACTCCCATGATTAGGAGTGAGGACCTGGGAGATGCTGGACGAGGGCACGCCTTCTTGCCCACTCCTCAGAGAAGCCTGCAGCGCTTTTACATTGTCCAAGTTTAGGAACTACACTTGTCATCTCACTCGAGAGAAGACCAGCCTTCTCCTTCACTTGCAGTTGCTGCTACAGATAATATTATTTTTCAGAAAAGAGTTTTGGATCTTTAAGTGCTTGTGTCACTGCTTGCTTGAGACCCCAAAGTTCTGCCCCATATAACATAGAATGTAAAAGAATACCAAACACTAAAATCAAAGGAATTGTGACTTAATGAATTAATCATCCAGATTCTGGTTCCATTTCACTTATTGATGAAGAAACAGGCGTATTTATGCTGCTTATTAAATGTTCATCTTGAGTCTCCCCCTCTGTGGAAGCAGAAAACTCGTTCCTTGAATGCAAGCAATTCCTTTTTCTCTTCTCTAACTTCCTTCCCTCATATTCAAGCAGACATCAGAGATATTTACTATTAGCTTAGGTACATCCTTTCTCTGGCTCATAGATTGGAAAATCCAACTGGTTAATAAGCCACTTCTACCTCTGTTGGGGTGGGGTAGAGGAGGGGGTGGGAACAGCTACTATTAATGTACTTCTGAAAAACACTCTGATGCTCCTTGAGTTGCATCTTTCCAGATTTCACAGAAGCCAGGAAAGTATTGGTGACAATTGCTTATCCACCCACAAGCCTGGGTGCAGGTATGAAGGATAGTTAACTCCCCAATGGCAGTAAAATGTTATTTTTCTAGAGGAGTTTCAGTTAGGTAATTTGTTGCAATTTTAGTTGTCCTCTCTTTCTCTTCATCTCTCTCACTCCTGCCTACACCCATCTTGTTGCTTCCCAAATGCTGTTAGACATGGCAAATACCACCCTGGTTTCTGTGCCGTGTCCTGCCCTGTGTAATTGTGCGGTTTAGGTACTGGAGAGCCTAAGGGGGTGCCATTTATGTAGACTCTGATGTAGACTGGAATGAGTGCTCAGTGCCACCCAGAGGGAGGCGTCCACCTTCTTTGCACACTGCCATCAACCAGAGACGCTGCATCCTAGACGGGCCCAGTGGAAGTGAATCAGAGCCTTGGTTCTCAAATAGGGTCACATTGGAGCCACTTCTTACACTGTTCCCACCCTCTGGAAGCTCATGGCATCCCCTTCCTCTTGAGGAAGTGAGGTGACAGCCCCCTCTCTCCCTCAATGTACACAATCACACAGAAGGTGTGTTCCCTCCCTCCTTCTCCTCTACTTTCTGTACTAGTTCACCTCTCTTGGGCTCTTCCAGTTCCCAGCTGGGTTCCACCTATCCTAATTCCCTCTATTCCCCTTGGCTCTGGTGGAGAGTGGGAGGTTAGTTCCATTTTGGGGAACTGAGGAAAACTGGGGAAATCAGAACAACATCTGTAGTTTGGTTTATAGATGTTGATTTCTTAGTTTTGATCATTGTACTATGGTCATGTAAGATGCTAACATGGGATGTTCCCAAGGAGGATCTGGGTGAAGAGTACATGAGAAATCTCTTTACTATCACTGCAACTCTTTTGCAAGTGAGAAGTTATTTTAAAATAAAAGATTAAAAAAAATGATAACTGGGAAAGTGAATCTACATGCATGTTCCAAAAATCTCTCAACCCAGACCTCACCTTGCCAGCTGCCTCCTCATTCTGGTGGTTCTTCAAGCAACCCCTGTGCACATTGGTAGGGGCACACATTCCCATCCCACTACCCATCTGTAGACGGGCCCTGTTTATGCTAATGTATGCCAGCCTACACTGAGATAACCATGGGGAAGAATAGGAATGAATCAAGGTAAGATGGGCTGTGAAATCCCAACTGGCATTGGTTGCAGAGCAGTAAGAACAATTATATATTGAGTTATAACTTTGGTGCATTTGAAATGAGAATATGAATGCAGTCTACAGAATCTAGTAGTTTTCAGACACTTTTCCTATTGTTACATTAAAGTAGGTTTTCATTTTAATAAGATAGGTCTCTTCTGTGTCCTTGGGAATGTGTCCACCTACAGCAGAGGACAAGGAAGACTTTTCTAGATTTCTCTTCAAGGGTGTGGATCAGAGCCATCTACAAGGGAGCAGTTGTTACTGTACTGTGCTTGGACCCCTCTCAGAAGTTCTAAGACTAGGTCCTTGGGGGTTGTTACTTAACTGCATTATCTGCATGTCTTATAAAGTCCTGAGTGACCCGAGTCATGCAACATTTTCAGCCTCTGTCACATTCCCAGTCATTAAGCTCCAACCACTCTGGATCTATTCTGTTCCTAAAACAGTCAGCCTTTCCCCAGTACAAGGGTCTTGTACTTGTAGTTCTTTTTTGGGGAAACACTCTTCATCTTGGTCTTCTCATGGTACCTTCTTATCCTTCAAGTTTCTGCTTAAATTTCACCTACACAGGAGGTGTTTTCTGACCAACTACCTAAAGTTATCACCCTATTCCTCTATCACATTGTCTTCTATTTTCCTTCCTAATGCTTATCATTATCTATGATTATTGTTTACCCGTTTTTGCACTTATCATCTGGCTAGAATATCAATTTCATGAGAACAAGAACTGCTTGTTCACCACTGTACTTCAAGCACCTAGAGCTGAGTCTGAAGAAAGTAGTGTCCACAGAGGGTGCAGCTCAGTCCCTTCTTGGAGCTGGGGGTTCCTCCTGTGGTAGAGAAGGAGACTCAGTGCACCTTCAGTCTGTGTAGGAGACACCATGGCCAAAGCTAGGAAGAGGGACATTGTGCAGACCATCCTGAATTCTTGGGGGGTGTTTTCTTCTGTATGAAATTTAAGGCTAGAAGACGTATATTCCCTCTGTGTGAAAGGACATGACTTATCCACTCTCCCTTTCTTTCGCTTTTCCACAAATGTTTATAGTGTGTTACGATTTAGCATAGTACCTGGCCCATAGTTACAGAACTGTGAACATGGAAGACTCAATCCCCAGCTCTCCTGCTACTTACAGACCAGCAGGGCTGATCAGACAAGAGACACCTACGATTCACTGTGAGAGGTGCTCCGGGAGGAGGTGGGCTTAGAAGTGCAGTCTCCTCCTCACTTGGATTCATGCCTGGTAAAGAGGAGGGTGAGGAACCTTGCAGGGCTCCTAGCCTGGATACTCAAAGGCTCTAAATAATCGGAGAATGTGTTAGTTTCACCAGGATGGGTTCAGTTACAAATAAATGACTTAACACTTACTGACTTGTATCTACCTTATCCACATATTTATTTCCCCTGCCTTGCACCTGAAGAAGTTTTCAGGGTGTTGACGGGGCAACTGGGCCTGAAATCAAGGTACTAGGGTTCATATCATCACTTTGATAAGAATCAGCCCTCAGACTGTATTTCTCTTCTCAGACTTCTGGTCATGGGGGCTCAGCAATCTACCTCAAAACCTAGGGCTTCAGGCAACTCTTATGCACACCAAAGTTTAAAACAATGGCATTAGACTTTAAGCAATTGGAATTAGGGATTAAGTATTTCCTGTTTATTTCCAGCAAGCCTGGCACATAGTAGGTATTCGATAAATACCTGTTGGACATTAACTAAATTGTTGTGAGGTGGTCAGTGAGATTCAAAATCTTATTGAACTTAAATTTCCTTATGTGTAGAATAAGTATAATCATAGCCTTAAAAGGTTATTGAGAATATGAATGAAATAAAATAGGAGGGGTCATATATTACAGTGCATGGCCCATGTAAAGATTTCGGTAAAGGTTAGTGGAATCTGGATCTATGTGAGGAATAAGGAGCAGACACGTTGATGTCTAGTGTGATTTGTGTGGGTTCTAACCTTTCTGATTGTGTCTCCTGGCTGCAGAGGCTGGAGAGCTAAAACCGACATTTCCAGACTCCCTTGCAGCTAGATTTTGTGAGTCACTTTTACCGATCTGAAACCCTTGCTAGAGACTTAAATTCGGGACTGAGTTAAGAAGGCAGAGAGGCAGGACATCAGGCATCCTATCTTACCTACTCCCCCAGTAGCAGAGACAGTGTGGTTCTAGAGCTGGTGGATGAGGTGGTGTTCTGAGGGAGTCAGAAGCAGGGGCTCCTTTGGCTGACTGCTTCCATAGTACAGCTTTGGGGTTATTCCCAGAAGCTAGGGCTATGGTCCATTTCTTCAGCAGCCTTTCCCCACAGTGATACTCTGAGCCATTTAATGCACTGTGTATTCATTTTCTAGGGCTGACATAACATATCACCACAAACTGGATAGCTTAAAACAACAAAAAATTACTCTCTCATGGTTCTGGAGGCTAGACGTTCAAAATCAAGGTGTCTCTAGGACCATGCTCTCTCCGAAGGCTCCGACAAGAATGTTTTTGGCCTCTTCCAAGCTTTTGGTGGTTGCCAGCAATTTTTGGCATTCCTTGGCTTGTAGCTGCATCATTCCAATCTTTGCCTCTATTTTCACATGACCTTCTTCCCTGTATGTGTCTCTGTGTCTTCACATGATTTTCATATAAGGGCACAAGACACTAGATTTAGGGCTCATTTTGATCCAGTATGTCCTCTTTTTAACTTAAGTAATCACATCTGCAAAGGCCCTAATCCAAATAAAGTCATATTCTGAGGTTTTGGGTGGACGTGAATTTTGGAGGGACACTATTCAACTCAGTATACAGTGCAATAATCTCATGTTGCTCCAACTATCTAGAGTGAATTCTGTTCTCTGAACCCCCCTGATTTGGATGACCTCTGAAACTCCCAGGCATCTCTGACATTGTAGAATTCTACTCTTAATAGTGAGATATTCAACCTTTGTTGTGATTGACAACTGTCAGGCTCAGGCACCAACACCCATGCAGAAGACTTCACTGAAGGAGGGCTTCATTTATTTAAAGCCGTCTATGATGATTCACTTGCGCCTGGGGAATGCAGCAACCCCCTTCTCTTCTATGGAAGCCCATTGAGCCATTTATTCAGGCTTACTTGTCACTTTCCTTTCCCTTTCTTCTCAACCCTCCTGATAACGCAATAGAGACAGACTGCTTTGGTAGAAAAAGGCTTTTCACACACAAATGGTCCTTCAGTGTTGATTCTATTCTCAGCAAGAGAAACTTGCCTAAAAAGTTATTTCAAAATTAGGTCCATAGGGAGCGTCTCATTACAAAATTAATGAAGTGATTAGGGCTAGGAGGTGGTCACCAAGAAAGGGTTGAGGAGGAACCTAGATATTCAGATGTAATCCATGAAGATGGCCAGCTCTAGTTAACACTATTAGTAGTTAGAATGTGCCAGGCAAGATTTATATATATATACACACACACATACATACAGAATATGCACTCAGAATACATATATATATATATTCCGAGTTATAATTGACCCTCGAACAACATGAGTTTGAACTGTGTGAGTCCATTTATATGCAGATTGTTTTCAATAAATATATGGGAAACATTTTTTGAGATTTGTGACAGTTTGAAAAAACTCAGACAAACTGTAGCCTAGAACTATTGAGATGATTAAGAAAAGGGTATGTTATGAATGCATGAAATATATGTAGATATTAGTGTATTTTTATATAGGTATAAGGTGAGTGATATTTAATATAAAATTAAGAATGTATTAATTTTCTTACTGTTTTATAACTTTGCTTTCAAGGAGTTACATTACTGTACATTATTTCTCTCCCTTTCATAATTGGAGAAATTATGTTATCAGTCTATCATCACAGGTAAGTGGTTTTCTTAAAAAAAAGTAACAATGTTTCCAATAGTGTATTATGGCTATGCCTGTAATACTCTGTACCATAAAAATTTTGTAATGATTCATTCATTAGTGTATAGGCTAGGCTTCCATGAAACAATTTTATCAACTACACTAGGCTACCATAAAGCAATCATATTGCTGCTTCTTTGTTTCCAATGCATGAATTTTGATACCTGTAAATAAAGATGAATTTCTTTTTCTCACTATCTTTTCATTTTTTAACGTCTAGTGTTACTAATGCATATAACATCTACAGGGTTTTGTATCATATAAGGCAATACTGATGTTGGTACTGACAGACAGATGACTCATCTTATAAATAGATGATGTAAACTTAGGATATTAATAAATACAGTACAGTACTGTAAATGTATTTTTCCTTCCTTATGATATTCTTAATAATTTTCTTTTCTCCAGCTTACTTTGTTGTAAGAATATAGTATATAATACATATAAGATACAAAATATATGTTAACTGACTCTTTATGTTATTGGTAAGGCTTCTGGTCAACAGTAGGCTATTAGTAGTTAAGTTTTTTTTGGGGCGTGGGTCAAAAGTTATCCATGGATTTTTGAACGAACAGGGTTTGGTGCCCCTAATCCCCACTTTGTTCAAGGATCAACTGTGTGTGTGTGTGTGTGTGTGTGTATGTATATATATATATAAAATTAGGAGTTTGGGATTGACATATACACACTACTATATATAAAATAGATAAACAACAAGGACCTACTGTATAGCACAGAGGACTATATTCAGTATCTTGTAATAACCTATAATGGAAATATATATATATATATATATATATATATATATATATATATATATATAACTGAATCACTTTGCTCTACACCTGAAACTAACACAACATTGTAAATTAACTATATTTCAATTAAAAATGGTTAAAATCTCTATTATGTATATTAGTTTTCTATTCTTGCCATAGCAAATTTCTACACACTTGGTGGCTTAAAGCACAACCATTTATTATCCTATAGTTTGGTAGGTCAGAAGTCTGGGCACAGCATAGCTCAACTGGCTCCTGTGCTCAGAGATTCACAAGGCAGAAATCAAGGGGTTGGCTGGGCTTTGGGGAAGACTATATTAGATTGGCCAAAAAGTTTGTTCGTTTTTTCTGTACCATATTATGGAAAAACCCAAACGAACTTTTTGGCCAACCCAATACTTCCAGGCTCATTCAGGTTGCTTGTGATTTTAAGACTGAGTTTGCCATTTCCTTGACATATGGCCCGCCTTAATCTTCAAGCCAATAATGGCACATCAAATCCTTATCATGCCTTGGATCTTTACGTCCCTTTCTGCTACCAGCTGGAGAAAGATCTCAGCTGTACCACAGCTGGCATACGGGGGCTGGCATCGAGTGAACGGGCAAGAAGAGTTACTGACTGGAGGAGGGAGAGGAGGTGGGAGATGGTAGAGCTGAAGGACTGTCAGCAATAGGAGATGGAGGGCAAGCTGCAGTTTCACTCACACCTGACCTTGATGGCAGAGGCTCTGGTTCCTTGCTGGAACCAGCTACATGTTCACATCTTTGAAAGTTCACAACTTGAAGGTTCGTATGTAGGGGGCTTACTGTATAGGGAGGCGAGGAAGGAGTGGATATTGTGGGATGCTGAGGATGTGCCATAATAGAAATACTTGATTGCTTGTGCGGATCTGAGGTGGGTGTGACCTGTGTCTCATGTTATAGCAGATCCTGAGAATATGAAAGTTGTGCCGAGCCCCCCAGCCCCCCAGTCACGGAGAATCATAGCAATGGGGCTGCGTGGTGTGTCTAGGCTTATGGGTCTGAGGCAGCCTCGTCAAATTTCCTGGCTGTCTGGCATGGACAAGGGAACAGCCAAAGGCCTCCCAAATACCTTGGATGGTTGTAGGAGAGGCCTTGAGAGCTAGATCTGGGACCTGTGGTGATTTGAACCCTGAGGGTGCAACTGTCATCTGCCAGAAGTGTGAGCCCCTAGTTGTGCCAGTGGTAATATAGGTCATGAGGGATGATGACCAATTGTCTCCTCTTTCCTGTCTCTTGGCCCTGAGTCAGTCCCTCTTCAGCTACCCCCAGGGACCGATACCCCATCAGCTAGGGGTGAGAGAAGACCCTGTGTATTAGGCTGGCTTCTCCAGAGCAACAGAGCCAATAGGATACTTATGTGTCTAAAGAAGGAGATTAACTATGAGGAATTGGCTCACACAGGTATGGATACTGATTGTCCACCATCTGTAGTGGGCAAGCTAGAGACCCAGGAGAACCGATGGTATGGTTCCTGTCTGAGTCCAAGGTCTGCCACCTGGGAGAGCTGATGGTGGAAGTTCCAATCCAAGTCTGAGTCTGAAAGCAGACTGGTGTCCCAGCTCAAAGACAGGCAGAGAGAAAGAATTCTTTCTTATTCAGCCTTTTATTTAGTTCAGGCCTTAACAGAACAGATGAGGCCCAACCATGTTGGAGAGGACAATCTGCTTTATTCAGTCTACTGATTCAAATGTTAATCTCACCCAGAAACACCCTCCCAGACATACTCAGGATAATGTTTAACCAAATATCTGGGTATCCTGTGGCCCAGTCAAGTTGCCACATAAAGATGACCGTCATACCCTGAATGGACTGAGATTATACAAACGTACAGAAAACAGGCTACTGCCTCTGTGTGCAGAGGGAACTCACAGTAGAAATGAAGCCGCATTTCTTGCGCATCTGAGTCAATGGCCTGGGTTGACTTACCTGCTCTTATATCTCGTCTTCACAGGGGCAACGGAGAACCATGTCCTTCTGGAATCCTTTCTGGGCTGTCATGAATGGAAGCACTTTCCACCTCCTCTCCCATGATGCTGCCTCTCTCTAGAGGTATTGTGGCTCTTGTAGCCATCCCTGTTCCCCACAAAACACCCAGCACAGAGTCTTGCACAAAGACGGAGCTCAGGAAATGCCTTTGAATGAATGAATGATCTGAAAATCTCTTTCTTTTGGGTAAAGTCACAAAGAAATCAGAGGGTAGGGGAGAGAAACACAGGAAGATAAGTGTCTCCTGGGAAGAGCACTGGGCAGGGTATCTGGGGACCCAGGGCTTCTTCTGGGTTCTGCCACAAAGCACCTATGTGGTCCTGGCACATTGCTTAGCCTTTCTGAGCATCGATTTCATCCACTGTATGGTTAGAATGCTAATACCTATCCTGCCTACCTCAGAAGCACCTGGAGCTTTGGAGAAGATTGAATGGAACATTTCCTATGAAAGAACACGAAATATTATAAAAATGCTATAAAATGTGTGGTGGATTTGTTGTTGTTGTTGTTTCATAGGTGTACGTGCTGTGTCCACAGATGATAAATACCTAGTGATCAGGAACCCTGGATCTCACATATTCCTCAGAGTTCCAGGGCTGGAGAAGAGCTTGGAAGGGGCTTGACACTTACCTGCCAACCTGAACTTGCATTGCTACGAGTGCTTGCTGAGTCTGAAAGGGACTAATGATCCTCGAACTTCAAGGACTGTGTCTTGTCATTACGTAAGTAAGAAAACTGCATAACTGGTTTAGTGAAAGGAAGTCAACATGGAAATGACTCCCCATCTCCTCTAGGGAAGGGCCGGGTACAGGACACATACTATGTACAAGGTCCTGTTCTGAGTGCTGGTGGGAGAAAAAAGATTCATTAAGCATCCCAACTTGGCCATTTCTTGAGCACCTGCAGCGTGCCAGGCAGGGTGTTTTTCCTGTGTTCATACAAATAGCTCTCATAACAGCTCTGTGGGGTAAGGGCTGTTATCCCTATTTTGCAGGGGAGGAAGCTTGGAGGGCGATAGAGTTGAAGTAATGTACCCAGCAAATGCTGTGTAGCACTGGGATTCAAATCGTGTCTCAATGCAAAGCCCTTACTTTTTCCATTTTATTATATGAAGTATGAATCTGGTTTATAATTTAGAATTTTGCACAAACCCCATTTCAAAAACAAAAAAAGAAAAAGAGAAAAATACAGCATGCTAGTAGGTGGATTCTTTTAAATGGCACTCTTAGAAATTATCACGTTATGTGGTACCAGTTCATTTTCAGGCTCTAGTTTTTAATTTCCATGAAAATATCTTTGCATTTATAACCAGTTTGGCTTCACATGCTTTCCTCCCTCTTTAGTGAATATTGCCAAATATTTGCAACAATCCCCTAGATGTTTTGTGCTAACCAAGAACTTGGTTGTTCTTATCATTTTTAAATGATTAAATTAAAATTTACCCTCAAAGGGTTAGGACTCTGAAAACATTCCATTTTGTTGGTTCCAGGCACAGGAAATAAATCTACACAGAAAGAAAGGGGTCAGATTAATATAACTGTGGTGACCCCTACATCTCTGTGGACCTAGGCATGGGGGTTTGGGCAGCACTCAGCCTGCCTGGAAAAGGCTCCCTGCCCTTGAGTAAGAGAAAAGAAGTACGGCCTGGGGAGAGAAAATAATACAAAAAGAGGAAGGAGAAAATGAGTTGTAGGAAAAGAAGGGAGGATTGTAATTGTAACTTTAAACGTTTCAAACATATTGGGAACTACACAGTATTTAAGGACGATGACCCTGAAATATAAGGTTCATATAACGTATCACATGAGTATGTCATTCAATTTACGAGTATTTTTTGAGTCTCTTGTCAGTGCCCAGCAGTTTTCATTCTAGTGGTAGACATGCATCTTTATTTTCTTTAACTTCTTGGTCACCCCAGATTAACTGATATTTAATTGAGTCAGCCACTGAGTCCACAAACATTTAAGGAGCATACACTATGTATAAGGTACTGTCCTGAGGGCTGATGAGAGAAAAAGAAGCACTAAGAATCTCAACCCTGTCCTGTCGGAGCTACTAGTTCTGCACAGGAACTGATTAACAATAATGCAAGATAGGTACCATACCAACATAAAATATGAGTGTTACAGAGGAAGGAGAGATGATTATTTGTGGAGATGTGGTAATGCTTCCTGCAGGTGGTGATATTAAACCGATGTTTACTTACGTGAATACTAGCAGGAGGCTGCATTCTGGGTAAGGAGTATGTGGATCTAGAGAGTGGAGGCCATGCCATGTGTGAGAACCTGTGATTTGACTGGCTGGAGTAAAAGGTGATTGAAAACAGTAGTCAGAGGTGAGCAGGGGAAGGTTGGCAGGGGACAGATTGCAGAGAGCTTTTAATGCCAGGTGTAGCCGTCAGGATTTGCTTAGAGAAGCAAAATCATTACAAATATTGTGGAATAATGATTTATTACAGGAATTAGATCTTACACGTTTGTGAGAGGAGCTGGGATATTTTGGCTTTCTATTACTGTATAACAAATCGCTCCAAAGCTTAGTGGCTTCAAAAGACAACCATGTTACCTGCTCATGATTCTATAAGTTCACTGGGGCTCAGCGGGGTGGCTTTTTGCTGGTCCCACTTAGGATCTCTCAGGTGGCTAGGTAGGAATCTCCAAGATGGCTTTACTCCTGTATCTGGTGCTTAGCAGTGGTGGCTGGGGGACTGTGACATCTCTCTCTCCACATAGCACTTTCCATAGCATTTCTCAGAATCATCCATAGTTTGGATGCTTTACATAGTGGCTGGATCCTAAGAACTCTCACTCCAGTAGGATAAGCAGCAATGTTCAAATGCATATTAAGCCTCTGCTTGCATCATGCATGCAAGTGTCCCATTGGTCTCAAGCCTTGAGTCTGTGTAGAAGAGGACACAAGGGCAAGGGTACTGAGAGGTGTGCTTCATTGGGGCCATCAGAGTAACCATCTGCCACGCCAGGCAAAGGGATTAAGAACTTTTTCAGTAGGAATAGGGAGCTATTGAAAAATTTGGAGAGGAAAGTACCAGGATGAGATTATTGTTTTAGAAAGATGCATCTGGCAGTAGTGTTATAGGATGGTGTGGAGACACATGAGGCAGGAAGGCCAATTAAGAGACTATTATAAATAGTCAAGGTGAGAGGAAACAAGGGGTGGAACTAGCGTATATATCAGCCAACTGCTTATATGCTTTCAGACCTATGCCTTTCTCTTCCCCTGACTGCAAGGGAGCTGACTCTTACAGCTTGTGTTTCCCAGGCTCCACATCACCTGTCAGCTGGCTTCCTGCTGGTTTGGCCAATGAGAGGCTCTGGTGGGAGAAGGGAGGGAAGGAGGAAGGAAGAGTAGTTCTCTTTCAGTCTGCTTCAGGTGGTACTTCTGCCAGCAGTGGTAACTTCTCTATGGCTTTAGCTTTGGTAATCCTGTCTTTCACTTTTGCCTCTCCACATTAAGGATAGTAGCAATTTACCATTGTACTTATTTCTGGATTGCTTGATTATCCCTTGTTTAGCTTCTCTGTTTTTCTATCACCTGCAGAGCTACAATTCTGTATTTAAGTCTTTCTATTTTAAATAATTAGTGTAGTTTCTATTGTCATGGTTGAACCCTGGCTGATACAGTAGGCCAGTAGAAGTAGAGAAAGGGTAACACATAGAAAGATGATTATAGGGGAGTAGGGGCAAGATGGCGGAAGAGTAAGACGTGGAGATCACCTTCCTTCCCACAGATAAAGTAGAAATACATCTACACGTGGAACTGCTCCTACAGAACACCCACTGAACGCTGGCAGAAGACGTCAGACCTCCCAAAAGGCAAGAAAATCCCCACGTACTTGGGTAGGGTAAAAGAAAAAAGAAATAACAGAGACAAAAGAATAGGGACGGGACCTGCGCCAGTGGGAGGGAGCCGTGAAGGAGGAAAGGTTTCCAGGCACTAGGAAGCCCCTTTGCGGGCAGAGACTGCGGGTGGCAGAGGGGGGAAGCTTCGGAGCCGCGGAGGAGAGCGCAGCCACAGGGGTGCGGAGGGCAAAGCGGAGAGACTCCCGCACAGAGGCTCGGCGCCAAGCAGCACTCACCAGCCCGAGAGGCTTGTCTGCTCACCCGCCGGGGCGGGCGGGGGCTGAGAGCTGAGGCTCGGGCTTTGGTGCTAGCTGGGAGGGAGTCCGGGAAAAAGTCTGCAGCTGCCGAAGAGGCAAGAGACTTTTTCTTGCCTCTTTGTTTCGCGGCGCGCAAGGAGAGGGGATTCAGAGCGCTGCCTAAATGAAATCCAGAGACGGGTGCGAGCCGCGGCTATCAGCGCGGATCCCACAGCAACAGGGGCGCAGAGGGAAAAACGGAGAGATTCCCGCACAGAGGCTCAGCGCCGAGCAGCGCTCACCAGCCCGAGAGGCTTGTCTGCTCACCCGCTGGGGCAGGTGGGGCTGGGAGCTGAGGCGCGGGCTTCGGGCGGATCGCAGGGAGAGGACTGGGGTTGGCGGCGTGAACACAGCCTGAAGGGGTTGGCGTGCCGCGGCGAGCCGGGAGGGAGCCGGAGAGGAGGTCTGCAGCCGCCGAAGAGGCAAGAGACTTTTTCTTGCCTCTTTGTTTCGCGGCGCGCAAGGAGAGGGGATTCAGAGCGCCGCCTAAATGAACTCCAGAGGCGGGCGCGAGCCGCGGCTAACAGCGCGGACCCCAGAGACTGGTAGGAAACGCTAAGGCTGCTGCTGCCGCCACCAAGAAGCCTGTGTGCGAGCACAGGTCACTCTCCACACTGCCCCTCCCGGGAGCCGGTGCAGCTCGCCACTGCCAGGCTCCCGTGATCCGGGGACAACTTCCCCGGGAGAACACACGGTGTGCCTCAGGCTGCTGCAACATCACGACGCCTCTGACGCCGCAGGCTCGCCCCGCCTCCTCCGTACCGCTCCCTCCCCCGGCCTGAGTGAGCCAGAGCCCCCGAAGCAGCTGCTCCTTTAACCCCGTTCTGTCTGGGCGGGGAACGGACGCCCTCAGGCAACGTACATGCAGAGGCGGGTCCAAATCCAAAGCTGAACGCTGGGAGCTGTACTAACAAAGAAGAGAAAGGGAAATCTCCCCCAGCAGCCTCAGAAGCAGCGGATTAAAGCTCCACAAACAACTTGATGTGCCTGCATCTGTTGAATACCTGAATAGACAACGAATCATCCCAAATTCAAAAGGTGGACTTTAGGAGCAGGATATATTAATTTCCCCTTTTCCTTTTTTTGTGAGTGTATATGTGTATGCTTCTGGGTGAGATTTTGTCTGTATAGCTTTGCTTTCACCATCAGTCCTAGGGTTAGGTCCGTCCATTTTTTTTTTTTTTTTTTACTTAAAAAAATTTTTTTTTCCTAATATATGTTTTCTTAATAATTTTTTCCGTATTTTTTATTTTTAGAAATTAAAATTTTTTTAATAAGTTTTTTCATATTTCTTATTTTAAAAAATTAAAATTTTTTTTCTTAATAAATTTTTTTCTTAAAAATTTTTTTCTTATTTTTTACTATAAAAAATTAATAAATCTATTTTTAAAAATTAAAAAAAAATTTTTTTTTGAATACATTTACTCTTAATAATTTTTTTTCTTATTTTTTATTATAATAGCTTTATTTTATTTTATTTTATCCTCTTTTTTTCTTTCTATTTTTTTCTCCCTTATATTCTGAGCTGTGTGGATGAAAGGCTCTTGGTGCTCCAGCCAGGCATCAGGGCTGTGCCTCTGAGGTGGGAGAGCCAACTTCAGGGCACTGGTCCACAAGAGACCTCCCAGCTCCACGTAATACCAAACGGCGAAAATCTCTCAGAGATCTCCATCTCAACATCAAGACCCAGCTTCACTCAACGACCAGCAAGCTACAGGGCTGGACACCCTATGCCAAACAACTAGCAAGACAGGAACACAGCCCCATCCATTAGCAGGGAGGCTGCCTAAAATCATAAGGCCACAGACACCCCAAAACACACCACCAGACGTGGACGTGCCCACCAGAAAGACAAGATTCAACCTCATCCACCAGAACACAGGCAATAGTCCCCTCCACCAGGAAGCCTACACAACCCACTGAACCAACCTTACCCACTGGGGACAGATACCAAAAACAACGGGAACTACGAACCTGCAGCCTGTGAAAAGGAGACCCCAAACACAGTAAGATAAGCAAAATGAGACGACAGAAAAACACACAGCAGATGAAGGAGCAGGGTCAAAACACACCAGACCTAACAAATGAAGAGGAAATAGGTAGTCTACCTGAAAAAGAATTCAGAATAATGATAGTAAGGATGATCCAAAATCTTGGAAATAGAATAGACAAAATGCAAGAAACATTTAACAAGGAGGTAGAAGAACTAAAGAGGAACCAAGCAACGATGAAAAACACAATAAATGAAATTAAAAATACTCTAGATGGGATCAATAGCAGAATAACTGAGGCAGAAGAAAGGATAAGTGACCTGGAAGATAAAATGGTGGAAATAACTACTGCAGAGCAGGATAAAGAAAAAAGAATGAAAACAACTGAGGACAGTCTCAGAGACCTCTGGGACAACATTAAATGCACGAACATTCGAATTATAGGGGTCCCAGAAGAAGAAGAGAAAAAGAAAGGGACTGAGAAAATATTTGAAGAGATTATAGTTGAAAACTTCCCTAATATGGGAAAGGAAATAGTTAATCAAGTCCAGGAAGCACAGAGAGTCCCATACAGGATAAACCCAAGGAGAAACACGCCAAGACACATATTAATCAAACTGTCAAAAATTAAATATAAAGAAAACATATTAAAAGCAGCAAGGGAAAAACAACAAATAACACACAAGGGAATCCCCATAAGCTTAACATCTGATCTTTCAGCAGAAACTCTGCAAGCCAGAAGGGAGTGGCAGGATATACTTAAAGTGATGAAGGAGAAAAACCTACAACCAAGATTACTCTACCCAGCAAGGATCTCATTCAGATGTGATGGAGAAATTAAAACCTTTACAGACAAGCAAAAGCTGAGAGAGTTCAGCACCACCAAACCAGCTTTACAACAAATGCAAAAGGAACTTCTCTAGGCATGAAACACAAGAGAAGGAAAAGACCTACAATAACAAACCCAAAACATTTAAGAAAATGGGAATAGGAACATACATATCGATAATTACCTTGAATGTAAATGGATTAAATGCTCCCACCAAAAGACACAGACTGGCTGAATGGATACAAAAACAAGACCCATATATATGCTGTCTACAAGAGACCCACTTCAGACCTAGAGACACATACAGACTGAAAGTGAGGGGATGGAAAAAGATATTCCATGCAAATGGAAATCAAAAGAAAGCTGGAGTAGCAATTCTCATATCAGACAAAATAGACTTTAAAATAAAGAATATTATAAGAGACAAAGAAGGACACTATATAATGATCAAGGGATCGATCCAAGAGGAAGGTATAACAATTGCAATATTTATGCACCCAACATAGGAGCACCTCAATACATAAGGCAAATACTAACAGCCATAAAAGGGGGAATTGACAGCAACACAATCATAGTAGGGGACTTTAACACCCCACTTTCACCAATGGACAGATCATCCAAAATGAAAATAAATAAGGAAACACAAGCTTTAAATGATACATTAAACAAGATGGACTTAATTGATATTTATAGGACATTCCACCCAAAAACAACAGAATACAACATTTTTCTCAAGTGCATTTTTCTCAAGTGCACATGGAACATTCTCCAGGATAGATCATATCTTGGGTCACAAATCAAGCCTTGGTAAATTTAAGAAAATTGAAATCGTATCAAGTATCTTTTCAGACCACAACGCTATGAGACTAGATATCAATTACAGGAAAAGATGTGTAAAAAATACAAACACATGGAGGCTACACAATACACTACTTAATACCGAAGTGATCACTGAAGAAATCAAAGGGGAAATCAAAAAATACCTAGAAACAAATGACAATGGAGATACGACGACCCAAAACCTATGGGACGCAGCAAAAGCAGTGCTAAGAGGGAAGTTTATAGCAATACAAGCCTACCTCAAGAAACAAGAAACATCTCGAATAAACAACCTAACCTTGCACCTAAAGCAATTAGAGAAAGAAGAACAAAAAAACCCCAAAGCTAGCAGAAGGAAAGAAATCATAAAGATCAGGTCAGAAATAAATGAAAAAGAAATGAAGGAAACAATAGCAAAAATCAATAAAACTAAAAGCTGGTTCTTTGAGAAGATAAACAAAATTGATAAACCATTAGCCAGACTCATCAAGAGAAAAAGGGAGAAGACTCAAATCAATAGAATTAGAAATGAAAAAGGAGAAGTAACCACTGACACTGCAGAAATACAAAAGATCATGAGAGATTACTACAAGCAACTCTACGCCAATAAAATGGACAACCTGGAAGAAATGGACAGATTCTTAGAAATGCACAAACTGCCGAGACTGAACCAGGAAGAAATAGAAAATATGAACAGACCAATCACAAGCACTGAAATTGAAACTGTGATTAAAAACCTTCCAACAAACAAAAGCCCAGGACCAGATGGCTTCACAGGTGAATTCTATCAAACATTTAGAGAAGAGCTAACACCTATCCTTCTCAAACTCTTCCAAAATATTGCAGAGGGAGGAACACTCCCAAACTCATTCTACGAGGCCACCATCACCCTGATACCAAAACCAGACAAAGATGTCACAAAGAAAGAAAACTACAGGCCAATATCACTGATGAATATTGATGCAAAAATCCTCAACAAAATACTAGCAAGCAGAATCCAACAGCACATTAAAAGGATCATACACCATGATCAAGTGGGGTTTATCCCAGGAATGCAAGGATTCTTCAATATACGCAAATCAATCAATGTGATACACCATATTAACAAATTGAAGGAGAAAAACCATATGATCATCTCAATAGATGCAGAGAAAGCTTTCGACAAAATTCAACACCCATTTATGATAAAAGCCCTGCAGAAAGTAGGCATAGAGGGAACTTTCCTCAACATAATAAAGGCCATATATGACAAACCCACAGCCAACATTGTCCTCAATGGTGAAAAACTGAAACCATTTCCACTAAGATCAGGAACAAGACAAGGTTGCCCACTCTCACCACTATTATTCAACATAGTTTTGGAAGTGTTAGCCACAGCAATCAGAGAAGAAAAAGAAATAAAAGGAATCCAAATCGGAAAAGAAGAAGTAAAGCTGTCACTGTTTGCAGATGACATGATACTATACATAGAGAATCCTAAAGATGCTACCAGAAAACTCCTAGAGCTAATCAATGAATTTGGTAAAGTAGCAGGATACAAAATTAATGCACAGAAATCTCTTGCATTTCTATACACTAATGACGAAAAATCTGAAAGTGAAATTAAGAAAACACTCCCGTTTACCATTGCAACAAAAAGAATAAAATATCTAGGAATAAACCTACCTAAGGAGACAAAAGACCTGTATGCAGAAAATTATAAGACACTGATGAAAGAAATTAAAGATGATACAAATAGATGGAAAGATATACCATGTTCCTGGATTGGAAGAATCAACATTGTGAAAATGACTCTACTACCCAAAGCAATCTACAGATTCAATGCAATCCCTATCAAACTACCACTGGCATTTTTCACAGAACTAGAACAAAAAATTTCACAATTTGTATGGAAACACAAAAGACCCCGAATAGCCAAAGCAATCTTGACAACAAAAAATGGAGCTGGGGGAATCAGGCTCCCTGACTTCAGACTATATTACAAAGCTACAGTAATCAAGACAGTTTGGTACTGGCACAAAAACAGAAATATTGATCAATGGAACAGGATAGAAAGCCCAGAGATAAACCCCCGCACATATGGTCACCTTATCTTTGATAAAGGAGGCAAGCATATAAAGTGGAGAAAAGACAGCCTCTTCAATAAGTGGTGCTGGGAAAATTGGACAGATACATGTAAAAGTATGAAATTAGAAAACTCCCTGACACCATGCACAAAAATAAACTCAAAATGGATTAAAGACCTAAGTGTAAGACCAGACACTATCAAACTCTTAGAGGAAAACATAGGCAGAACACTCTATGACATACATCACAGCAAGATTCTTTATGACCCAGCTCCCAGAGAAATGGAAATAAGAACACAAATAAACAAACGGGACCTAATGAAACTTAAAAGCTTTTGCACAGCAAAGGAAACCATAAACAAGACCAAAAGACAACCATCAGAATGGGAGAAAATATTTGCAAATGAAGCAACTGACAAAGGATTAATCTCCAAGATTTACAAGCAGCTCATGCAGCTCAATAACAAAGAAACGAACAACCCAATCCAAAAATGGGCAGAAGACCTAAATAGACATTTCTCCAGAGAAGGTATACAGATTGCCAACAAACACATGAAAGGATGCTCAACATCACCAATCATTAGAGAAATGCAAATCAAAACTACAATGAGATATCATCTCACACCGGTCAGAATGGCCATCATCAAAAAATCTAGAAACAATAAATGCTGGAGAGGCTGTGGAGGAAAGGGAACTCTCTTGCACTGTTGGTGGGAATGTAAATTGATACAGCCACTATGGAGAACAGTATGGAGGTTCCTTAAAAAACTACAAATAGAACTACCATACGATCCAGCAATCCCACTACTGGGCATATACCCTGAGAAAACCATAGTTCAAAAAGAGTCATGTACCACAATGTTCATTGCAGCTCTATTTACAATAGCCAGGACATGGAAGCAACCTAAATGTCCATCGATAGATGAATGGATAAAGAAGATGTGGCACATATATACAATGGAATATTACTCAGCCATAAAAAGAAATGAAATGGAGGTATTTGTAATGAGGTGGATGGAGTTAGAGTCTGTCATACAGAGTGAAGTAAGTCAGAAAGAGAAAAACAAATACAGTATGCTAACACATATATACGGAATCTAAGGGGAAAAAAAGCCATGAAGAACCTAGTGGCAAGACGGGAATAAAGACACGGACCTACTAGAGAATGGACTTGAGGATATGGGGAGCGGGTGGGGTGAGATGTGACAGGGTGAGAGAGTGTCATGGACATATATACACTACCAAATGTAAAATAGATAGCTAGTGGGAAGCAGCCGCATAGCACAGGGAGATCAGCTTGGTGCTTTGTGACCACCTAGAGGGGTGGGATGGGGAGGGTGGGAGGGAGGGAGATGCAAGAGGGAAGAGATATGGGAACATATTGTATATGTATAATTGATTAACTTTGTTATAAAGCAGAAGCTAACACACCCTTGTAAGGCAATTATACTTCAATAAAGATGTTTAAAAAAAAAAAAAAGAAAGAAAAAAAAAAAAGAAAGATGATTATAGAGGACTTTGAAAATAATTGTAGAGGTGGGTATTTTTGAATCTCAGTAGATATCCATGATGGGTTGGAGTTTTTGAATTTGGGTAACTGAGACAATGGTAGTATGAGTAAAAAAATAGAACAATAATGAGAGGAAGCAACCCTTGGAAAAAAGATGATGGGTTCAGTTTTGGACATACTATTTTAGGCGGTAGGTTATTTAGATGATCATGACCACCAGGCAGTTGGGGGAAAGGTCAGAGGCAGGAGTTTAGCTTTTGGTGCCATGAGTGGAAGTGACTGGTAAGATTATGAAATTTTATAATATGGCCAGGAGGAGATTAGGAATGAAAACAAAAATGTAGTAATTACCTGTGTATAGAGAAAATGGGAGTAAAGAAAAGCAAAAGAAGAAGAGTTCCAGGAGATGGGGCAGAACCACAGAAGACATCATTACAAAAGCCAAGGAGAGAATTTCGGAATGAAGGGGGTGTTTTAGTTTTCTGTTGCTGCTGTAACAAATTACCACAGACTTAGTGGCTTCAACAACAGAAAATTATTAATTTTTTTTTTAAAGATTTTTTTGATGTGGACCATTTTTGAAGTCTTTATTGAGTTTGTTACAGTATTGCTTCTGTTTTATGTTTTGGTTTTTTGGCACGAGGCATGTGGGATCTGAGCTCCCCAACCAGGGATGGAACCCACACCCCCTGCACTGGAAGGTGAAGTCTTAACCACTGGACCACCAGGGAAGTCCCAACAACAGAAAATTATTATCTTCAGTTCTGTAAGTCACAATCCTGGCAGGGTTCTCACCTGGCTAAAATCAAGATGTCACAGGACTGTATTCTTTTCTGGAGGTTTTAAGGAAGAATCTGTTTACTTGATCATTAGGATTGTTAGCAGAATTCACTTTCTTGTGGTTGTAGGACTGAGGTCCCATGTCCTTGTTTGCTGTTGCCTGAGGATTCTGGAGGCTGTCTTACTCCATCTTCAGCAATGGTGGATTAAGTCCATCTTATGCTTCAAATCTCTCCTATGGCTTTTTTCATCACATTTTTCTGACTGACACTTGGCTCATGTGATTAGATTGTCCCCACATGGATAATGCATGAAACTCTCCCTATCTCAAGGTCTATAACCTTAATCACATTGCCAAGTCCCTTTTGCCATATAATGTAACATGTGCACAGGATCCAGGAATTAGGAGCTGGGCATTTTGGGGGGATCATTTTTCTGCCTACCACCGAGAGTAAACTGTTATTGTTATCTGATGCAATAGCCAAATAGAGTGAGAAATAAGAAACGGACCTAAGACTTGGTGATTGGAAGTCTAAGGTGCCCTTTGGGATAATTGCTTCCATGGAGTGATGAGGACAGAGGACAGCTTGCTGGGCTTAATGGAGGGTGAGGGTGGGCAGGAGGTGGTAGCAGAGTCATGCCATACGCAGAGCTCTGGGGTTATTGTTACTCGGAGGTAGCCAGAGTTCAGTACTTGTTTACAAAGTGCAGACCTCTCTCTCCAGTAGTTTGGTGACAAAGTGAAGGAAAACAGAAGCACACCTGAAGATTTCTCCCTGGAGAAATAGAAATGGAAGATGAACAGATGGGTGCCAGAGAAGGTAATTGAAGATAGCTGTTGAGGGTTTCTTTGGAGATGGAAAGGAGTAGGGCCAAGTCAAGTTGAAGGGTTGGCCTTAAAAGGGAGGAGCGGGGACTTCCCTGGTGGTCTAGTGGCTAAGACTCTGCACTGCCAATGTAGGGGGCCCAGGTTCGATCCCTGGTCAGGGAACTAGATCCCACATGTAGCAGCTAAGAATTCGCATGCCGTGACGAAGATCCTGCGTGCCAAAACTAAGACCCAGCGCAGCCAAATAAATAAATAAATATTAAAAAGGGGGGGGGGATCTTTGTACTTAATATACGAAGGAAGAAGAGGGTATATGAAAACAGTCATTTAAAAGCAAAAAAGAAAAGAGATGGAGATGATTATGTCAGAGAGGTGGTGATCTTTGAAGGAGGATTGTGGTTATTTGTGTATATCCATGAGGGGTGTGGAGGGGTGGGACTGGGGAGATAGGAGCTTGAACTGAAAAACTGCCAGAAGTTCCTGTTGTTTTTTTTTTGCAGTAGGCTTCCTTTTTTTTTTTTTTTTTCTTCCTGTTCCCCCATCACATGTGAGGCAGGTGATAGCCAACTCAAATCTCCCAAGTGTGCAACTGCAACAACCAGGTCAGACTGATTAAACTCTTAATTCTAATTCTAAATTTTTTAGGAAGAAACAATTTGACTAGTTTCTTTTAGTTCAGATGTTCGTTCTTAATCCAATCAGGCATGACTAAAAGGAGCCCATACCTCGGAGCATTTCACGGCAGTCATTTCCCAGAGGAGGTGATAAGGTAGTACCCCAGGAGCTTCAGTGCTGGTGGGATAGTTTTAACCAATATAGTGAAACCAGTAAGGATGGAAACAGCGGATGAATGGCTGATGGTTGTAATAACAACGATGATCATGATTAGATAACTACTGGAGCTGGGGTTTGGGGGTTTATCCTGAGGGTTTCTATGGATCACCGAATGGAAGAAAGCATGAGAGGCTATTTTTAAAAGGACTGTTTTAGGATATATATATATTATATATATATATATATATATAATATATATATATATAATTTTTTTTTTTTTTTTTAAGGAAAAAGGGGGAAAAAAAACACACCAGGGAAAAGAGGAGTTTGGAATGAGGACATGAAAAGGGAAGGCAGCCCACTTGACACCAGATATTTTTGGCTAACCTCCATGACCAAGGCAGAGATCTCTTCCCTGGAGGTGGGCAGTGCTCACCAAAGATGCTCAGTCACACCTGGGATGGAGCATTCCAGAAGCCAGGGTATAGTCTGCTAAGTTCAGAAAATCTGAACAGATTAAAATGATGCTAGGCATTAATGTGGCTTTGCTCAGTGAATTTCCTTCCTTCAATTAACAGGATTACTATCATTGTTATTAAATTAAATTATTTCATGTGTGAAGAAACCAATTTTCAAAAATCAAATTGCCTTACTGAGTGTTTTCTGGGCCAAAGTCATTGAAGACCAGAGTTCTAAAGATGATAACAAGGGACTTCCCTGGTGGTCCAGTGGGTAAGACTCCGTGCTCCCAATGCAAGGGGCCCGGGTTCGATCTGTGGTCAGGGAACTAGATCCCGCATGCGTGCCGCCACTAAGAGTCTGCATCCCACAACTAAGAAGTCCACATGCTGCAACTAAAAGATCCCTCATGCTGCAACAAAGAACCTGCGTGCCACAACTAAGACCTGGTGCAGCCAAAATAAATTACCAAAATTAAAAAAATAATAAAAAAATAAATATAAAAAAAAGTAAAGATGGTAACGAAAAGGCAACCCCAACATCCAGGTATGTAAACAAGATGATGGGAGACCCATGTACTGTACTCTGCACAACTACTGTGTTCCATTTTCATGGCATGTGTATCAAAGTCTACATGAATATTGAGGGCTCATCACTGTGGGTGTACCTGTTATGCTCCTCCTCGGAAACATAGTCACAAATGGGTTGAGACCCTTTCATAAATGAAGGGCAGGGAGGAAGCTCTAATTTTAGAAGTAATTCTACTTAAATATTTATGATGAGTTTCAAGTCACTGAGAATATTAGTTCTTAATGAGAACATCGATAGGTCTATAGCTCAAATGAGGTGAAAGCCACTACTAGCTTTGTAATGCATCAGCTTAAATGGTCCACTGACACAAGTCCACACTTGACTTTCTTCGTTATGCATTACCAAGGAGAAGAAATAAATCTCAGCATGAGGTTTGCTGGAGCGAAATAATTCACCTCAGTGGTATCTCTGCTACCCTAAATTTCATTCTTTCCTTGATGGCTGTATCAACACACACTGATCATCTTTGACTACAAAGTCAAGACTTGAATGGATTTAACTTCTTTTCATAGGAAACTTCTTAAGTGGAGACTTTTTGTGCCTAACACTTTATCGTCAATTGCTAAAGACGTTGCTTAACAGTGTTATAATTATGTATGAATTCAAAGCCAATTTAAGATCGAGTATCCATCTGGATATAGGTATGTTGTTAAGTATATATAGTTTGCCTTCAGTTGATAAGGAGAGTCTCGTCCATTGTTTTTACTTTTCATCATGCCTTTGAAGCCGAATCCGGCCTCTGTTCCCCAGCACCGAATTAAATCTCAGAGACAGAGTTTTGGACAAAGTAGAAAAGAATAGCTTTATTGCTTTGCTAGGCAAAGGGGTCCACAGCGAGCTAAAGCCCTCAAAACTCTGTCCCCCCACCTGGAGGGGGTAGTGAGGAGTTTTATAGTAATCGTTCAAAGAGGGCGTGGTCAGCTCGTGGTCATTCTTCTGATTGGTTGGTGGTGAGGTAAGTGGGAGGCAGCAGCATCATCCTTCCGGTTCCAACTGGTCTGGGGTCTACTTCTTGTGGGCAGCATACCGTTAACTTCTCCCACCTGGTGGGGCTTCTGTATCTGCACAACAGCTCAAAGATACTGTTATGTGTATCCCCTGAGGGGGAACCAGGACCTTGACCCAAGGCTGCACTGTTGTTCCTCTTGACTGCTCCCCCTTGTCTCTGCATCTCCTCCCTTCCTAATTAGCATCTGTTTGAACCTGCCTGTTGCAACTCAGGGGAGGTCAAGGAGGCTGAATGAAGCCTATTTCCTACAAACAAGAAATGGGTGTTCCCTTTTCTCCACACCCTCTCCAGCATTTATTGTTTCTAGATTTTTTGATGATGGCCATTCTGACCGGTGTGAGATGATATCTCATTGTAGTTTTTTTTTTTTTAAATTAATTAATTATTTATTTATTTATTTATTTTTGGCTGTGTTGGGTCTTGGTTTCTGTGCGAGGGCTTTCTCTACTTGCGGCAAGCGGGGGCCACTCTTCATTGCGGTGCGTGGGCCTCTCACTATCGTGGCCTCTTTTGTTGCGGAGCACAGGCTCCAGACACGCAGGCTCAGTAGTTGTGGCTCACGGGCCTAGTCGCTCCGCGGCATGTGAGATCTTCCCAGACCAGGGCTCGAACCCGTGTCCCCTGCATTAGCGGCAGATTCTCAACCACTGCACCACCAGGGAAGCCCGTCATTGTAGTTTTGATTTGCATTTCTCTAATGATTAATGATGTTGAGCATTCTTTCATGTGTTTGTTGGCAATCTGTATATCTTCTTTGGAGAAATGTCTATTTAGGTCTTCTGCCCATTTTTGGATTGAGTTGTTTGTTTTTTTGTTATTGAGCTGCATGAGCTGCTTGTAAATTTTGGAGATTAATCCTTTGCACTGTTGGTGGGAATGCAAATTGATACAGCCACTATGGAGAACGGTATGGAGGTTCCTTAAAAAACTAAAAATAGAATTACCATATGACCCAGCAATCCCACTACTGGGCATATACCCTGAGAAAACCATAATTCAAAAAGAGTCATGTACCAAAATGTTCACTGCAGCTCTATTTACAATAGCCAGGACATGGAAGCAACCTAAGTGTCCATCAACAGATGAATGGATAAAGAAGATGTGGCACATATATACAATGGAGTATTACTCAGCCATAAAAAGAAATGAAATTGAGTTATTTGTAGTGAGGTGGATGGACCTAGAGTCTGTCATACAGATGAAGTAAGTCAGAAAGAGAAAAACAAATACCATATGCTAACACATATATATGGAATCTAAGAAAAAAAAAAAGGTCATGAAGAACCTAAGGGTAAGACGGGAATAAAGACACAGACCTACTAGAGAATGGACTTGAGGATATGGGGAGGGGGAAGGGTAAGCTGTGACAAAGTGAGAGAGTGGTATGGACATATATACACTACCAAACGTAAAATAGATAGCTAGTGGGAAGCAACCGCATAGCACAGGGAGATCAGCTCGGTGCTTTGTGACCACCTGGAGGGGTGGGATAGGGAGGGTGGGAGGGAGGGAGACGCAAGAGGGAAGAGATATGGGAACATATGTATATGTATAACTGATTCACTTTGTTATAAAGCAGAAACTAACACACCATTGTAAAGCAGTTATACTCCAATAAAGATGTTAAAAAAAAAAAAAAATGGGGGACACAGAAAGGCTTTTGTGCCCAGGAGCCTATGAGCCTTTTGTGCACGGGGTCCTGCTTGGTATCACTCACGATTGATTTCATTTAAAGAAGACCATACAATTAATACTTGTTAAAAATAAGGACATTATACTTTCCTCCTCTTCTGACATTTTCGAGAACATCTCTGTCCAATAGAACTTCCTGTGATGCAGGAAATGCTCTATGTTTGTACTGCCCAGCACAGCCCCCATGAGCCACAGAGGGCTACTAAGCACTTGACATGTGACCAGTATTCCTGAGAACTAAATTATTAATTTTCTTTAAATGTGATTAATTTAAACTTCAATTTAAGTAGCCACATTTGGCTACTTAGCACTTGAAATGTGGCTAGTGTGACTGAAGAACTGAATTTTTAAATTTAAATTTAAATAGCCTCGTGTGGCTTTTGTCTTCCCCATTGGACAGGGCAGATGTAGAGTATTTTCATCATTGCAGGAAGTTTTATTAGACATTTTGGTTCTAGATATAAAGTTCTTCAAGAGCAGGGAGCGATTAGTTGTCTCTGTAACCCTCATTCCCTAAGGTGGTGTGAAGAACTCACTCATACATGCATTTATTGCCTGATCAACTCCTTAATAGGAAGGCCTGCTTCTTGAAGGGCCCATTTTTCATTTCTGGCCTTTGATTCATTATAAAATGTACTTCTAACTCTTGCAGTTCCTTGCTGCTTTAGGGTTGCTGCATTTCTCCTTCTCAGTTCTTACCCGGCTATTAGAGCTGGTTTCAGCCATGCAGTCGGATGCCTTTGCTGGTTTGCTCTGTCCCATTCCTGATAGAAGGAAGTAATGAATTAAAAACAAACAGACAAACAATTTATAAAAACAAGTGTAGTATGTTAATCAGAGTACATAAATTCAGAGTATGATTTAAAGAAAATCTAATATTTAGATACAGGGGGACCTCTCAGGACACTTTATATGTAATGAGTCCCTGCATAATCTAATTCTAATTTTTTGCAGGGCATGTTAATTAGAATGAAACCTCCCTGAATTAACATGGGTTTCACAATGTTTTTGTGCTTCAGGTCTTCAAGAAAGCTTGGTATTCAAAGTCCCTGAAAGATGTCTGACTAGCCTGTTATTTGCCCAGCACATAAAGTTTTCTCTCTGAAGATGGTTGAAATGTGCTTTTCTCCACACGGAGAGGGAAGTTTGAATGAAATGAGAGGGAATCATCACCCTCTGCTATGGCTACATGGACGCATGGATCAGATTCAATCACTGTTTTATAAGTGTGCTATGCACTGTAAAGCTGTGTTGAGTTAACATCTATAAGAAAGGGTATGAGTCTTTTAAAAGAGGTCATACTAGATCAGAGATCATGCTCAGAAACAAATTTACCAAAGGGGGTCAGTGAGAATAGCTCACTATACAGAGTGGTTTATAGCAAGGACTATACTGTTAGTAAGTCTGTTTGAATTTGAATCCCAGATTACTAGGGGTGTGACCTTGGACCAATTACTTTTTGTCTCTGTGCCTCAGTTTGGTCATCAATAAAATGAGGATGTTAGCAATACCTATACTATAGGGTCATGTGACAATTAAAAGAGTAAGTTCTCAAAAAAAAAAAAAGAACCCTATTTATTACTACTACTACAAACTACTATTATTATTATTACCTTCCAGCTACACTTGACAAGGAGTAGAGAGTCTTAGAACACATTAATTAGATTGAGTCAGAGAAACCACCAACTAAGAATGAACAGTTAGGCTGTTTATCACAGACTAGAGAAATCACGTTACTGCAATAAGCAAGGGGGAAAGAATCTGTAGAATCCTTTTCATGGCAGGAATACTTTTATGCATCCAGTTCATGTCTTGTCAGTGTCTTGCCAGTGTAATTCTCTTTGTAGTGGAAAGCCTTCCCATTGTGCATTCTGTGTGTGGTTGTCTCGTCTCCTCTGTTCTTCCTTTCCTCCCAACGTTATTTCCTGGATCAGGGATTGAGCTGAAGAGCTATACTGTAAATTCTAAGGTGGCAGCACACAGGTGATTTGTGGTACTGAGGGATTTCTGACTCCCTTTACTCTTCATAGCCAGGTTACATGAACACACTGGACTTATCCCCAGTTCCAGGCATAGGAGATCTGTAAGTGTCCTCAGACCCACACTTTAGGACTTGCTATGAGCTAATCTAACCCTTGTGATTTGCCTCCGTTTAGGAAATGGAAATTTCTGGTTTGTTGGTTTTAACCTAGTTCTCCTTCTTCCCAGCTCCCTGCATTGTAGCTTTGACCTTGATTTCTGAAATGCCTTCCTGGCAGAAGGCTTTCTTCCAAGAATTCAGTGACGGGGGTTCTCCTACATTTTAGTGGCCTCTTTCCTGTCTGGGCTTCTGCATATAGCCCACCCTAAATTCCTTATCACTTCCTTCCCATTTCATTTTGGAACCCTTGGTACCCCTCATATTGGGGTCTACTGTCTGTTGCTCTGACAGGAAATTGCTACAGTCCATAAACATTATGCTTTATGGGAGGCATTTTCCTCAAGTCTGCTCTGCCTGGTGAGGAGGGAAGTGTTCGGTCTGGTTACCTTTCATTGGCTCACCCGGTCCATGGGCTTGGTCCCACCCATGCCATGCTCAGGATGTCTGACCAGAGACCCTCAGTGAAAGTATACACGTTATTTTTTCATTCTACTAATATTTATTGTGCATCCACTTTGTACTATTCTAGACACGGGAGATACTGCAGAGAGCAAAAAAAGTCTCATCCTCATGAAACTCAGATATCAATATTTTTTGGGCATGTGTGATTTGATTGGGAATTTTCTACGCTGTGTGGATGCCAATTTGTAGAGATTTTTGCAGTGCATATAACCTACTTAAAAATATTCAATATAATATTTAATAACTGTAAGAATTCACTTTTAACTGTCCTATGTTGTTTATAATGCACCACTTTATTACTGTAGTTACCAAGTTCAACTAGATAGGTGTGTGTGTGTGGCAGTGGTGAGGAGTTCTGGCTGATTATATTCATATTTAATAGAGTCTGATTGGTCTAAATGTCCAATCAACTATGCACATTCAAAAGACAGAAATTTTCTCTCGTGGTAAAGTAGTAGTGTGTCTTTTTTAAATAAAATATTGTATAATATTTGTTTTAGGTTAATATCCAATATTATCAGTTTAGAAGGTTCTATATATCAAATGCAGTAAAAAATGCTTTATCTCACCCCCAAAAGGATGAACATGCATGCACATTTATATTGTATATTATATGCAAACCACTCATGCATTAGCATCTTCACGGTAGATTATCGAGGGTTCTGCAAGAAACTCTTCTTTTATTCAAACTGAACCAGCAGACAGAAATCTCAGCTAATGGTTGTATTTCAATGATACCTAAAATAATTGGTTTGAAATTCAACAAGGTAACTTTTGTCTTCCCTAACATCAGTCAACTATATAATCTGAGTTTGCTGGTTCATCATCATCGGGATGGAGGTGGTTGTGTTAAACCAGCTGTCACGTAGTAGGTACTCATGTGTTCAAACTACTGGATAACTGTTGCATTTGAATAGAATCCGTGCATCATACTGTTCTTTAAAAAAAGTGTAAAATACACATAACATAAAATTTACCATCTTAACCATTCTTAAGTGTACAGTTCAGTGGCATTTAAGTGCACTCACATTTTGTGCTGCCATCACCACTTTTTTTTTGGCTGCGCAGCTTGTGGGATTTTAGTTCCCCAACCAGGGACTGAACCCGGACCCTCGGCAGATTTATCCATGTTGTAGCCTGTGTCAGAATTTCCTTCCTTTTTAAGGCTGAATAATATTTTATTGTATGCATGTACCACATTTTGTTTATCCATCCAGTTGTCAACGGACACGTGTGTTCCTTCTACCTTTTGGCTACTGGGAATAATGCTGCTAAAAACATGGGTATGTAAACCTCTCTGAGTTCCTGCTTTCAATTCTTTTGGGCATATACCCAGAAGTGCAATCGCTGGATCATATGGTAATTCTATGTTTAATTTTTTGAGGAACTGCTGTACTGTTTTCCACAGCAGCTGTACCATTTTACATTCCCTTGAAGAGTACACAAGAATTCCAATTACTCCACATCCTGCTGACATTTGTCATCTTTTTTTTTTTTTTTAAGTTTGCAAGGACTTTTTTTAAAATTTTTATTTTATATTGGAGTATAATTGATTAACAATGTTGTGTTAGTTTCAGGTGTACAGCAAAGTGATTCAGTTGTACATATACATGTATCTATTCTTTTTCAAATTCTTTTCCCATTTTGGTTATTACAGAATATTGAGCAGAGTTCCCTGTGCTATACAGTAGGTCCTTGTTGGTTATCTATTTTAAATATAGCAGTGTTTACATGTCAATCCCAAACTTCCAATCTATCCCTCCTCCCCACCCTTCACCCCTGGTAACCGTAAGTTCATTCTCTAAGTCTGTGAGTCTGTTTCTGTTTTGTAAATAAGTTCATTTGTATCATTTTTTTTTAAGATTCCACATATAAGTGATATCATGTGATATTTGTCTTTCTCTGTCTGACTTAATTCACTTAGTATGATAATCTGCATGTCCATTCATGTTGCTGCAGATGGCATTATTTCATTCTTTTTAATGGCAGAGTAATATTCCATTGTGTATACGTACAACATCTTCTTTATCCATTCATCTGTCGATGGACATTTAGGTTGATTCCATGTCTTGGCTATTGTAAACAGTGCTGCAATGAACACTGGGGTGCACTTATCCTTTCGAACAATGTTTTCTCTGGATATATGCCCAGGAGTGGGATTGCTGGATCATATGGTAGCTCTATTTGTAGTTTTTTAAGGAACCTCCATATTTTTCTCCATAGTGGCTATACCAATTTTATTCCCACCAACAGTGTAAGAGGGTTCCCTTTTTCCACACCCTCTTCAGCAGCACTTATTGTTTGTAGACTCTTTGATGATGGCCATTCTGACTGGTGTGAGGTGATATCTCATTGTAGTTCTGATTTGTATTTCTCTAATAATCAAGGATGTTGAACATCTTTTCATGTGCCTCTTGGCTATCTGTATGTCTTCTTTGGAGAAATGTCTGTTTAGGTCTTCTGCCCATTTTTTGATTGAGTTGTTTGTTTTTATGGGTGTGAGGTGGTTTTGATTTGCATCTCTCTAGTGATTAATGATGTTGAGCATATTCTCACGTGCTTATTGGCCATTCATATCTCTTCCTTGAAGAAATGTCTATTCAAGTCTTTTTTAAATTACATTGTTTTGTTGTTGTTGGCTTGTAGGAATTTATTATATATTCTAGATATTAACCTCTATCAGTTATATGATTTGCAAATATTTTCTGCTATTTGGTATGTTGCCTTTTCACTCCGTTTATTGTGTCCTTTGATGCACAGAAGTTTTAAATTTGGTATAGTCCATTTCATCTAACTTTTCTTTTGTTGCCTGTGCTTTTGGTGTCATATCCAAGAAGTCATTGCTAAATCTAATGTCATGAAGATTTTCCCCTCTCTTTTTATCTCAGCATTTTATAGATTTAGCTTTTACATTTAGGTCTTTGATGCATTTTTTAAATTAATTTTTGTATATGGTATAAGGTAAGGGTTCAACTTTATTCTTTTGCATGTAGGTATCCAGTTTTCCGAACACCATTTGTTAAAGAGACTGTCCTTTCCTCACTGAATGGTCTTATCACCCTTGTCAGCAATCATTTGGCCAAATGTATTAGGATTTATTTGGGCTCTCTGTTCTATTTCATTAGCCTACCTGTCTGCCTATCTTTTAGTACTACACTGTTTTGATTATTGTGACTTTGTAGTAAGTTTTGAAATCAGGAAGTGTGTGACCCCCAACTTTGTTTTTCTTTTCAGTATGTTTTGGTTAGTTGATGTCCCTTGAAATTCCATATGAATGGATTTTTATGTTTCTGCAAAAAATATTGTTGAGATTTTGATAGGGATTGTGTTGAATCTACAGATCACTTTGAGTAGTTTTGGTACCTTAACAATATTAAATATTCCGATCCATGAACACAGATGTCTTTTATTTATGTGTGTATTTAATTTCTTTCATTAACATTTTAAAATTTTCAGTGTATAAGGCTTTTGCCTCCTTGTTTAAATTTATTCCTAAATATTTTATTCTTTTTGATGATATTATAAATGGTATTTTTAAAAAATCCTTTTGGATTGTTCATTGTTAGTATGTAGAAACACAACTGATTTTTGCATGTTGATTTTGTATCCTGCAGTTTTACTGAATTTATTTATTAATTCTAAGTTTTTAAATGAAATCTTCAGGATTTTTTACATATAAGATTATGTCATCTGTGAACAGAGATGGTTTTACATCTGCATTTCTAATTTGGATGCCTTTTATTTTTCTTACCTAATTTCTCTGGATAGGACTTCCAGTATTATGTTGAATAGAAGTGGTGAAAGCAAGTATCGTTGTCTTGTTTCTGATCTTGGAGGAAAAGCTTTCACTCTTCCATTATTTTTTTTTAATTAAAAAATGCTTTATTGATAAAAAATACTAACCATTAACCATTTGCAATAGTAACATCAAAGATCACTGATCACAGGTCACCATAACAAATATAATAATAATGAAAAAGTTTGAAATATTTCGAGAATTACCCAAATGTGATGCAGAGACATGAAGTGAGCAAGTACTGTTGGAAAAATGGCACCAATAGAGATACTCAACACAGGGTTGTCACAAACCTTCAGTTTGTAAAAAAAAAAAATGAAGTATCTGCAAAGCGTAATAAAGCAAAGCACAATAAAATGAGGTATGCCTGTATATGCTGTCACTGATCATTATACTTTTGTATTTGTGTGGTTTGATATCTGATTCCTATACTAGATGGTAAGCTCTAAGAACATGGGGACCATGTCTGTTTTGCTTATCATTGTGTCACAGCATCCAGCAGAATAATGGCAGATAATAGGCACTACATAAATATTTGTTTCTTCTACTTTCTTTTAATTTGCCCTGTTTTGTTTTTTTATGTCAATAGCACCATTTCATTTCTTTAAAAAAAATATTTTTTTTTAAGAGCAGTTTTAGGTTCACAGCAAAATTGAGCAGAAAGTACAGTGATTTCCCATAAGAAATGAGCTATCAAACCATGAAAAGACTTGGAGGAAACTGAAATGCTTATTACGAAGTGAAAGAAGTCAGTCTGAAAAGGTTGGTATGAATAGGTGGAGCACAGAGGATTTTTAGGGCAACAAAAATACTCTGTATGTTACTATAATGGTGTATTCATGTCATTATACATTTGTCAAAACCCACAGAATGTACAAGAGTGAACCCTAATGTAAACTGTGGACTTCTGGGTGATAATGATGTGTCAATGTCAGTTCATTGAGTGTAACAAATGTAGCACTCTAGGGCAGATTATCAGTCTTTTGTTATGGAGTATGATGTTTGCTGAGGGCCTTGCATATATTGACTTTATTATGTTGAGGTAATTTCCTTCTATTCTTAGTTTGTTGAGTGTTTTTATCATGAAAGTGTGTTAACTTTTGTGAAATTCCTTTCTGCATCAATTGAAATGATCATGTGGTTATTTTCCTTCATTCTGTTATATGGTATATTATATTGATTGATTTTTGTATGTTGGACCATCCTTGCACGGCAAGAATAAATCTTACTGGTCATGTTGTATAATCCTTTCAATGTGCTGTTGAATTCTGTTTGCTAGTGTTTGTTGAGGAATCGGACCGTTAGATAATGGGGGACACTCTGCTCATGCTATACTTGAGGAAACTAAGACTTTGAGAGGGGATATGATGTATTCAAAGTTATGCATCTGGATATTATTGTCAGGTTGAGTCTAGAACCCAAGATTTCTGAATTCTCTCAGTTGGTTATTTGGTTTAAGGTTCAAATGAATGAGCAGGCTGCTTTTTATTTGCAGAGATCTGTGATTCTCACTTTGCTGGCACATTGAAATCATCTAGGGAGCTTTAAAAATACTGAGGCTTGATTTCCACTCACAGAGATTCTGATTTTTTATTTAATTGGCTTTGGGTTTGAGAGGAGCACCCAAGCATATATATATAACTATATATATATAAATAAAGTTTTATATATATATATAATTTTTTTGGTGGGAGAGGACTCTCATTTATTTATTTTAAAACTTTAAAAAATGGCCTTTATTTTTTAGAGCAGTTTTAGGTTCACAGCATAATTGGGAGACAGGTAGGTATTTCCCATATACTCTCTGATCCCACTCATGCATAGCCTCCCATATTATCAAATCTTGCACCAGAGTGGTACATTTGATACAATTGATGAACCTACATTGGCACATCATTATCACCCAAAGTCTGTACTTTACATTAGGGTTCATTCTTGGTGTTGTACAATTTATGGGTTTGGACAAATATGTAATGACATATATCCACCATTATTATATCAAATAGAGTAGTTTCATCGTTGTAACAATCTTTTTTTTTTTTAAGAACCAGCTTTTAGTTTTATTGATCTTTGCTATTGTTTTCTTTGTTTCTATTTCATTTGTTTCTGCTCTGTTCTTTTTGGTTTCTTTTCTTCTGCTAACTTTGGGTTTTGTTTGTTCTTCTTTCTCTAGTTCCTTCAGGTGTAAGGTTAGATTGTTTATTTGAGATTTTTCTTGTTTCTTGAGGTAGGCTTGTATAGCTATAAACTTCCCTCTTAGAACTGCTTTTGCTGCATCCCGTAGGTTTTGGATCGTCGTGTTTTCCTTGTCATTTGTCTCTAAATATTTTTTGATTTCCTCTTTGATTTCTTCAGTGATCTCTTGGTTATTTAGTAACATATTGTTTAGCCTCCATGTGTTTGTGTTTTTTACATTTTTTTCCCAGTAAGTGATTTCTAATCTCATAGCGTTGTGGTCAGAAAAGATGCTTGATATGATTTCAATTTTCTTAAATTTACTGAGGCTTGATTTGTGACCCAAGATGTGATCTATCCTGGAGAGTGTTCTGTGCACACTTGAGAAGAAAGTGTAATCTGCTGTTTTGGGATGGAATGTCCTATAAATATCAATTAAATCTATCTGCTCTATTGTGTCATTTAAAGCTTCTGTTTCCTTATTTATTTTCATTTTGGATGATCTGTCCATTGGTGTAAGTGAGGTATTAAAGTCTCCCACTGTTATTGTGTTACTGTCGATTTCCTGTTTTAGAGCTGTTAGCAGTTGCCTTATGTATTGAGGTGCTCCTATGTTGGGTGCATGTATATTTATAATTGTTATATCTTCCTCTTGGATTGATTCCCTGATCATTATGTAGTGTCCTTCCTTGTCTCTTGTAACATTCTTTATTTTAAAGTCAATTTTATCTGATATGGGTATTGCTACTCCAGCTTTCTTTTGATTTCCATTTGCATGGAATATCTTTTTCCATCCCCTCACTTTCAGTCTGAATGTGTCCCTAGGTCTGAAGTGGGTCTCTTGTAGACAGCATATATATGGATCTTGTTTTTGTATCCATTCAGCAAGCCTGTGTCTTTTGGTTGGAGCATTTAATCCATTCATGTTTAAGGTAATTATCAATATGTATGTTCCTATTACCATTTTCTTAATTGTTTTGGGTTTGTTTTTGTAGGTCCGTTTCTTCTCTTGTGTTTCCCACTTAGAGAAGTTCCTTTAGCATTTGTTGTAGAGCTGGTTTGGTGGTGTTGAATTCTCTTAGCTTTTGCTTGTCTGTAAAGCTTTTGATTTCTCCATCGAATCTGAATGAGATCCTTGCCGGGCAGAGTAATCATGGTTGTAGGTTCTTCCCTTTCATCACTTTAAGTATATCATGCCACTCCCTTCTGGCTTGTAGAGTTTCTGCTGAGAAATCAGCTGTTGACCTTATGGGAGTTCCCTTGTATTGTTATTTGTCATTTTTCCCTTGCTGCTTTTAATAATTTCTCTTTGTCTTTAATTTTTGCCAATTTGATTACTATGTGTCTCGGCATGTTTCTCCTTGGGTTTATCCTGTATGGGACTCTCTGCACTTCCTGGACTTGGGTGGCTATTTCCTTTCCCATGTTAGGGAAGTTTTCGACTATAATCTCTTCAAATATTTTCTCGGGTCCTTTCTCTCTCTCTTCTCCTTCTGGGACCCCTATAATGTGAATGTTGTTGTGTTTAATGTTGTCCCAGAGGTCTCTTAGGCTGTCTTCATTTCTTTTCATTCTTTTTTCTTTATTCTGTTCCGTGGCAGTGAATTCCACCATTCTGTCTTCCAGGTCACTTATCCGTTCTTCTGCCTCAGTTATTCTGCTATTGATTCCTTCTAGTGTAGTTTTCATTTCAGTTATTGTATTGGTCATCTCTGTTTGTTTGTTCTTTAATTCTTCTAGGTCTTTGTTAAACATTTCTTGCATCTTCTCGATCTTTGCCTCCATTCTTTTTCTGAGGTCTTGGATCATCTTCACTATCATTATTCTGAATTCTTTTTCTGAAGGTTGCCTATCTCCACTTCATTTAGTTCTTTTCCTGTGGTTTTATCTTGTTCCTTCATCTGGTACATAGCCCTCTGCCTTTTCATCTTGTCTATCTTTCTGTGAATGTGGTTTTTGTTCCACAGGCTGTAGGATTGTAGTTCTTCTTGCTTCTGCTGTCTGCCCTCTGTCCTAACAATCTTGTGCTCCACTTATTCATTCTTCCCTCCCTGCTAACCCTGGCAATCACTGATCTTTTCATTGTGTCTAGTTTTGCATTTTCCAGAATGTCATATAGTTGGAGTCATACAGTATGTAGCCTTTTCAGTTTGTGTTATTTCACTAATATGCATTTAAGTTTCCTCCATGCCTTTTCATGACTTGATAGCCCACTTCTTTTTAGTGCTGAATAGTATCCCATTTTCTAGAAGTACCACTTTTTTTTTTTTTAAATCCATTCACCTACTGAAAGTCATCTTGGTTGCTTCCATGTTTGGGCAATTATGTTTAAAGCTACTGTAAACATCTTTGCATAGGTTTTTGTGTGGACATAAATTTTCAATTCCTTTGAGTAAATAGCAATGATATTCTTAATGTGTAGCCAGGGTTAAGCACCTCTGGAATAGATTTGATAACTGTGGAGAAAGGCCTTGTATTCTCATAAATCAGAGATGGATCAATAACATGGAGTCAGACCACCTTCAGTTGTGAAAGGCAGCCCAGAGGCTTATCATTGTGGAGATGTAATGTGGAGATGGCTGTGAGCATCGTAGACTTTTAGTCTGTCAAACTGGAAGGAACCTAGGTGAAGTTTTTTTATCAGATGCAAAAAATAAGACACCATCATGTAGGAAAAAAAATGAATGCACTCATTTTAATGTCAGGGCAGATTTCTTGGCTAAGTATGTTATTGTCATGTAACAGGGAAAATTAGCTAGCGCTGTTGAGAAGGCAGCGAACTTTCCGCTTCCGTACTGAGAGAAATTCAGGCTTGCTGGTTAATATCTATGCTCACCGTAGGGAAATTATCAGGGAGAAATAGGGGCAACCAAACCTACATTCCTGCATTAGTTTCTCCAAAAGTCACCACAGTTTTTAATCCCCTGCAAAGTTTTCCTAAGAGGCTTTACAATATTTCCTCAAAGAAATCTTTCTGAAACCATGACCCTAACAATGGAGTATCTTCACTGGCTGATTTATTTTAGAAGGGATTTTAAAGAGGATGAAAACTTTGTACAATAGACCTTTATGACCTATATTTTACTTAATGTAAAACTTTATTTTATAGGCTGATGTGTTGTCTTGTTTAATTGATTTATATACACTGTAGAAAGCTTTATGCAATATAGTGTAACAGGTGTAACATTTAAAATTGATTAAATATCCTGCTTGTGACCATTCATATGAAGAAGTTGGGCACCAGGTCTTGGTTAAGAACAGAAACCAATTTTATAAGATTGCTGTTATGGGAAAAATAAGATTTAACTTACTTCTCTTAGGCTTAGAGGATCTGATTTGGTAAACAACCTAGGAAAACTGTAAAATGCCTTTCCTATTTTCTGTAAGGGACAGAGCAAGTTATACACACAATACGGTAACATTTCCTGGTTGTTCTTTAGATGCTTAGGAAGGCAAATGAACTCTTTCAGGCCGTGAGTTTTGCATTTGACAAATAAATTCGTTGACAGGTATTAACTGAGCATCTATTATGAATTATATTTTGGGGAGAGGAAGACAGTGTAGAGGTAGCGGTGCTTCCAAATCTAAAAAGACAGAAAAGGTATTTCCTTATGAGAGAGAACATGATTCACATCATAAGAGAAGTTCAACTGAAGTCCAGGGTTTAAGGGACTTAAGTATATCATTTTTGATTGACTTTCTAGGAGAAATAATGTATAAGTTAGGCTTTGAAAGATCTGATTGGGTAGAGATGGGGTAGGACATTCCAGGCTGAGAAAATGGTGTGAGGAAAGAAGTGATAGCAGAAAGCAAGATGAGCTTGGGGAACAGTGAGTAATCCCATTTGCAGTAAAGGACACGTGTTTAGGAAAACACGACTGTGACTAAATAAAGTCAAGCTATAGGAAAGTTAAGGAGGGGCTAGAACATGAGGTAGATTTGTAGGAATAGAGAGGCTGGCAGCAGGGAGGCAACATTTAGTTGAAAGCTGTGATTGGGAGGAAAACAGACAGAAGGATGCATAGGAGATAGCTTGTAAAGCCAGAGCATCAGTGAGCCAGGTTGGTTAGTCATATGGAATTTGTGTGCCACAAATGGCAGCCAGACCTGGTTGTAACCCAGGCAGAGTGAATGCCCCACCCAGGGCTCCAGCTCCCGGGAGGCAGTTCCTCCGCACATCTCCATTCTCAGATGAGCACAGAGAAAGGGAATCTTCCCTTTGAGCAGGAGCTCTTTGAGACTGATCTGTGCTACAAGGGATTGATTCTCAGAGCAGCCTGGGAAAACTGGGCATCTGCCGACCTCCTGCAGGTTCCTGAAAAGGTTGTCCCCATGATGACCACACTGAGTTTAATGTACCCTGAGAGCCTTTCCAGGTCTGTGGATGAGACGGCACAAAGTCAATATGGGGTCCTGCCTGCTTTCTAAACTATGGACCAAGTGGGGAGATACAAGCTTTGTCACCCCAAATGTCCTCATTACCTGCACTGACTCACTAGGCAGTTTCAGGTAATTTACTTACTATTGAAACCCTCATTTCAGGCGGAGAAGGTCATTCCAGGACAATGAAATCTTCTGCAATGGGCTCCTGACTCAGCCTGCCTCCTATGGAAAGTTCTGGGTTGTTTGCCTTCTCATAAAAACAAGTCCCCCTCACCAGCCTTTGCAGTCTTCGCACCAGCTGTTTTCACTTCCAAAGTGGATCATTCAGAATGCCTAATGAAGAGTTCAGGTAAGAAATCATAGGGTTGTGTGACTATTCTTGATTTCCTCCAGCTTCTTTTTCTGTTTATTTTCTCCTTTAAGGTAGGCCTACTGACCTTTCAGAGCTTAGAAGTGAGAAGTCTGCTCTCCTCACTCATCTCCCAAGAGTGTTGGCTGGAGCCAGGCTTATACCTGATTGTGATGGAGAATCACCCCTCCGGCTGACAGGGAAGGAAAAATGCAAAGACATTTCTGAAAACAGCAAAGTGGGTTGTAGAGCGCTCTCAGTGGCAGCAGCTGTTTCTTCAGTAGAAATGAAGGGACTCTCCCCTTAACAGGGACTTGCAAATACGTCCTAGGATCCATGTTTTCTCTCTGCCTGCTGTCTCTGCAAGAGAGGATCACACAGGGGCTTGCAGTGGGGAAGGAGGAAGCCAGGGATCTTCTTATGTTCCAGAGAAAATAGAGAATGTTTTCCGTCTCTTCTCAAATTTCAGAAATTCCAAAATAACTTGGCTTTATGAAGTACCTACAGTGTACAAAGTACCTGATCTATAACAAACAGACTCTCCCCCATTCAGAGCTAGAGAACACGGGCTTAAAGTGCAGAATGAGGAGCTTTAATAATATGATGTGTCTTTTAAAAAAAATTATTATTTTTTATTGGGGTATAATTGACATATTATGATGCATCTTTTTAAAACTTAATTCTTATTGGAGTATAGTTGCTTTACAATGTTGTGTTAGTTTCTGCTGTACAGCAAAGTGAATCAGCTATACATATACATATACATATATATAATGCAATAATGCATCTTTTAATGGTGAAGATTGTTAAACACTAAGATGAGTATGAGGGAGGGAGGGAATCTGTAGAAGGGGTCCTTGCCCAAGCATGTCAGGCAAATGAAAAGCCATCCTAACATCCATTCCTACAGTTCATGGACATACACCATGGCCTGCAAACTGTTACCATCGGCCAGCTGCCTTTTTTGTATATAAAGTTTTACTGGGACACAGCCATGCTCATTATTTACATATTGTCCCTGGCTGCCTTCATGATACAATGGCAGAGCTGAGCAGCTGCACAGAGAATGTATGGTCTATAAGCCCAATACATACAAAGGGTACTGTCCTCTGGTAGTAATTGTGGTAACAGCTTGCACTGTATAACACCTTAGAGCTTTCTAAGAACTGTTACATCCATCTTATTGTTTGACCTCCACACCAGCCCTGTGAGACAGGCAGAGAAAACATTATCCCTATTTTATGGATCAGGAAACTGAGTCCCAAAGAGACATCCCTGACACTATGTAGCTACTAACTGGTGAAGAAACAGTGATGCCTAGAGAAGATCTTTAGAGGCCCTAAAACTGAAGAGATGGTGGTTCATCATGATAGGTGGAACCATTGACCCCGATGCTTCACCTCTCCCTATATCTACACCCTTTGCCACGTAACTTTACAGAGTGTCTCTCAAAAGGCAGTGCGTACTACCCTACCCCTTGAATTTGGGCATGGCTCTGTCCAATGAGATGTTAGTAGGCAAGATTCTAGCAGGCACTTGATATGAGCTTACACACTGGACTTGCCCTCTTTTGTGCTTCTGTCAATACCAAGAGGAGAACATGCCCGAGCTGGCCTGGTGGTGCAAGGAAAAGGAGAGACAAGTTCAGCAGAGCCACCCAGCTGTCTCCAGCCCCACTCTGAGAAGCAGAGCTGCTCCAGCCACTCTGGCCTGAGGAAGACCTGCCTGACTAGCTGAGTCCAGCCTACATGAGACAGTGCCCAGCTGACGTATTGATTACTGAGGTTTTAAGTCACTGAATTCTGGATGGCTTATTACACGGTATTTTTGTAGCAATGGCTGACTGATCTGAAGTACATGAAACTGTTACATAAATACAAGAAACTATTCTAGTGTCCCATAAAGTAATCCAGTGATTACTTTATGTTTTTTTGAAATATATTGCATTCTATCAAAAAACTTTTTTTTTTGATGTGTCCCTGTTTTTATGGGTACCTTGCTGCTCCTCTAGTCTGCCAGGTGGGTGATACAGGGTCGCTCCATTGTCCTCCCTACTGGCATGAATGAGATTTAACAGCTCTGATTACACAGTCATGAGAAAAGGGTCCTATGAGACCCACAAGTCCCTGTGAAGAGCCTTGTGGGTGCTGCAGTCTCCAGCTGATTTTCAAGACAAATTCACGCACTTGTTCTCTTATTGAGGGCCTGCTATTTGCCAGACCAGAGGCAGAGAGACTGCTTGGACACCTCCTGTGCAAAAGCCTATTCCTTTCTGGATTGGGGCATTTTATATTAGTGCTGTCCCTTTTATTTCTAAGGATCACTGGAGCCTAGCAAGCCAGCAGATACAGAAACTCCCCAACTTGCAAATAGACTCATTTCCTCAGCTTTCTTTTCCTTTCCCTCTCTATCCTTCATCCCTTTCTGTTCTCATTTACTTTTTAATCCCACAGCATGGAACTCTCCCAGGCTCGAAAGAAGGGTTTTCTTGGCATCGAGTCAATCCAGACAGTGAGTGTAGCATCTTGGAAAGTAATCAGGGAAGACTGGGGACCCTGGAGCTTTTGCAAAGCAGAAGAAAAAGCCGCCCACCTCTCCCTCTCCCAGCAGCCCCTCCTGTCCTCTCCTGGGATCCTGCAGAAGTCCAACTCATTCATCAACACGTCTTTCTCTCTTGAAAGAAATGAATCAATGAAACAGGAGAGGGCTTTAGAAAGCCTTTGTAAAAACTGCTTAAAGAAACAGGCTCTTTTTATTCCAGTCACATGCTCTTGAAACCAAGCACGTGTCTACACAACTTAATTATTTAGATAATTCAGGTCCACACCACATTTTGACCTGAAGTATTCAAATAATTTGAGGTCAAAGCATTTGAGAGCAAATGGGTCCTAGGTAATTCTTACGGTATATATATATAGCATGTGCTAAAGCAAAGTACTTCTTTGAAGGGGCAACATTAGGCTACTGGTGGTGCTGCCTCCCAGGCTTGACTGTGGGAACTTGTCTATAGCTTTGGGTACCTAAGGGGGTGCTGGGGTGGCGCTGGGCTGTGTTACTCCTGAATGAAGTAAGGTGCTTAGTGAAGGAAAGTCTCTCTGCTGTTGGTAGAGCTAAGCCAGTTCAGAAGATGTTGGCAAGTGACCCCCCAACCATCCCCGTCCTGACTCACTTCTTATCTGCTGGTCTGCACGTAACCCACAGTGTTTAGAATCCGGGCAAAAACCGTGGGCAAACCTGATCTCCAGGTCTCCTCCTCCTCCCCCAAAGGGAGGGTCATCTAGGCTTTTTTCACTCATCTTGTGTTTAAAATGTAAACTCTAAGGCCATATGCATTCTGGAAACAGTAACTTCCTTCCACTGAGAGCATGTGACATCCTTGTCAGCTGTGTGGTTTCTCACTTTTGAGTAAGGAGATCTTCGCAGGTCATACCAGGAGGGGCTCGGATGTGGCATTATAGGTACTGTGTGTGGTCATCAAAGCTTTTACAGCTGAGGACCAGCTCAAGGAAAATGTGGTTTGAGCTAATTCCCCACAGCTGTATTTAAGATGGATTGGGACATCAGACACTGAAGACAGAGAGGATGGCTAGGGGGTAGTTACTGCGATTTAGGCCAATGCTTCCCAGGGTGAATTTCAGGCAATGCTACAACCACAGGGGTTCCATGATCAAATATTTTATCTCTCCCTTGGAGATTCACAGTGCACAGAAACACATTAAAATTTCTGAAAGGTCCTGTAGCAAAACCTTGTAGCTATGTTTAACACAATGTTTCCCAAACGTAGCTGACTACAGAACCATCTTCATGCGTAGCACCTATTAGCAAGATGTGGCATTAGTTCTTGACAGAGGAATACGAGAAAAGGATAGGGGCTGAGGGGTGAAGGGGGACAATTCTTAGGTCCAGAGACCTCTGTCTCAAGTCTGGGAAGGAAGAGTATGAGGCAAACATTGGCAGTAACAGAGGAAATTGAGATGGTGAAGGTGATGTCAGTTTTTGACATGTTGGAATTTTGATGAGGACGTGAGTGACTGAATAACCTCCAAATTTTAGTCTTTTATGTCAACTATATTAGTCCACATTAAAAATAACAAACCAGGGCCCAGACCCAATTTATTCAGAGGTACATAATATTGCTTGGACAGGAAAGACTCCCTACAGAATATTTTAATTGGTTCAGCTAAAATTTCTACTCTATTATATTTTATTCCATTTCCAGTTTAGTAGGTTGACAGAATCCTAGTAAGTCACGTATTATAATTAAAAAAGAGAGAGAATTGGCAGTTTTCCCCTCGGCTAGGATGGTCAAGATAGTGGATATTTTAAACTTCAACTGAGAAGGCTTTACTTACCCTCTCCTAGAGGCCTCTGGGTCGCTCTTGCCTGGGATAGATTTACATTGTCTTAGGCTGTGTCCACCATCACTTTCATCACTGATGTTCTTTTTTTTTTTTTTAATGGTTTAAAAAAGTTTTATTTTATTCTTAGAGAAACAGAAATATGCAGTCTAGGACTGGTGTGGCACTTCTGCTCTACGAGTCCCCAGGGACCCAGGTTTCTTGCAACCTTTCTGTTCCTTTTTTTTAAAATAAATTTATTTATTTATTTTTGGCTGCGTTGGGTCTTCATTGCTGTGCGTGGGCTTTCTCTAGTTGTGGAGAGCGGGGGCTACTCTTCGTTGCGATGCGCGGGCTTCTCACTGCGGTGGCTTCTCTTGTTGCAGAGCATGGGCTCTAGGCCCACGGGCTTCAGTAGTTGCGGCGCGTGGGCTTAGTTGCTTCGCGGTGTGTCGGATCTCCTGGACCAGGGCTCGAACCTGTGTCTCCTGCATTGGCAGGTAGATTCTTAACCACTGCGTCACCAGGGAAGTCCCACCTTTTTTTTTTTTTTTTTTGCAGTTGACAAGAAAATTAGTTATTTCTGAGATATACATTTTAAAGTAATAACTAGGATTATTACCTATAACATTATACCAGAACATATAAGATTTTTAGAAATTTCATGTAATGTGTGAAACATTTATATTAACATATTTCCATACATATTTCCATACAAATACAAATATAAGATTTTTAGAAATTTCATGTAATGTCTGAAACATTTATATTAACATATTTCCATACAAATAACCCAATGAAAGTTTAGTATTAGTTGTTTTATTTGTTTGTTTTTTTATACTGCAGGTTCTTATTAGGCATCAATTTTATACACATCAGTGTATACATGTCAATCCCAATCGCCCAATTCAGCACACCACCATCCCCACCCCACCGCAGTTTTCCCCCCTTGGTGTCCATATGTCCGTTCTCTACATCTGTGTCTCAACTTCGGCCCTGCAAACCGGCTCATCTGTACCATTTTTCTAGGTTCCACATACATGCGTTAATATACTATATTTGTTTTTCTCTTTCTGACTTACTTCACTCTGTATGACAGTCTTTAGATCCATCCACTTCTCAACAAATGACTCAGTTTCGTTCCTTTTTATGGCTGAGTAATATTCCATTGTATATATGTACCACATCTTCTTTATCCATTCGTCTGTTGATGGGCATTTAGGTTGCTTCCATGACCTGGCTATTGTAAATAGTGCTGCAATGAACATTCGGGTGCATGTGTCTTTTTGAATTACGGTTTTCTCTGGGTATATGCCCAGTAGTGGGATTGCTGAGTCATATGGTAATTCTATTTTTAGTTTTTTAAGGAACCTCCATATTGTTCTCCATAGTGGCTATATCAATTTACATTCCCACCAACAGTGCAAGAGGGTTCCCTTTTCTCTACACCCTCTCCAGCATTTGTTGTTTGTAGATTTTCTGATGATGCCCATTCTAACAGGAGTGAGGTGATACCTCATTGTAGTTTTGATTTGCATTTCTCTAATAATTAGTGATGTTGAGCATCTTTTCATGTGCTTCGTGGCCATCTGTATGTCTTCTTTGGAGAAATGTCTATTTAGATCTTCTGCCCATTTTTGGATTGGGGTGTTTGTTTCTTTAATATTGAGCTGAATGAGCTGTTTATATATTTTGGAGATTAATCCTTTGTCTGTTGATTCGTTTGCAAATATTTTCTCCCATTCTGAGGGTTGTCTTTTCGTCTTGTTTATGGTTTCCTTTGCTGTGCAAAAGCTTTGAAGTTTCATTAGGTCCCATTTGTTTATTTTTGTTTTTATTTCCATTACTCTAGGAGTTTTATAGTGTCCAGTCTTATATTTAGGTCTCTAATCCATTTTGAGTTTATTTTTGTGTATGGTGTTAGGGAGTATTCTAATTTCATTCTTTTACATATAGCTGTCCAGTTTTCCCAGCACCACTTATTGAAGAGACTGTCTTTTCTCCATTGTATATCCTTGCCTCCTTTGTCATAGATTAGTTGACCATAGGTGCGTGGGTTAATCTCTGGGCTTTCTATCTTGTTCCATTGATCTATGTTTCTGTTTTTGTGCCAGTACCATATTGTCTTGATTACTGTCGCTTTGTAGTATAGTCTGAAGTCAGGGAGTCTGATTCCTCCAGCTCCATTTTTTTTCCTCAAGACTGCTTTGGCTATTCGGGGTCTTTTGTGTCTCCATACAAATTTTAAGATGATTTGTTCTAGCTCTGTAAAAAATGCCATTGGTAATTTGATAGGGATTGCATTGAATCTGTAGATTTCTTTGGGTAGTATAGTCATTTTCACAATGTTGATTCTTCCAATGCAAGAACATGGTATATCTCTCCATCTGTTGGTATCATCTTTAATTTCTTTCATCAGTGTCTTATAGTTTTCTGCATACAGGTCTTTTGTCTCCCTAGGTAGGTTTATTCCTATGTATTTTATTCTTTTTGTTGCAATGGTAAATGGGAGTGTTTCCATAATTTCTCTTTCAGATTTTTCATCATTAGTGTATAGGAATGCAAGAGATTTCTGTGCATTAATTTTGTATCCTGCAACTTTACCATATTCATTAATTAGCTCTAGCAGTTTTCTGGTGGCAGTTTTAGGATTCTCTATGTATAGTATCATGTCATCCGCAAACAGTGACAGTTTTACTTCTTCTTTTCCAATTTGTATTCCTTTTATTTCTTTTTCTTCTCTGATTGCCGTGGCTAGGACTTCCAGAACTGTGTTGAATAATAGTGGTGAGAGTGGACATCCTTGTCTCGTTCCTGATCTTAGAGGAAATGCTTTCAGTTTTTCACCATTGAGAATGATGTTTGCTGTGGGTTTGTCATATATGGCCTTTATTATGTTGAGGTAGGTTCCCTCTATGCCCACTTTCTGGAGAGTTTTTATCATAAATGGGTGTTGAATTTTGTCGAAAGCTTTTTCTGCATCTATTGAGATGATCATATGGTTTTTATTCTTCAATTTGTTAATATGGTGTATCACATTGATTGATTTGCGTGTATTGAAGAATCCTTGCATCCCTGGGATAAATCCCACTTGATCGTGGTGTATGATCCTTTTAATGTGTTGTTGGATTCTGTTTGCTAGTATTTTGTTGAGGATTTTTGCATCTATATTCATCAGTGATATTGGTCTGTAATTTTCTTTTTTTGTAGTGTCTTTGTCTGGTTTTGGTATCAGGGTGATGGTGGCCTCATAGAATGAGTTTGGGAGTGTTCCTTCCTCTGCAATTTTTTGGAAGAGTTTGAGAAGGATAGGTGTTAGCTCTTCTCTAAATGTTTGATAGAATTCACCTGTGAAGCCATCTGGTCCTGGACTTTTGTTTGTTGGAAGATTTTTAATCACAGTTTCAATTTCATTACTTGTGATTGGTCTGTTCATATTTCCTGTTTCTTCCTGGTTCAGTCTTGGAAGGTTATACCTTTCTAAAAATTTGTCCATTTCTTCCAGGTTGTCCCTTTTATTGGCATACAGTTGCTTGTAGTAGTCTCTTAGGATGCTTTGTATTTCTGCGGTGTCTGTTGTAACTTCTCCTTTTTCATTTCTGATTTTATTGATTTGAGTCCTCTCCCTCTTTTTCTTGATGAGTCTGGCTAATGGCTTATCAATTTTGTTTATCTTCTCAAGGAACCAACTTTTAGTTTTATGGATCTTTGCTATTGTTTTCTTTGTTTCTATTTCATTTATTTCTGCTCTGATCTTTATGATTTCTTTCCTTCTGCTAACTTTGGGTTTTGTTTGTTCTTCTTTCTCTAGTTTCTTTAGGTGTAAGGTTAGATTGTTTACTTGAGCTTTTTCTTGTTTCTTTAGGTAGGCTTGTATAGCTATAAACTTCCCTCTTAGAACTGCTTTTGCTGCATCCCATAGGTTTTGGGTCGTCGTGTTTTCATTGTCATTTGTCTCTAGGTATTTTTTTATTTCCTCTTTGATTTCTTCAGTGATCTCTTGGTTATTTAGTAACGTATTGTTTAGCCTCCATGTGTTTGTCTTTTTTACGTTTTTTTCCCTGTAATTCATTTCTAATCTCATAGCGTTGTGGTCAGAAAAGATGCTTGATATGATTTCAATTTTCTTCAATTTACTGAGGCTTGATTTGTGACCCAAGATGTGATCTATCCTGGAGAATGTTCTGTGAGCACTTGAGAAGAACGTGTAGTCTGCTGTTTTTGGATGGAATGTCCTATATATATCAATTAAATCTATCTGGTCTATTGTGTCATTTAAAGCTTCTGTTTCCTTATTTATTTTCATTTTGGATGATCTGTCCATTGGTGTAAGTGAGGTGTTAAAGTCCCCCACTATTATTGTGTTACTGTCGATTTCCTCTTTTATAGCTGTTAGCAGTTGCCTTATGTATTGAGGTGCTCCTATGTTGGGTGCATATATATTTATAATTGTTATATCTTCTTCTTGGATTGATCCCTGGATCATTATGTAGTGTCCTTCCTTGTCTCTTGTAACATTCTTTATTTTAAAGTCTATTTTATCTGATATGGGTATAGCTACTCCAGCTTTCTTTTGATTTCCATTTGCATGGAATATCTTTTTCCATCCCCTCACTTTCAGTCTGTATGTGTCCCTAGGTCTAAAGTGGGTCTCTTGTAGACAGCATATATATGGGTCTTGTTTTTGTATCCATTCAGCCAGTCTATGTCTTTTGGTTGGGGCATTTAATCCATTCACGTTTAAGGTAATTATCGATATGTATGTTCCTATGACCATTTTCTTAATTGTTGTGGGTTTGTTTTTGTAGGTCCTTTTCTTCTCTTGTGTTTCCCACTTAGAGAAGTTCCTTTAGCATTTGTTGTAGAGCTGGTTTGGTGGTGCTGAATTCTCTTAGCTTTTGCTTGTCTGTAAAGCTTTTGATTTCTCCATCGAATCTGAATGAGATCCTTGCCGGGCAGAGTAATCTTGGTTGTAGGTTCTTCCCTTTCATCACTTTAAGTATATCATGCCACTCCCTTCTGGCTTGTAGAGTTTCTGCTGAGAAATCAGCTGTTAACCTTATGGGAGTTTCCTTGTATTGTTATTTGTCATTTTTCCCTTGCTGCTTTTAATAATTTCTCTTTGTCTTTAATTTTTGCCACTTTGATTACTATGTGTCTCGGCATGTTTCTCCTTGGGTTTATTCTGTATGGGACTCTCTGTGCTTCCTGGACTTGGGTGGCTATTTCCTTTCCCATGTTAGGGAAGTTTTCGACTATAATCTCTTCAAATATTTTCTCAGGTCCTTTCTCTCTCTCTTCTCCTTCTGGGACCCCTATAATGTGAATGTTGTTGTGTTTAATGTTGTCCCAGAGGTCTCTTAGGCTGTCTTCATTTCTTTTCATTCTTTTTTCTTTATTCTGTTCTGTGGCAGTGAATTCCACCATTCTGTCTTCCAGGTCACTTATCCGTTCTTCTGCCTCAGTTATTCTGCTATTGATTCCTTCTAGTTTAGTTTTCATTTCAGTTATTGTATTGGTCATCTCTGTTTGTTTGTTCTTTAATTCTTCTAGGTCTTTGTTAATCATTTCTTGCATCTTCTCAATCTTTGCCTCCATTCTTATTCTGAGGTCCTGGATCATCTTCACTATCATTATTCTGAATTCTTTTTCTGGAAGGTTGCCTATCTCCACTTCATTTAGTTGTTTTTCTGGGGTGTTTTCTTGTTCCTTCATCTGGTACATAGCCCTCTGCCTTTTCATCTTGTCTATCTTTCTGTAACTGTGGTTTTTGGTCCACAGGCTGCAGGATTGTAGTTTTTCTTGCTTCTGCTATCTGCCCTCTGGTGGTTGAGGCTATCTAAGAGGCTTGATGGGAGATTCTGGTGGTGGGTAGAGCTGACTGTTCATCACTGATGTTCTTATTTTGCAGAGCCTGCCAGAGAAAGTGGAAGAGTCCAGTAGAGCTATCTCAGTACATGCCTAATTTTCCCTCCCTTGGAGAGGGTCTTCGTTGCTGCCCATCAATCCTTTCTTATTTCTGTTGGGACTATTCCAGATTTCTCCTCATGTTTCAGCCCCCTCTAACAGGCAATCCCATCTTCTACTTTATTGAGAAGACCAAGCTCATCAAAGATAAATACCCCATATCCAGCTAGCTTTCTTTCTTCATACATATTTGCCTCTACAAACACCTTTTGATTCTTCCCTCTAGTTTCAGAAGTTATGGCTTGTTCCCATCATTTCCTTCTAACAGTTTTGATTTCTGCTTTTCCATAGAATTCTTCCCCTGGGCCTTCTTGTGGGTCACTTCCCTTCTGTGTCACCTTGAGCAAGTTACTTCATTGCTCTCAACCTCCGTTTTCATAATAACTCCTACCTTGAAGGATGCTCGAAGAATCGAGTGGTATATACAAGCATCCTACACAGTGTCTGAGACATACAAAACACTGGTAAGTAGTAGCTATATACAAGCATCCTACGCAGTGTCTGAGACATACAAAACACTGGTAAGTAGTAGCTATTCTTATGCTTATTCCTTCTATTTTCATTTTTTAAAATCAACTTTATTGGGTCATATTTTACATAAAATAAAATGTACAAATTTTAAGTTTGATGAGGTTTTGTATGTTTATGTACCATATATCCAGCACCCAATCAAAACATAGAACATTCCCATTATTCCAGAGAGTTCTTTCATGCCCATTTAAAATCAATTTCCTTTGTCTCTTGCTCCAAATACAGATCTGATCCCTATCATTTTAGATTTGTTTTACATGTTCTAGACTTCATTCAACTGGAGTTATTTTATACTTTACATACAGTATATACTTTTTGTATATGGTTTCTTCTGCTCAGCATAATTAAAAAATTGTTTTCTTCCATGTTGCTGAATGTAACATTTGTTGAAATAACATTCATTGTATTGCAGAGTAGTATTCCATTGTGGGAATATACACAGTTGTTTTTGTATTCAATATATAATTTATTTATCCCTTCACCCTTGATGGACATTTGAGTTATTTCAACCCTTCTATTGTCACTGAAGCTGCTATGAACCGTCACTATGAGCGTTTATATGGATGTGTATATGGTATATATTTTTTTCTCTTGGAGAAATACCTAAGGATACACTTATTGGGTCATATGGTTAGTGTATGCTTAACTTTTTAAGAAACTGCTAAACTGTTTGCTAAAGTGGCTATGTCACTTTACACTCCAAACAGCAATGTATGAAAGTTCCAGTTGTTCCATAATCATATTACATTTGGTATTATATCAGTTTTAATTTTCATCATTCCAATGACAGGGTATATCACTGTGGTTTTAATATGTGTTTCTCTGGTGACTCATGATGTTGAGTCTCTCTTTATGTACTTCCTGGCCATTGTTTATCTCCTCTTATGAAGTGTCTTGTAAACATTTCCCACATTTTTGTAAATTGGCTTGCTTGTCTTCTTATTATTGAGTTAGAAGACTTTTCTTTAATGACTTGTGACACAAATCCTTTGTTAGATATATGTATTGCAAGTATTTTCTCCAAGTCTTTGGCTTGCCTGTTCATTTCTTAATGGTATCTTCTGAAAAACTAAAGTTTTAATTTTGATGGAGTCTAATTTATCTTTTGTAAACCCACACACCTATGGTCACCTAATCTAAGGAGACAAGAATATACAACAGAGGAAAGACAGCCTCTTCAATAAGTGGTGCTGGGAAAACTGGACAGCTACATGTAAAAGGATGAAATTACAACACTCCCTAACACCATACACAAAAATAAACTCAAAATGGATTAAAGACCTAAATGTAAGACCGGACACTATAAAACTCTTAGAGGAAAACATAGGAAGAACAATCTTTGACATAAATTACAGCAAGATCTTTTTTGACCCACCTCCTAGAGTAATGAAAATAAAAACAAAACTAAACAAATGGGACCTAATGAAACTTAAAACCTTTTGCACAGCAAAGGAAACCATAAACAAGACAAAAAGACAACCCTCAGAATGGGAGAAAATATTTGCAAATGAAGCAACGGACAAAGGATTAATCTCCAAAATATACAAACAGCTCATGCAGCTCAATATCAAAAAAACAACCCAATCAATAAATGGGCAGAAGACCTAGATAGACATTTCTCCAAAGAAGACATATAGATGGCCAAGAGGCACATGAAAAGATGCTCAACATCACGAATTATTAAAGAAATGCAAATCAAAACTACAGTGAAGTATCACCTTACACTTGTCAGAATGGCCATCACCAAAAAATCTACAAACTATAAATGCTGGACAGGGTGTGGAGAAAAGGGAACCCTCATACACTGTTGGTGGGAATGTAATTTAATACAGCCACTATGGAAAATAGTATGGATGTTCCTTAAAAAACTAAAAATAAAACTACCATATGACCCAGCAATCCCACTAATGGGCATATACCCAGAGAAAAAGATAATTCAAAAAAGCACATGCACCCCAATGTTCATGGCAGCACTATTTACAATAGCCAGGACTTGGAAGCAACCTAAATGTCCATCAGCAGAGGAATGGATAAAGAAGATGTGGTACATATATACAATGGAATATTAGTCAGCCAATAAAAGGAATGAAATAGGGTTATTTGTAGAGATGTGGATGGAATGGACAGACCTAGAGTCTGTCATACAGAATGAAGTAAGTCAGAAAGAGAAAAACAAATATTGTATATTAATGCATATATGTGGAATCTAGGAGAAGATTACAAATGAACCTATTTTCAGGGTAGGAATAGAGACACAGATGCAGAGAATGGACATGTGGATATGGAGCAGGGGGAAGAGGAGGGTGGGATGAATTGGGAGATTAAGTTTGACATAAATACACTACCATGTATAATATAGCTAGCTAGTGGGAACCTGCAGTATAGCACAGGGAGCTCAGCTTGGTGCTCTGTGATGACCTAGATGGGTGGGATGGGGGAGATGGGAGGAAGGTCCAAGAGGGAGGGGATAAATGTATACATATAGCTGATTCACTTCATTGTACAGCAGAAACTAACACAACATTGTAAAGCAATTATACTACAATAATAAAATTATTTCCTTTTCCTTAAGGGAAAAAAAATATTGAGTCCTTCAATCCATGAATGTGGTATATCTCTGTTTTTTTTAATTTCCTTTAAATTTTTCTTCAAATTTTTTTTCCAAGATATTTTATAGTTTTTATAATCGAAGTCTTGCAAATCTTTAGTATCACTTCCCTTCAACCTGAAAGATGTTCTTTAACATTTCTTGAGGTACTGGTCTGTAGACAACAGATTTCTTAGATGTTTTTGGAAAGAAAGTGTCTTCATTTCATCCTCATTTTGTAGAGAAATATTTGCTGGTTGGTTATAGAGTTCTGGGCTGACTGTTGTTGTTGTTGTTGTTGTTTTTCCTTCAGCACTTTAAATATATCATTCCCTCCCACTAATGTATGGCTTTTCTGAAGTCTCTGCTGGATGCTGAGTGCTAATGAGGTGTTAACAGTATTTTAAGATGGTGTCTCCACCCTGGCTAGTCCAGACTCTAATATAACTCATAACTCTGTTTGACTTTTAGTATTTCTTTTCTGTTCTCAGCCCCATAGCAATTACTTTTTTATAAGCCTCGTGTAGTCTCTCCTTGCACCTGTACAGCCCAGCCCTCAGCCAAGGACTCACTGGAGAGCCCTACTTAGATTTCTGGTTCTCACTTCTGCACAGATCCCTCCTATTTATTAGAAGGCTGCTCAGATTTCAGCCCCCTCCCTATATCCAAATGAATGCGAGACTCTTTAGCTCAGGTGGAATGCTATATTCTATTTAGACTCCAGGTCTAGCTCCACCTGTTTTGGGAAATTTTCCCCAGGCAGAAAACAGAGTGGGGTGGTAGCTGGTACACTTCGTGCTCACTATGTAAGCTTCCCGGTTTACGAATGCCTAAAAATAATTTTCCTTAATATTTTACCAAGTTTTATAGCAATTTAAGGTGTCTTGGAGTTAGCCCATGCCTGCTCATGCAAAGCAAATTTTAAATTTTTAGGAATTTTGCCAGCCAGTTGTTAAACCATTTGTGGCTTGAAATCAGCCATAGGGGGAGTATGTATGTAATGGAAACAGGCAAGTGTTATAAAACAAGGATTTCTTTTCTTTGTTAGAGAACTGGTTCTTCAACATTTACCAGCAGACCACAGTTTATGGTGAGGGCGCTAGTCAGGTACGAATTGCTCCAACATGGCGGGAAGATGAAGTTCCATTTTCTTTTAATTCACTTATTTCTAAATCTCTTTTCAATTTGATTTGAACTGCCTCCAATCTACTTTATTTTTTATTTTATTTTTTTAACATCTTTATTGGAGTATAATTGCTTTACAATGATGTGTTAATTTCTGCTTTATAACAAAGTGAATCAGCTATACATATACATATATCCCCATATCTCTTCCCTCTTGCATCTCCCTCCCACCCTCCCTATCCCACCCCTCTAGGTGGTCACAAAGCACCGAGCTGATCTCCCTGTGCTATGCGGCTGCTTCCCACTAGCTATCTGTTTTACATTAGGAAGTGTATATAAGTCCATGCCACTCTCTCACTTCGTCCCAGTTTACCCTTCCCCCTCCCTGTGTCCTCAGGTCCATTCTCTATATCTGCGTCTTTATTCCTGTCCTGCCCCTAAGTTCTTCAGAACCGTTTTTTTTTTTTTTTTTTTTTTTTAGATTCCATATATATGTGTTACCATACGGTATTTATTATTCTCTTTCTGACTTACTTCAATCTGTATGACAGATTCTAGGTCCATCCACCTCAGTACAAATAACTCAATTTCGTTTCTTTTTATGGCTGAATAATATTCCATTGTATATATGTGCCACATCTTCTTTATCCATTCATCTGTCGATGGACACTTAGGTTACTTCCATGTCCTGACTATGGTAAATAGAGCTGCAGTGAACATTGTGGTACATGACTCTTTTTGAATTATGGTTTTCTCAGGGTATATGCCCAGTAGTGGGATTGCTGGGTCGTATGGTAGTTCTATTTTTAGTTTTTTAAGGAACCTCCATAATGTTCTCCATAGTGGCTGTATCAATTTACATTCCTACCAATAGTGCAAGAGGGTTCCCTTTTCTCCACACCCTCTCCAGTATTTATTGTTTGTAGATTTTTTGATGATGGCCATTCTGACTGGTGTGAGGTGATACCTCATTGTAGTTTTGATTTGCATTTCTCTAATGATTAATGATGTTGAGCATTCTTTCAGGTGTTTGTTGGCAATCTGTATATCTTCTTTGGAGAAATGTCTACTTAGGTCTTCTGCCCATTTTTGGATTGGGTTGTTTGTTTTTGGTATTGAGCTCATGAGCTGCTTGTATATTTTGGAGATTAATCCTTTGTCCGTTGCTTCATTTGCAAATATTTTCTCCCATTCTGAGGGTTGTCTTTTGGTCTTGTTTATGGTTTCCTTTGCTGTTCAAAAGCTTTTAAGTTTCATGAGGTCCCATTTGGTTTATTTTTGTTTTTATTTCCATTTCTCTAGGAGGTAGGTCAAAAAGGATCTTGCTGTGATTTATGTCATAGAGTGCTCTACCTGTGTTTTCCGCTAAGAGTTTTGTAGTGTCTGGCCATACATTTAGGTCTTTAATCCATTTTGTGTTATTTTTGTGTATGGTGTTAGGGAGTGTTATAATTTCATTCTTTTACATGTAGCTGTCCAGTTTTCCCAGCACCACTTATTGAAGAGGCTGTCTTTTTTCCATTGTATATTCTAGCCTCCTTTATCAAAAATAAGGTGATGATATATGTGTGGGTTTATCTCTGGGCTTTCTATCCTGTTCCATTGATCTATGTTTCTTTTTCTGTGCCAGGACCATACTGTCTTGATTACAGTAGCTTTGTAGTATAGTCTGAAGTCAGGGAGCCTGATTCCTCCAGCTCCGTATTTCTTTCTCAAGATTGCTTTGGCTATTTGGGGTCGTTTGTATTTCCATACAAATTGTAAAGTTTTTTGTTCTAGTTCTCTGAAAATGCCATTGGTAGTTTGATAAGGATTGCATTGAATCTGTAGATTGCTTTGGGTAGTATAGTCATTTTCACAATGTTGATTCTTCTAATCCAAGAACATGGTATATCTCTCCATCTCTTTGTAACATCTTTAATTTCTTTCATCAGTGTATTATAGTTTTCTGCATACAGGTCTTTTGTCTCCTTCAATAGGTTTATCCCTAGGTATTTTATTCTTTTTGTTGCAGTGGTAAATGGGAGTGTTTCCTTAATTTCTCTTTCAGATTTTTCATCATTAGTGTATAGGAATGCATGAGATTTCTGTGCCTTAATTTTGTATCCTGCTACTTTACCAAATTCATTGCTGAGATCTAGTAGTTTTCTGGTAGCATCTTTAGGATTCTCTATGTATCCTATCATGTCATCTGCAAACAGTGACAGCTTTACTTCTTCTTTTCCAATTTGGATTCCTTTTATTTCTTTTTCTTCTGTTTGCTGTGGCTAAAACTTCCAAAACTATGTTGAATAATAGTGGTGAGAGTGGGCAACTTTGTCTTCTTCCTGATGTTAGTGGAAATGGTTTCAGTTTTTCACCATTGAGACTGATGTTGGCTGTGGGTTTGTCATATATGGCCTTTATTATGTTGAGGTAAGTTCCCTCTATGCCTACTTTTTGGAGGGTTTTTATCATAAATGGGTGTTGAAGTTTGTCGAAATCTTTTTCTGCATCTATCGAGATGATCATATGGTTTTTATTCCTCAATTTGTTAATATGGTATATCACATTGATTGATTTGCATATATTGAAGAATCCTTGCATTCCTGAGATAAACCCCACTTGATCATGGTGTATGATCCTTTTAATATACTGTTGGATTCTGTTTGCTAGTATTTTCTTGAGGATTTTTGCATCTGTGTTCTTCAGTGATATTGGCCTGTAGTTTTCTTTCTTTGTGACATCTTCGTCTGGTTTTGGTATCAGGGTGCTGGTGGCCTTGTGGAATGAGTTTGGGAGTGTTCCTCCCTCTGCTATATTTTGGAAGAGTTTGAGAAGAATCGGTGTTAGCTCTTCACTAAATGTTTGATAGAATTCGCCTGTGAAGCCATCTGGTCCTGGCCTTTTGTTTGTTGAAGATTTTTAATCACAGTCTCAACTTCAGTGCTTGTGATTGGTCTGTTTTTATTTTCTATTTCTTCGTGGTTCAGACTCGGAAGGTTGTGCTTTTCTAACAATTTGTCCAGTTCTTCCAGGTTGTCCATTTTATTGGCATATAGTTGCTTGTAGTAATGTCTCATGATCCTTTGTATTTCTGCAGTGTCAGTTGTTACTTCTCCATTTTCATTTCTAATTCTATTGATTTGAGTCTTCTCCCTTTCTTTCTTGATGAGTCTGGCTAATGGTTTATCAATTTTGTTTATCTTCTCAAACAACCAGCTTTTAGTTTTATTGATCTTTGCTATTGTTTACTTCATTTCTGATCTGATCTTTATGATTTCTTTCCTTTGCTAACTTTGGGAGTTTTTTGTTCTTCTTTCTCTAATTACTTTAGGTGTAAGGTTAGGTTTTTTATTTGAGATGTTTCTTGTTTCTTGAGGTAGGATTTTATTGCTATAAACTTCCCTGTTAGAACTGCTTTTGCTGCATCCCATAGGTTTTTGGTTGTCATGTTTTCATTGTCATTTGTTTCTAGGTTTTTTTTAAATTTCCTCTTTGATTTCTTCAGTGATCTCTTGGTTATATAGTAGTGTATTGTTTAGCTTCCATGTATTTGTATTTTTTACAGATTTTTTTCCTGTAATTGATATCTTGTCTCATAGCATTGTGGTCAGAAAACATACTTGATATGACTTCAATTTTCTTACTTATCAAGGCTTGATTTGTGACCAAGATATGATCTATCCTAGAGAATGTTCCATGAGCACTTGAGAAGAAAGTGTATTCTGTTGTTTTTGGATGGAATGTCCTATAAACATCAATGAAGTCCATCTTGTATAATGTATCACTTAAAGCTTGTGTGTCCATATTTATTTTCATTTTTGATGATCTGTCCATTGGTGAAAGTGGGGTGTTAAAGTCCCCTACGCTGATTGTGTTACTTTTGATTTCCCCTTTTATGGCTGTTAGCGTTTGCCTTATGTATTGAGGTACTCCTGTGTTGGGTGCATACATATTTTCAATTGTTATGTCTTCTTCTTGGATTGGTCCCTTGATCATTATGTAGTGTCCTTCTTTGTCTCTTGTAATAGTCTTTGTTTTAAAGTCTATTTTGTCTGACGTGAGAATTGCTACTCCAGCTTTCTTTTGATTTCCATTTGCATGGAATATGTTTTTCCATCCCCTCACTTTCAGTCTGTATGTGTCCCTAGGTCTTAAGTGGGTCTCTTGTAGACAGCATATATATGGGTCTTATTTTTCTATCCATTCAGCCAGTCTATGTCTTTTGGTTGGATCATTTAATCCATTTACATTTAAGTTAGTTATCAATATGTATGTTCCTATTACCATTTTCTTAATTGTTTTGGGTTTGTTATTGTAGATCTTTTCCTTCTCTTGTGTTTCCTGCCTAGAGAAGTTCCTTTAGTGTTTGCTGTAAAACTGGTTTGGTGGTGCTGAATTCTCCTAGCTTTTGCTTCTCTGTAAAGGTTTCAATTTCTCCGTTGAATCTGAATGAGATCCTTACTGGGTAGAGTAATCTTGGTTGTAGGTTTTTCCCTTTCATCACTTTAAATATGTCCTGCCACTCCCTTCTGGCTTGCAGAGTTTCTGCTGAAAGATCAGGTGTTAACCTTATGGTGATTCCCTTATATGTTATTTGTTATTTTTCCCTTGCTGATTTTAATTTTTTTTTTGTATGTAATTTTTGATAGTTTGATTAATATGTCTTGCCGTTTTTCTCCTTGGATTTATCCTGTATGGGACTCTCTGCGCTTCCTGGACTTGATTAACTATTTCCTTTCCCACATTAGGGAAGTTTTCAACTATAATCTCTTCAAATATTTTCTCAGTCCCTTTCCTTTTCTCTTATTCTTCTGTGACCCCTATAATTCAAATGTTGATACATTTAATGTTGTCCCAGAGGTCTCTGAGACTGTCCTCAATTCTTTTCATTCTTTTCTTTATTCTGCTCTGCAGTAGTTATTTCCACTATTTTCTCTTCCAGGTCACTTATCCGTTCTTCTGCCTCAGTTATTCTGCTATTGATTCCTTCTAGAGAACTTTTAATTTCATTTATTGTGTTGTTCATCATTGTTTGTTTACTCTTTAGTTCTTCTAGATCCTTCTTAAATGTTTCTTGTATTTTCTCAATTCTCAAGATTTTGGATCATCTTTACTATCATTACTCTGAATTCTTTTTCAGTTAGGCTGCCTATTTCCTGTTCATTTTAGGTCTGGTGGGTTTTTACCTTGCTCCTTCATCTTCTGTGTGTTTCTCTGTCTTCTCATTTTGCTTAAGTTACTGTGTTTGGGGTCTCCTTTTGTGGGCTGCAGGTTCGTAGTTCCTGTTATTTTTGGTGTCTGACCCCAGTGGCTAATGTTGGTTCAGTGGGTTGTGTAGGCTTCCTGGTGGAGGGGACTGGTGCCTATGTTCTGGTGGATGAGGCTGGATCTTGTCTTTCTGGTGGGCAGCACCACGTCCGGTGGTTTGTTTTGGGGTGTCTGTGACCTTATTATGATTTTAGCCAGCCTCTATGCTAATGGGTGGGGTTGTGTTCCTGTCTTGCTAGTTGTTTGGCATAGGGTGTCCAGCACTGTAGCTTGCTGGTCGTTGAGTGGAGCTGGGTCTTGGCGTTGACATTCAGATCTCTGGGAGAGGTTTCGCCATTTGATATTACGTGGAGCTGGGAGGTGTCTGGTGGACCAATGTCCTGAACTCAGCTCTCCCACCTCAGAGGCACAGGCCTGACACCTGGCCAGAGCACCAAGACCCTGGCAGCCACATGGCTCAGAAGAAAATGGAGAGAAAAAGAAAGAAGAAAGAGATAAAAAAGAAATAAAATAAAGTTATTAACATAAAAAATAAAAAATAATTATTAAAAATTAAAAAGTTATTAAAAAAGAAAGAAAAAAGTAAAAAGAGAGCAACCAAAGCAAACAACAAATCCATCAATGGTAACAAGCGCTAAAAACTTTACTAAAAGAAAAAAAAAAACGGACAGACAGAATGCTAGGACAAATGGTAAAAGCAAAGCTATACAGACAGAATCACACACAGCAGCATACACATACACACTCACAAAAAGAGGAAAAGGAAAAAAAAAATTATATTGTTGCTCCCAAAGTCCACCGCCTCAATTTTTGGATGATTCATTGTCTATTCAGGTATTCCAGAGATGCAGGGTACATCAAGTTGATTTTGGAGATTTAATCTGCTGCTCCCGAGGCTGCTGAGAGAGATTTCCCTTTCTCTTCTTTGTTCGCACAGCTCCTGGGGTTCAGCTTTGGATTTGGCCCCGCCTCTGCATGTAGGTCGCCTGAGGGCATCTGTTCCCCCCCAGACAGGACGGGGTTAAAGTAGCTGATTAGGGGGCTCTGGCTCACTGAGGCCGGGGGGAGGGAAGGGTACGGAATGTGGGGCGAGCCTGCGGTGGTAGAGGCCAGCATGACGTTGCAACAGCGTGAGGCATGCTGTTTGTTCTCCCGGGGAAGTTGTCCCTGGATCTCAGGACCCTGGCAGTGGCAGGCTGCACAGGCTCCCGGGAGGGGAGGTGTGGATAGTGACCTGTGCTCTCACACAGGCTTCTTGGTGGCTGCAGCAGCAGCCTTAGCATTTCATGCCCGTCTCTGGGGTCCGTGTTGATAGCCGCGGCTTGTGCCCGTCTCTGGAGCTCGTTTAGGTGGTGCTGTGAATCCCCTCTCCTCGCGCACCCCGAAACAATGGTCTCTTGCCTCTTAGGCAGTTCCAGACTTTTTCCCAGACTCCTTCCCAGCTAGCTGTGGCGCACTAGCCCCCTTCAGGCTGTGTTCACACAGCCAACCCCAGTCCTCTCCCTGGGATCCAACCTCCAAAACGTGAGCCTCAGCTCCCAGCAACCCCCCATCCCAGCGGGTTAGCAGACAAACCTCTCAGGCTGGTGAGTGCTGGTCGGCACCAGTCCTCTGTGTGGGAATCTCTCCGCTTTGCCCTCTGCACCCCTGTTGCTGGGCTCTCCTCCGTGGCTCTGAAGCTTCCCCCCCCCCCCCGTCTCCACCAGTGAAGGGGCTTCCTAGTGTGTGGAAACATTTCCTCCTTCACAGCTCCCTCCCAGAGGTGCAGATCCTGTCCCTCTTCTTTTGTCTCTGTTTTTTCTTTTTTCTTTTGCCCTACCCAGGTAGGTGGGGAGTTTCTTGCCTTCTGGGAGGTCTGAGGCCTTCTGCCAGCGTTTAGTAGGTTTTCTGTAGGAGTTGTTCCACATGTAGATGTATTTCTGATGTATTTGTGGGGAGGAAGGTGATCCCCACGTCTTACTCTTCTACCATCTTGAAGGTCTCCTCCAATCTACTTTAAAAGACTGTTTTATCCCTGAACTTTTCTGTATTCTTTTTCTTTTTGATGCATCTGATAATTTGATTACATTAAAATTAGCATTTAAAAAATCTCTTTGATTGCTCCTTCTTTCTTATATTTACTGATTTCTTACTTCTGCTTCTTAACTGTAGTCTCCCTCTCATTCAGTTTCTCCTTCAGATAGCTGAACCGTGGAAGAAGGGGGTTCGGTCACCTAATGAAGTTCGAGTTACATGGAAAAACAATAAGCTTGTCTTTTCCCACCTATATACATACTTTACCTGGTTTGCTGCACCCTTTTGTGATTTTGTGGGGTTTTTTGTCTTTTTCTCTGATCCTCCACTGGATATGAACTGAGATGAAGCTGAGAAACCAAAAGAAGTAGGTAGAGATGAGAAAAAGGAGGGAAGGGGTCCTGAAGGTACTTGTGTACCTGCCACTATAGTTGCTAATCCTTTTGATTACTTGTATCTTCTGCAAGTTCCAGTTTATGCCTGATACAGTTCATATTGGATTTTGTCACTAAACAAATGTGTTCTAATTCTCAATTCTATTAATGCCTTTAATGTACTTAAAATCCACATCTTCCATGACCCTTCTCTTATTACCTTTTGCCCTATAATATCCCATTTCTTCTGCACAATTACTAATTTTCTAGTCTTTTCCCCAGTTAGGCATGAAGTTATATTAGTCAGTATATTCACTACTGTTTCCTCTATCTTCAATTCAGTTAGAAGCTACTTAAAAGCAGGAATCATTTCCTCTAAGTTTCTTTGTTTCCCTCCTAGTGTCTAATAATTGTAGAAAGAAAACATTGAATTATAAAAACTCAACAGATCCATGGTGATGTCTTGACTTCTGAGTCTATTTAAATATACATATTCTTTGCAGAAAAATCTATTTAATTTTTGTTCCTCTCCAAATCAACTTGTCCTGTTTACTTGACACTACATCAACACAATTAATCACTTCTTTTTGAAGAAATGAGTTTAATTAGTTAAACATTAATCTGTGGATTTAGTAAAATGGCTAATCTAATACATTTATCTTAACAAACAAGATAATTTGATTGGCCTAGTTATTTTAGTGACTAGTTATTATAGTTTATCAAATGCACTTCATCTACCATGATGTAATTGGATGATTGTCATTAACCTTCAAGTACCCTTATCATCTCTCTTCCATTTGCTGTAAAGGCTGTAAGGGATCTAAAAAAGCATCTGTGGCCGTGTTTCCTCTGTTTAGGAAATTCCCCTGGCTCTGTATCCACTTTTTTCCCCTGGAACTTTCTCATGCTGGCCTGACTTCTCCTCTTTACAGCTTATTTTCACAAAAATAGAATTCTCACTTTCTGTATATCTTCTTTTGTAGAGTAATAAAGTAGACTTGGCCTCTCATTTTAATACTGCTTACAAAATACAGGTAAACCAAACAACTAAGAGACACAGTAGATAAAACAAAATTACCATAAAATTTAAGATGTAAGCATAACAGATTAGAGACCAATTTAATTTTGAGACCTGTCAGAGAAGTCACAGGAGTTGAGGAATATTTAAAACATCTTGTTTTATATCTAGTCCAAAAGACATCCATTTACCAAGAAGAAGACTGAAGCTCAGAGAAAGGGAAATGACCTACCCTCAGTCATGTAGTTGATTAACTTTAAAGCTGGAAACAACCCTGGTCTGATCCTTTGTCCACAGCTCTCTCCACTACCACAAATATTTTAAGTGAAATTCTCCTGTCTTCTGTTTTGTCTTGCTTACTTACCTCAAAGCTTGCAATACTCTTTCCTCATTGTTTCTTCACTCCTCATCCTCTCCAGCCCTATTTCTCTGCTACTATTCGCAGGAAAAATTCTGTAACAAGTTGGTGATACTCTCATCTTTCCCTCACTTCCCATTCTGTCTTTAACACGCTGCAGTCTACCTTTGTTCCACACCACCTCCAGCCCCCAGAAAGATTCATGTCATTGTCTCCAGTGACTCCATGCTGCCAAATCATTGTCAATTCTCTGTCCACATCTTATTGAACTCTCAGCAGCATTCAACACGAAACACTTTCCTTTTTTGAATTCTGTGAACCACAAGCTTCCAATTTTCCTCCTCCCTTACAGGCTGTTCTTTCTCAGTCTTTTATTTTCTCTTACTACCCTAATGAATTTCCAAATGTTAAAGTGTCCCAGAGCTTCCCCTCCACTCTCTTCTCAATTTACACCCTTATAGTAGGTTGTCTCATCCATTTTTGTGGATTTAAATATCATCTAGATACTGATAACTCTCACACTTAACTTGCCAGCCCTTTTATTAGGCTCTAAATTTGTTTATAGCACTATCTACTTGACATTTTCCCTTGGATGTTGAATAGGATTTCAGCTAAACAAGTATAAAATGGACCTCGTGATTCCCAACTCCCCCAAACATGTTCTTGCCACTCTTTTCCATCTTAGAAGACTATTCAACCAGTTGCCCAAATTAAAAAACTATGAAAAATCCTGATTGGAAAACCTGACAAAGACATTACAAAAAATAAAATTACTCTCCAATGTACTTCATGATCATAGATGCAAAAATTCTTAAAATATCAGCAAATAAAATCCAACAGCACATAAAATGGATAATACCATGTGAGGTTTATCCCTGATAATATTTGGTTTAATATTAGAAAGTCAATCAATGTAACTCACCATGCTAATAGAATAAAGGACAAAAACATATGATTATCTCAATAGATGGAGAAAAACAATCATTTGACAAAATTAACATCTATTCCTTGATAAAAATTCTCAGCACTCTAGGAATAGACAGAATTTCCTCATTCTGATAAAAGGCATCTATGACAAACCAGCACATTATTCTTTATGGTGAAATATTGAATGCTTTCTTCCAAGACCACAAACAAGTTAGGGATGTCCACTCTCACCACTTCTATTAATATTTTATTGGAAATCTTAGATGTTGCAATAAGAAAAGACAAGGAAATAAAAGGCATACGGATGAGAAATGAAGTTAATATGTCTTTATTCACATATGACATGATTGTCAACTTTGAAGAGCTTAATGAACCTTCAAAAAAGCCACTATAACTAACATTTAAATTTATCAGTGTCTCAGGATACAGGATCAGTATACAAAAATCAATTGCATTTTCCATATTTAACTGCATAAAAGAGGAAAATGAAATTAAAACAAAATTCCTTTCACGACAGAGTCAAAAAGCATAATATACTTAGGCACAAATTTAATGAGACCACTACATTAAAAATTACAAAACAGTTAGGAAAAATTAGAGAAATAGTTAAATATACCATGTACGTTGGTTAGAAGACCTATTACTATTAGTGTGCTGATTCTCTCCAAAATAACCTATAGATTCAATGCAATCCCAATAGTAATCCTACCAGGCTTTTCTTTTTAAAGAAATTAATAGGCTGATTTTAACATTTGTATGGAAATGCAAAGGATCTAGAATATTCAAAGCAATCTTGAAGAAGGACAGAGTTAGAGGACTTAACCTGGCTTCAAAATTTACTACCAAGTCACAGCAGTCAAGAAAGTGCGGTACTGGCAAAATGATTTACAAATAGGTAATGGAACAGAATAGGGAGTCTAGAATCACACCTAAAATAATAACCAAAAAGAAATAATTGGGAAATTTGATTTCATCAAAATTAAAATATTTCTGCTCATCAAAAGACATTATTAATAGGCCATCCACAGACCTGCATAAAATATTCATAAAACATACATGAGACAAAGGACTGATATCCAGTATATATAAAGAAATCCTGTTAGTAATGAAACTACAACCCAATTTTTTAAATGAGCAAACCTTTTAAACAGATACTTCACAAAGAAACTATGTGAATTACCAATAAACATATGAAAAAACACTCAGCATTAGAATTACCAAGGAAATAAAAATTAAAAGCACAATAAGATATGCTAAACACACACCAGGATGGCTGAAATTAAAATCACTGACAATACCAAGTGTTGGCAAGGATATGGAAAAACTGGAACTCTCATACGTTACTGATGGAAGTGTAAAATAGTATAACTGCTTAGTAAGAAGGTCTGGCAGTTTCTTAACAATATGTATGTATCCTGTAATTCAGCAATTCTGCTTCTACCTAAGGGAAATGAAAACATATCCACAAAAAGAATTATATGAGAATGTTCATATCAGGTTTATTCCTAACATATAAAATTCTGCATCTGCAAGTGAATGACTAAACAAACTTGGGTATAGTAATACAATAGAATACTGCTTAGCATTAAAAAGGAGCAAAGTACTGGTATACACAGCAACATTGATGAATCTCAAAAACATTATGCTTATTGAAAAAAGCCTTCCACAAAAGAGCACATACAGTATGATTTCACTTATATGAAATTCTAGAACAGGCAAAACTAATTTATGTGGCAAAAACTTAGAATATTAGTTACCTCTGAGAGAGGGGTGGGTGGGGATTTGCTGGGTGGGTACATGGGGAAACTTTCTGGATGATGGTGATAATCTATATCATGATAGGAATTAGGGAAGTGGTTAACAAGTTTGCCCCCCAGGTTAATTTTTTCAAAGTCTGGAGACCTTTCTGGTTGTCACAGCTGGAGGAGGGAAGTGTGTGGAACTACTGACACCGCATGGGCATAGAACAGGGGTGCTGCTAAACATCCAAGAATGCCCAGGGCAGCCTCCACAGCAAAGAATTACCTAAGGCTGAGAATAGTGTCAAGGTTTAAAAACCCTGAGTTAGGATTACATAAATGTATGCATTTCTTAAAACTCGTTAAATGGTATACTTGAGATTTTTGCATTTCATTGTATGCAGATTTTTCCTATAAAAATAAAAGAACTAAAATATATGGTTCTTATTATTATGGTTAATAATATGCATACTGTAGTAGGGGGTGGGGGTAAAATGCTGTGATGTTCTCAACTTTTTTTTTTCACCCTGACAGCATCAAAAAATAACATGAATTGATGCATGGACAGTGGGATGGATAGATGGATGGTTCTGTGATAAATTATATATAGTAAAATGTTAGTTGTACAGTCTTCATGGTGAGTACATGGCTGGTCATTATTCAATCCATTGCTAAGTTTGAAAATTTTCATTAAAAAATGTTGTCATCTTTGATTTCTTCCTTTAACTCACCATTCATATCAATTCTATCAATATGCCTTGTCTATTGTATTTCAAAATATATCTTGAACCAGTTCACAATTTCTATCTCTATAGCCATCAACTCAGTGTTAAGGAACCAACAACTCTCTCAACTAGACCATAGGAGTAGCCTGCTAACTGGTCTGTTTCTACTTCCTCTCATGCTTTTTTTAAATCTATGGTTTGACCACAGCCAGAGGGTTCTTCTTAAAACAGAGCTGACATATAATACTCCCTGAATTAAAACCTTCCAAACAATCAGCTCACTGAGGTCAGAGTAAAGTCCTGTTGCCTTGCCATGTCCCATGAGGATCTACTCATCCAGCACCTGCCTACTACTTGAACTCTTTATGTCACTTGCTATTTCACTCTATCCAGCCACTCTGGCCAACTTTTACTTCCTTAACTTATACTTTTTCCCATGTCATGCATTTACTCTAGCTGTTTCCTCTGCATGGGATGCTTTTCCCTGACTCTTGACAGGGATAGTTCTTTTCCTTTTTTTTTCAATTGAAGTAGAGTTGATTTACAATATTGTATTAATTTCAGGTGTACAGCAAAGTAATTCAGTTATACATATACATATGTATGTATTCTTTTTCAGATTCTTTTCCATTATAGGTTATTACAAGATAATGAATATGTCCCTGTGCTATACAGTAATCTTTTTCAGGTCTCAGTTAATATGCTGCTTTCTCTCTCCATCTGAAGTACACTCCTCCCATCAATTCCTTTCACATCATCTCTCTTACTTCCTTCATAGCAGCTGTTTGAATTTATCTTGTTAATTTTGTGCTCTGCTTAGATTTTGAAGTCCAAGAATGCAGGGATCATATCTGTCTTGTTTGTTGCTCTATCATCAGGCACCAGAATGGTGCCTGACACAAATTAAGTGCCACATAAATATTTGTTCTTTGAGTGAATGGATGCATGATATAGTCAGAAGTTTGGTAACAGGTTTGTTTTGTTTTTCTTCTCAGAAAAGCCTAGTAATGCCTACAGACCGGAGAGTGAGATTCCATGAGGCACTCTCTTAGACAAAGAAAGCCCCATATAGAGATTTGTAGAGGAATATGAGACATATGATCATAGAGCTGGTCCTTAGGGTGTACATACCTCTGGGCTCAATTCACTATCTTGATGTTTCATTGACTTGTCTCAGGAATAGAGGATTAGTTAAGTGAATTATGGAATGTACTTCCTGATGATAGAATCCCTGTAGCTATTAAAAATCATGTTGTGGGGGAATATTTATTGACACGGAGAAAAGTTCATGATATATTACCAAGTGAAAAAAGCAGGCATCAGAAGAATGTGCTCAAGATTCTTTCCAGGCCACTGAGCACCCTGAACAACCTCATGCTTTTCTTAATAATACTCTTCCAAGATTGTTAAGGAATTACTGTCCTTAGCCTGGGTCTTCTGAGGGCAGTAACCTTTGGAATCAGAGGGATTGTGTGTTTTTGAAAATTGTAAATATAGGAAAGGCCTTGAAGCAGGTGTAATTGATAAGATATTAACTTAATATCAAGTGCCAGTAGTCTGCTGGGAACTAAGGAAATGGTAAATTTGACGGAAAAGGAGTTTGTGTTGTGTTACACTGTATTATATGCCATGAAGGGGTTTAATTCAAGCTGGGTCACAGATTTAACTCCTGTGATACAATGAGAAAGCTGGAGTGCTGCATTCTGAAAGCCAGTGGAGTGATTCATCTCTCTGAGTGTCCGTAAGTTTTTCATGCTTACCTTTAATAACAAATACAGTAATCTGAGAATCCCTCCTGTGTGACTGTAAGAATCTCATCCTGTGTCCATTTATCTCTGAGGTTTGCTAGACGAATGCTGTATTGGTTTCCTGGGGCTGCCATAACAAAATACCACAAACTGGGTGCCTTAAACAGCAGAAATTTATTGTCTGACAGTTCCAGAGGCTAGAAGTCCAAAATCAAGGGGTCGCCTGTGTTGGTTCCTTCTGAGGACTGTGAGGGAGAATCTTTTCCATGCCACGTTCCTAGCTTCTGGTAGCTCCTAACTTCTGGTAGTTCCTTGTCTTATAGATGGTGTTCTCCCTATCTCTAGGGTGTTTTTCCTCTCTGCATGTCTCTGTGCCCAAATTTCCCCTTTTTGTAAGGATACTAGTTATATTGTATTAAGGCCCATTCTAATTGTCTGACTTTAACTTGATCATCTGCAAAGACCCTATTTCAGATAAGGTCACATTTACGGGTAATGGGGGTTAGGGCTTCAACATCTTTTGGGGTAACACAACTCAACTCATAAGAAATACCATCCTGGGTGTGGCTGTGCTCTGCTCACACCCACCCTCTGTGCCGGCCCATCCCCAGTTGTCTTCCTATCATTTCTTCTTCATGCTGTGATAGCTTGCCCCTAACCACCAGCAAAAGGCTGTCATTTAAAATACTAATCTTGGGGCTTCCCTGGTGGCGCAGTGGCTGAGAGTCTGCCTGCCAATGCAGGGGACACGGGTTCGAGCCCTGGTCTGGGAGGATCCCACATGCCGCAGAGCGACTAGGCCCGTGAGCCACAATTGCTGAGCCTGCGCGTCTGGAGCCTGTGCTCGGCAACAAGAGAGGCCGCAACAGTGAGAGGCCCGCGCACTGCGATGAAGAGTGGCCCCCGCTTGCCGCAACTAGAGAAAGCCCTCGCACAGAAACGAAGGCCCAACACAGCCATAAATAAATAAATAAATAAATAAATAAATAAATAAAAATGACATGCAGTCATTAACAGCTGAATCTAGAATACTCTCATCTATTTCTCTAACATATCCAAGAACACATGGGTTTGCCTTCTCATCCACACTGTCACCGATTTCCCTGCTTTCCTCTGACTCCAAACCGTTAACACCCAGCCCCGCTTTAACCGTCCTTGCTAAAAATAAATAAATAAATAAATAAAATAAAATACTAATCTTGACTAAGATATGAGGCTGACATAAGAAAAATTCAACACAGAGAAGGGAAACTTGAAACTGGATATTAGATATGTCAGCTTTTCAAGTCCAGGGTCCACAACCTCTCACGGGGGTTCTGGCCATCTTGTGTCTTAACTCTTGGCCTACTGCCAGATTATGGGATTTGATCGTCCTTCTTAGGTGAGTTTTCTCCATTTCAGCTGTTTCCTCACCCCAGTGTAGAGCTCTCAGCAGAAGAAACACAAAATCAATTAATATTAAAATAAATACTTCAGAGATATACCATTTTACAAGGAAAACACTATCATAATGTTAAAAAAGACTACTTGATACCAGGATTGCAGCATCTGTGTTTTGGTACATGCCTTCCTAGTTAAGAGTGGGTAGGTACTTGCCTTACAGCTGCATGACTGAAAACTCTCATCAAAATGATCCTGTGCAGAACTAAGAGAGCATCCTGTATGTATGGATTTTGAGGAGAAAGTGCTGTAGTGTTTTTATAAATAGCACCATCATTTTTTTTCTGTAATTTTGTCATGAGGTTAGTAGCGTTTCCTACTAACCTAACTAATTGGGACAAGAATTGCCCCTTGAAAGATGATGCTTATTATCTGGGTTAATAATTTTCTTTAAATTCACATCCATATAAACACTGTGATAGGGTTGTAATTTATTGAGACAGAATTGTTCAACCAAAGGACAGGTTAGCTGGGGCATTTATCTAATTGCCCTGTGTGTGGGGGCTATGCCTGCAAAGACTGAGCTGCTTTCTACCTGAAAGCTATGAGGCAGAAAACAGATGCCGTGGGGTGCATTTGAGATGGCATGCTGGCAGTATGCATCAGTCTTCCCATCAGAGCTGTGCTGAAATCAAGGGTGCAGGGCACACCCACGCGTGGTACAGTCTCCACCCCTTGTGCCACTCATATATGATTATGCTCCACATTAGGTGCACCTTGTCACTGACACCTCGAGGTCGTGGCTGGTTGCAATCTCATAATGGGCACACGGATTAGGAAGAAGGGAACACCTCTACTGGGTCAGGGGAGTAATTGAGGCATCACAGAGAATGCAATGTTTGAGCAAGGTCATAAGGCTGAGATTATAAAATTGTGTTCTTGGGCTATACATAGCCAACAAAACATGTTGATCTAGGTTCACATAAAAATAAAGCTGTGTGGCTTCTCTTGAAAATTGAAAGATTGTCAACATTAAGCCTATGTAATTATAGAGCAACGATAGTCTAGATCTGAGAGTTCTCTGCCCTGCTTGAGGAGAAGTGTGTGATCTTCAGTTCTCTACAGTCCCTACCACTCCTTATTGTGTCCCCTACATGCAGGCAGTGTTAGTTACTGCATATCATCTATTAATCTTGATCTAATTTTTAAACAATAGAGATCTATTTCTTTGTCTCATGGTTCTATGAAGAGGTGACAAACAAAAGATAGACTAGGACAGCAGTATGATTTTTCTTATACTAACCAGTTTGTTTTTCATCTATCAGAGCCTAATAGACATTTCAATTTTTAAAATCTCTGTTGTTAAAAAAAATAATAGGATTTAGTAGGCAGAGAAGGAGGATAGGACAAACTAGTAGAAAGGACATTTTAATCAGAAGAAACCAAATGAGCATAGTCCCAGAGGTATGAAAATGTATATTAAGTCCAGGGAACAGTGTGGCTTCTCCCTGTTATGTCTAGGAATTGCAACTTGGCTCAGATATTGACCTTCTGAAGGCTGGGATGGGGAAGAGAGACAGGGAGAGAATGGGTAGGGCTAGTGGCAGAGTGCAGGGACACTGTAAGGTGGCTTGAGTGACTTGCTATGCAGTGGAGGAATCTGTGAGATGCCCCAGGAGAATTGGTGGCACTAGGTGACTGATTGTATGGACAGGTGGTTGAGAAAGAGAATGGGTAAATGAACAAAGTCTCTTTGCAGTCATCGGTGACAGAGCATATATTTAAAACTCAAGCAAAACTTTGTTACTCTGGGACAGGTCACCACAGCAGCCAGGTAGAAGATATATGAAAATGTGGTTCACAGCCTAGAAGGCAGCCTAGATTGATTTTGTTTTGTTTTCTCTATTAGCTGATTTTTTTTTTTTTTGGATCTCTTTGGGATCTAAGTAGATACTAGATGTATCTTTCCTGTCTTTTCTTGCTTAAATTACTGCAACATAATGTCAATTAACATATACCATGTTCCCATGGGCACAGCAGGTTTTTAAGTTTAGTTGGCTCCTGACCTGAGGTAATGCTGATTTCCATTTAGCTTTCAGGAACCTGATGCTTTAGAGCAGGTGCTGATTGGATATCAACCTCCTTAAATCTATTTTAGACAGCTGGAGAGAATGAGACTGATTCCTGATGTGAGACTAACATCTTTAAGGGCTTGTAAGAAAATATAAATACTTCAGTAGCCATTTCATTCAGTTAGCGCTTCAGATTTGACAAGTTGTTCCTCCATAATTTTATTTGATTTTCATTGCAAGGCTGTTATATGGGGAGGGGCTTAGAATTATTATTTGTAGTTTCAATGTAGACAGTTTGAAGCTCAGAAAGATGAAGTAATTTGCTGAAAACTATATGACTAATAAGTGGCAAAGCCAGACCTGTAAAACAGGTGTTATAGATCCTGTTCCATTATTCTTCACCTGTTCGATGTTCAGTATATTGTATCCCCTAAGACACTACATTTTTAAGGAGATAATTTCTGAAAAAAGAATTTTAGCATTATATCAGTAAGGATACTTTTTCAGTATCAAATGACAGGAAATCTAACTCAAACTGGCTTTAATAAAATGGAAAATTTGGGGGGACATACATTTCTAGGAAGTCCAGAGTTCAGTTGTGGCTTGATCCAAGAGGCTCAAATTTTTCTCCATTTCCTGGGTCTACTTTCTACCATGTTGACTTCAGTCTCAAGTTGCCCAAAGTAGCAAGATAACTGGCAGTAACTGAAGCCCTTAAATGTTCCCATTATTTGTGTCCAGTGGACATGAGAGAACACATCATGTGGCAGCTCTTGAACAAGCCCCAGGATTTATCTTGATTGGACCAGCTGGGGCTGTGTGTCTGTCTCAGAACCAATCCCTGTGACCAGGGCAATTTGGTGTGCTGATGTCCCAAGCTGAGTAACAGACTTCACTTTTGTAGGAATGGAACCACACATGGAAAGTGAGCATAGGGTAGTTCTTAAAAATATGTGGGATAATAGTACTGTAAAAGAAGGGGACTGGATGCTGGGTGGCCAAAGCAACCACGTCAAATTTCCTCCATAAGAAGCCACTTAAATTCTGGTTGTTTTTTCTAGTTGCTGGAAGGAAGTGGGACCTTTTATTGAAAACTAAACTGGCAGTAGCCCTCTTTACACAGTGTCATATTATAATGCAGGGAGAGCCTTAGGTAAATTATGAGGAAAGTAAAGTCTGTTTTATTGCACTATAGTTCCCCATTCTGAACCCAAGTCCCCTAGACTAACGCCACCTAGTGACTTGTACTTGGGTGGCAGTTAGGTATGCTGGTCCTTAATTCGTTTCTAGTTAAGTCCTAAATCCTTCAGACCTCCGTCTCCAGCTTTATGCCTGCCACGCCCCACGTGTATCCTGTGCCACAGTTTCCCTACCCACCTGGTGCTTCTGGAATGCTCTCTCATGTTCCTGTGTCTTCACACGGGCTCCATCTTCTCTGTGGTGTGCTCCTCCTGTTGTTGGCTCCCTGATAGAGTCACACCTAATTAATGAGCTTTTCTTTTTTTTGTTGTTGTTTTATTGTTTTTTTTTAATTTTTAAATATCTTTATTGGAGTATAATTGCTTTACAATGTTGTGTTAGTTTCTGCTGTACAACAAAGTGAACCAGCTATATGTATATATATATATCCCCATATCCCCTCCCTATCCCACGCCTTTAGGTCATCACAAAGCACCGAGCTGATCTCCCTGTGCTATGCGGCTGCTTCCCACTAGCCATCCATTTTACATTTGGTAGTGTATATATGTCAGTGTTACTCTTTCACTTTGTCCCAGCTTCCCCTCCCCCCCACCATGTCCTGAAGTCCATTCTCTGTCTTCATCCTTATTCCTGCCCTGCCGCTAGGTTCATCAGTACTGTTTTTTTAGATTCCATATATGTGCGTTAGCATACAGTATTTGTTTTTCTCTTTCTGACTTACTTCACTCTGTATGGCAGACTCTAGGTCCATCCATCTCATTACGAATAACTGAATTTCGTTCCTTTTTATGGCTGAGTAATATTCCATTGAATATATGTGCCACATCTTCTTTATGCATTCATCTGTGAATGGACATTTAGGTTGCTTCCTGACCCTCCAGGCTGAAATAGTGTTCCCATGGGACCCTATACATTTGAAAAATAATGTGCTTATTATACTGAATTGTAATTCTTGATTTCCTTGTCTGTCTTCCTCCCCTAGAACTCCTTTAGGGTCACAACTTGATCTATTTGCCTATACCCTGGTCACTATCCCCAAATTGGTCCACAGTAGGTTCTCAATATATATTTACTATATTGATGAATGGAGAAATGAATATGTGAATGAATCATTGAAGTAATGATTAAAAGGTATCAACTTCACTCTAGGGCCTTTATCATTTACTTGCCTTTCTGATATCAAAATGCAGGCAGAGGAAATGCTCTGGGTACACTGATCCAGAGCCAGTGTAGGAGAAGGAAGCAGATAGCAATCCTTGGGGATGATCACACTTGTGGGAGACAGTACTTTGCAGAGAACTTGCCACTTGCCATCTTTGCAATGACAACAGGAGCTGAAGAAGTAGGCTTGGAAAACTCAGAGATCTGCAGCCCAATTAATGGCCGTGGCTACTCATTGTGGTGGGAAATCTGTACCCACACTGCAGCAGAAGCTGCCCACATTTGAGTGGCTTCATTAACTACCTTCTCTCTCCTGGATAAGACGGCAGAGGGACATGGTGTTGTCATCTAACAGGAGATCACCAGCAAAGTCAGCTCCTATCTCACAAGCCATTATCAGAATATTGTGACCAACTTGTAGTATCTCACAATCACACGATGAGCAGAATGTATATAGCTGGAAGTAAAGCACCAAAAATAATTGTACAAGATTGAAAAAAAATGGCCTATGAGAAGAAGTTACAGTAATTAGGTTATTTCAACTGGAGAAGGAAAATACAGGGGAAATTTACTGCATTAACAGGCTTTGAGTCCAGGAAGGGTAATTCTAGAGGAGGGTGAATTTATAGTTGTACATGTTAAAGGATTTTTCCTGTTGCCCTCTCTCCATTTCTTTTTTGATTTCTCCCCTGTGATATGTGATGAAAGATAATAATGTGGTGACTTCAGAAAACGTATGAGAATAAATACTCGGGGGAGTTTGTAGCTTCCTCCCACCCTTCCCCCTCCAAAAAGAAAAACACAGAAAGGAGTAAGTATACCATCTGCAAGAGCTCTTTCCTCTTTTACAGCCATCCTGTCGCCATCTGCTAAAATCCTCAGCCCACCTGCGTAGTGAACAACATTAATTGTCTTCCAGAAATACACAAGAACCACAATCTCCCCCAACACTGAGGGTAGGAGGAAGGAGACATTTTATAGCACTTTCAAATGAACTTTTCACCCTGAAACTCACCTGATTCCCTTTGATAATCTACTGCAGATTCAACCAAGCTTACTGTCTAAGCAGGGGATACTTCTTGGGTTAAACAGAATCTTAGCATTTGTTGATTCCCTGGCTCTCTGCTTTGAAATTTCTAATGCCTCTAGCAACTCAGAGGTGCTGTCCCTAAAGTTGAGAAGAGTTCAGAGGTTTTAGAAGTAGCCATAGGGTTTTCCTTTGCTTCAGATCAGGAAAATTCTTAAGGCCAAATCCTGGCGTGTTGCCTCTACATAATTATGGCTTGAATTTGGTTCTTGTTGCTGATATTGTACAAGAGGCCTGTGAAGTTTCAAAAGAGAATTGGCTAGTATTTCTCATTAATATTCTTATTTGGAGCGGAGAAATTGTTCCTTTTGGAAAGCTGTCCTGTATATTGCAGGATGTTTTCCTTTCCTGGCATTCATCCATAAATACCATTCGTGCTCCCTGTCACTGTGGCAACTCCAAATTCCACCCACATTTTCCAGCACCCCGTAAGAGAGCACCCCCTGTTGAGAACTATTGAACCTGCCTTTCCTCCTCACTTCTGCTATTTCAGGAAGAGAGGAGAGGTTTAGCTGCTGTTTCCTGCTCAGGTGAAAGATTCTGGTATGTGTAGCTCCAAACTATGTGATCAGAGCCATAAGCTATCAGAAAGAATCTAGGTTATGAAAAATTGACAGCGTATCTGGCAAAAGTACTTCCTCAGATTGGTCTCTCTCTTTCATTCTCTCTCTTTCTCACACACGCGTACGTACACAGCATGGTTCTTAAGTCTGAATCTAAAGTTCATAGTGACCCATGTGAAGCAGGAAACAGCTGAGAAGAAAACGAAGGCTTAATTCAAACCACCAGTTATCAAGCAGTTTGATATATTAATGGCCATTGTTTGCTATTGGTCTATGTATACATAGTCTCCTGACAAGTTCATTTTGCAGTTATATTACTGGATGTCAGTCGACAGTGCCTCTGACTAGTTTGGGCTACTGTTTTCATTATTTATTTATATATTAGTTATTCAATTATTCATTCACCTTTTGTGGGCATCACCCTATATTAATAACAATCCACAATCTAATTGGGATATTTTTTATCGGTTAGCCTTATACATTCAGTATATTTTATGCATATATTCATTAGATTCAGCCTCTCTCAACCAGCTTATCCCTTTCCTTATGAGAAAGAGCTTATGCTGACTTTTTTTTTTTTTTTTTACTTTATTTATTTTGTTTATTTATGTTTGGCTGTGTTGGGTCTTCATTGCTGTGCACGGGCTTTCTCTAGTTGCGGCGAGCGGGGGCTACTCTTCGTTGCGGTGTGCGGGTTTCTCATTGCGGTGGCTTCTCTTGTTGTGGAGCATGGGCTCTAGGTGTGTGGGCTTCAGTAGTTGTGGCTCGCGGGCTCTAGAGCACAGGCTCAGTAGTTGTGGCCCATGGGCTTAGCTGCTCCGCGACGTGGGATCTTCCCCGACCAGGGCTTGAACCCTTGTCCCCTGCATTGGCAGGGGGAGTCTTTAACCACTGTGCCACCAGGAAAGCCCTATGCTGACTTCTGTTTCTCCTTCGTGAAACAACATTCCCTTCATAAAACAAGAAAATAGTGAGTTAGTACAGCAGGCCCTTTTAAGGCTATGTCTACATAGATGAGTTTTGCCATTCAGTGGCTGATTACGAGGCAGTCAGTCATACTGCAGAGTCAAGCTGATTCAGTTGGCTTAGCATCTAGAATAATCACTTATTTGGTGACTCCTCTATAGTGTGGCAATCAACAAACATAGATTGACCATCATAATGATCAATCCAATAGACCATATTGTCTCTTTTCCAAACTGAGCTGCTGCATTTGTGATTCAAAGTATTTTTTTTAATCAACAACTACAAACTCATTTGAATGCCTAGCTATGTACTACACATTGTGTTGACTAGCGAGGACACAAAGATAAAGGGAGCAGGTATTGTGGAAAGACAACAGGCTTAGGAGTCAGAGAAATAAGGCTTCAAATCCCACGAGCTCTTTGGCAAGTCATTTAACCCCTTTGAACTGCAGTTGCTGGGCTGTGGTGAGGATTAACCCCACAGCATAACACTGTGCAGGGACCACGGCCAAGCACTCAATATAGTAGCCACTGCTGTTATTACAAAAAAGACACAGCTTCTACTCTTGAGGCCACGCTACTCATTGTAATTATGTAAAACCAAATTCTGGGTATACATATTATCATGTATTATCTTAATTTTAAATTCTTTAAAAAAAACCTCCCTAAATTTAGCATATCTATTTTATATTGAGTCACTGCATATCCACACTTTGTATCCACGACTTTTTCCTTGATGAAGATAAATTTTATCAATTTATCTGAAGATAAATTGTAAGTGCCATAAAGACCAAACTTGACCCTGCCACAGCTCTCATCAGAACATTATCTCACAGTTGTTCCAGATACGCTGGCACTGAGTCATCTAATGCAGCTTACAGGAAAACAAGCTGTGTGTTACTGTAGGTGACCTTAATGATGTGGAGTTATTTAAGAATCCGGTGTTCACCACTTCCAGTTGAAAGTGCATGAGCAAATTAGGAAGACAGTGTAATTATATATATACAGAAATTAGGTTAACATAGATGCTCTAATAGCTCAGTATGACCACAGACCAGGCCTTCGATATCAGAGGGCTGCCCCTTTGTATATACACACACAACCTCTCTCTCTCACACACACACGTCTATTCAAGGTATGCCACATAAGCAAAACTTTACAGTAAACTTTATAAGTGCCTGTTGTAGAATAGTGATTATTCAGTTTCACAGTTGCTTTCCACCCTACAGGGGAAAAACAGTCCCTTGAGGTCAGGCGCTTTTCCCATTGTTTAATACTTTGCAACATACCATTCCACAACTTACTGGCTTATAATAACAATATCTGTTCTTCTCACAAATCTCCAATTTGGGCAGGGCTCAGCAAGGATAGCTCATTTCCTCTCCACTTGAAGTCACCTGGGGCAGCTCAGAGGCTGGGTTCTGGAATCATTTAAAGCAGTGGTTCTCAACTGGGGGTGATTTTGCCTTCTCCCCAGGGAACATTTGGCAATGTCTGGAATCATTTTTGCTTGTCACAGCTTGGAGGAGGGATGCTATTGTCATCTAGTGGGTAGAAGGCAGGACCTCTCTCTCTATATTTATGTGAACCTCTCTAGTGTGGTCTCTGCACTCTCTCTGTGTGGGCTAGTTTGGGCTTCCTCACAGCATGGTGGCTGGCTTCCAAGATGGAGAGTGTCCTGATTGAGAGAGTAAGGCAAAGGCTGAATCCTTTATGTGACCTAGCCTCAAAGGGCACATTTCATCACTTCCGCCATGCTCTGTTGGATGGAGCAGTCACAAAATCCCACTCATCTTCATGGGAGGGAACATGGACCCTGCCACTCCACAGGAAGGGTGTCAGTCAATCACATTGTAAAAAGAGCAGAAAGTGAAATTTGCCACAGGGACCATGTCTCATTCTTCTTTGTATCTCAGTACCTTATCATCAATGGAAGGCAACAGATGCTCAATCTGTGCGTTTTTGAATTGTATTAAATTAAGTAAACTTGATATATGAAATATATGATAAACAATGAGGAGATTTGGCATTATACATAGCAATTTTCCACAGAGTACCTTTAAATAGTGACTTGCTCCTCTTCATTATAAAGTATGAATTAATTATGCAAATTTCAATGGCATATTTATTCATCTGGTTGTTCATTAATTCAGTATTCATTGAGCACATACTGTAGGCAAGAGAGTGTGCAAGGTGCTGGAGTACAAAGATGGATCAGACATAGTATTGCTTTCAAGTCACTCACAGTCTAGTGGGGAAGGTAAACAACATATATAAATCATTCTAATACAGGCCAGAGCTTATTAGAGGTACAAGTGCTCTGGTGCTACACGAAAACATGCAGCTTTTCAGAAATAGAAAGCATAGACTTTATTAAGGATGCTCACTTTCATGAACACTAAATCTTTTTACTTCCTCACTCCACACTTCTGTAATTGCAAGGGGAAATTGGCAGAATTTCATCCAGTTTTATAATATTCAATCGAAACAGTCACCTAAAACATGACTGAGGGCCATCTGCTGTGCAGCTGTTAAGTCTGTCTGTCTCGGTCAGAATCATTTATTGCTATGGGAAGGCGTATCTCTTCACAAGGATATGGTGAATCTTCTTACTGCAATCCTAGGACATTCCAATCTGAATGATGGAGAAAAGTAGAAAAGTTACAGACATCCATATGTTGCCCTAGGGAAAAAAAAAAAAAACAACTACCTGCTTAATAACTCAGTGGCAGTATGGTATATCCACCTTATGAATACTGGGGCTCTTCAGGGATGTTTCAGGAAGTCTGTGCACTGGTGCCTCTCTGACTTAAAATTCCAAAAGCGAGAATTGGGGCTCATGCCAAACCCACTGGTTCTTGGCACTCAGACCATATAAATTTGTTAATCTAGTTTATCACATCTGAAACATTAATATACTTTAAATACCATTGTAAAATATATGTGGTATTTGAAAGAATAATTAGTGGTATTTTAGAAATTGCTTATGACATTTTATAAAATTCTACATCTATAATTGAGAAAGAGAAGAAAGTCTAGTGACAAGGAGACCAATTAGGAAGCTGTAATATAATCAAGGAAAGAGACTGTGACCTGGCTTTGAGTAATAGCAGAAGGAATCATAATAGCTAATATTTATTAAATACAGTATTTCCCATGTGACAGGGACTATATATGGCTTCATAAGAATTGTGTGTGTTAATACACACAACAATCATTTGAGATAGGTACTATTATCTTCCTATTTTACAGATGAGGAAACTGAGACTTAGTACATAATAATCAGTAGAACTAGAATTTGTCTACCTGAGTCTGTTTTTGCAGTCCATCATTTTAACCATTTTGCACATTGTACCTAATACGTACAAGGGAAAAAGTAAATAGGATCAAGGAGGAAGAATTTAGATGATTCAGTAATATGACTGGATTTAGGGGGAAAGAAAGAGTGAGGCATCTAGGATAACACAGAGGTCATAGCTTGAGTTTGGCGAACTGGATGGATAGAGGTACATTTCTCTTAGATCTAAAACACAAAAACATTGGAATTGGTTGAAAGGTTCAGTTTTGAGCTTGTTGGAAAAGAAAAAGAGAAACCCTAGGGATATCCATGTGGAGATGTCCAGTAGCAATTATATATATGGCTTGAAGTTCAGGACAGAGGTCCGGATAGAAGATACATATTTGAATATCATCAGTCTACTTATGAAACGTTGAGAGTGATGAATAATGTCCAGGAAGAATAGGAAGCCTAGGGAAATAAGGTGACATTACAAAACATAATAAATAGAATTTGCTTTGCTGGGGGTGGGGGAAGGGTGGTGGCAAAAACCTTTTGGTTACTGGCCAAAAGTTGCTCATAATCTAGATGTGGAGACATAGCAAGGATATTATGTGAAACAGCTTGAGAATGATTAACAGATAGACTACAAAGGAGGACGACACACCTTTCAGAATTAAAAAAGAAAGAATAGAATTGGAATAGGATTTTATTTGGAAGACCTCCTTGAGGTCAGATTTGAACTGAATTCCCCTGAGCATGCAAGAGTGTGGAGGAGAAACTGGGGACTTAGTGAGGTTTGCGGTGGGGGTCAGGGAAACCTCTCCCTATACCCTTGCCTTTCACCTTTCCTTCAGGGGAAGAGCCATCTACCTCACTGACAGCTGGTGCTATAAGGCTCTTGTCTTTCATCTGATGCAGGAGACTGGAGTCTATACCACCACGTACCGCGGGGAGGAGAAGATGGGTATAAGATGGGGAGGGCAAAGGCAAATGGGAACCCACAAACTCATGGTTCTTACTACCTCTGACCTTGACGGTGTGTGTCCACAGGAGAAGCTGGGGCCCCTCATCACGGAGCTCAATGCCCATCTGGCCCAGGAGCTAGAGAAGGTGAAGGAGGATTCAGGGGAAGGAAGAGCAGTTGCAGACCCAGCTGCCACCCCACACCCACAAAGCAAATCAGCAGGCAAGTGACAACATGTGTGAGCCACAAAGTGGCGGCTGCTTGACTTCCGCCCTCCAACCCTTACACTTGAATCTCTGGTCTCCCAGCCTATCAGGAAACCTACAGGTAAGGAAATTCTGCAAAATATAGTTCATCTTACCCAAGTTGATTCATTGCAAAGCCCCCGGACCGTGTATAAAGGTGACCTGGTGAGAATGAACAAGCAACATTTGAAAGGAGTTGGCAGGTCAGTTTAGCTGAGTGCTTTAAATTTGCCTCTCAAATTTTACCGTGTATCAGGAATACCTGGACAGCTTGATAAACCACAGAATTTCTGATTCTGGGGTCTGAGGTGGGGTCAAAAGTGGCATTTCAAGTTCCCAAGAGATGTTGATGCTGCTGGTCCACAGACCACACTTTGAGAACCCCTGGTTTAGCTGCAGCTTAGAGGCCTCGTTAAGTTTTAGTGAGAAAATAGAAGTGGAGAAGAAAATATAGCAGAGGAATAGTTAAGAAAATATATTCAACAGTGGACAACTGTTGAGTGATATCCGATGTGACAGGACATCATTATAAGTGACTGAACAGGAGGTGACTGGCAAAGATGGTGTTTGCTGCAGGATGTGTACTTGCTGTGTGGGAGTGACGTCTTCAAAGGGGGCTTGGAAATGAGGAAATGCATTGCAAGATAGTTTTACAATAATCTGGTGATACAGATCCAGAATAAGGAGGTAAGTGACTATGGAAACAGAAAGAAGGGATGCAAGAATGAAAAACTAATTGGATGAGGCTTCAGATTCCCTACTTCCTCTGCCCCCCTACAATATGGTCGTATGTCTCTTCCACTTAGAGGGACCTAGACTTTAATTTTTGTCTTTTATAACTTTTTTCTGATTATATTACCAATGCCTGTGCATTGCAGAAAATTTGGAAAGCAGGAAAGTATAAAGAGTAAAATAAAAGTTGTCCTTCAGGCCAGAGGTAATCACTATCAAATCTGCAATCACTATCGAATTCTCTACCTTCTTTCTTCTTCTGTGTGTGTTCATATGTTTTATTTTACTTCAAATTGGCAGACTTTACTCTTGATCACACTGGATTTGACCTTAATTGGCAATTAATTAGGAGGGGCATGTTACTGGTGTCCCAGCCCTCCGTGTTCCTGTCAGTTTCATCTCCCTGAATGATCACCATCTTGCCTGTTCGTACAATTCACCGCTGATGACATCAGTTTCTGGGGCTGTCAGCAGCTTGTTACATGGCTTCAGATTGATGGTTCCTCAGATATCAAATGAGTGTGGACAAGTGTGATAGACTAGGTCAGGTGGCAAAGCTTAGGGTCTGAGAACCAGTGTAGCCAGGCCCTAGGCTTAGACATATTATCTCATTTGATGGTCTGTAGAGAATCCCTACAAGATAGAAATAATGATAAGAGTAACAACAGGAACAATTAACATTTATTGAATGTTCACTATGTGCTAGGGTCTTTAGATGGGTTAGATCATTTAATTCTTAAAACACCGAGATGAGAAAGATTCTGTTCCTTTAGCCATTGTGCAGATGAAGACATTCTGGCTTGGAGAAGTTAAGAACTTTGGTGAAAAAGAGATTGATGCTTAAAAACTAAATGACCTCTCCAAGATCAAACATGTAGTATACAAAGGAGCCTAGTTTAGAACCCAGGTCTTCAGATTTCTAGGTTATTACTCTTTCTGCTTTATTACATTGCTCTCCTGAACAAATTTCCCAATTCTTTCTGATGCTGACCACATTTAGAAACTCTTTCCTATCTGTGTTCCTGATTTTGGATTTACAGTCTCTTCTGATCTCACTGTCTGCTTATAGTGAATGTGTCGACTCAGAATCAAATGTCGGCACTTCTGACCCCTTCAGTCTGGTAACCTGACCCCTGAGTGTGTCTTAGCTCAGACTGAGTCCTCCCCTGGGCATCAGGAGGAAGGGCCCAGACCTCTTCACCTGACATTGCTGAGCTAATGAGAACACTGAAGGGCAGTGATAACTTATTCTGAAGCCACTGCCTAAGTGCTCAGCAGGATGTAACAAGAACAGTTTACCTCCTGTTCACTGGCTCAGCACCCACTCAATGCTATCTGTCTCCTCCACACTCTGGCTCCTTCTTCCTCTCACTGCCCTCCCTCCATCAAGCCCCCTTCCCCCCATGAAGCACACTGCATGGATCCCTTTCCCCTCTACATAAAGCACAGAGGACACAAAGGGCCTCCATCTCCATGTAGTCTGTAGTCTATTCCTGGCAAGTGGCAATGAGCTATTTTTACATCTGTTTCCCAGACAAAATATAATGTGAAGGCAGGAGGTAGGTTTTCAAAACAAATAACTTGCCTTTAATTATTTTTATATAAAAACAGATTTAGAATATAATGGTGAAAATCTGACATTTCTTTTTTTTTTTAACATCTTTACTGGAGTATAATTTCTTTACAATAGTGTGTTAGTTTCTGCTTTATAACAAAGTGAATCAGCTATACGTATACATATATAACCATATCGCCTCCTTCCCACGATCCCTATCCCACCCCTCTAGGCGGTCACAAAGCACCGAGCTGATCTCCCTGTGCTATGCAGCTGCTTCCCACTAGCTATCTATTTTACATTTGGTAGTGTATATATGTCCATGCCACTCTCTCACTTCGTCCCAGCTTACCTTCCCCCTCCCTGTGTCCTCAACTCCACTCTCTATGTCTGTGTCTTTATTCCTGTCCTGCCCCTAGGTTCATCAGAACAGTTTTTTTTTTTTTTTTTAGATTCAATATATATGTGATAGCATACTGTCTTTGTTTTTCTCTTTTTGACTTACTTCACTCTGCGTAACAGTCCTTAGGTCCATCCACCTCAGTACAAATAACTCAATTTTGTTTCTTTTTATGGCTGAATAATATTACATTGTATATATGTGCCACATCTTCTTTATCCATTCATCTGTCGATGGACACTTAAGTTGCATCCATGTCCCGGCTATTGGAAATAGTGCTGCAATGAACATTGTGGTACATGACTCTTTTTGAATGATGGTTTTCTCAGGGTATATGCCCAGTAGTGGGATTGCTGGGTCATACGGTAGTTCTATTTTTAGTTTTTTAAGGAACCTCCATACTGTTCTCAATAGTAGCTGCATCAATTTACATTCCCACCAACAGAGCAAGAGGGTTCCCTTTTCTCCACACCCTCTCCAGCATTTATTGTTTGTAGGTTTTTTGATGATGGCCATTCTGACTGGTATGAGGTGATACCTCATTGTAGTTTTGATTTGCATTTCTCTAATGATTGGTGATGTTGAGCATCCTTTCATGTGTTTGTTGGCAATCTGTATATCTTCTTTGGAGAAATGTCTATTTAGGTCTTCCACCCATTTTTGGATTGGGTTGTTTGTTTTTTGATATTGAGCTGCATGAGCTGCTTGTATATTTTGGAGATTAATCCTTTGTCAGTTGCTTCGTTTGCAAATATTTTCTACCATTCTGAGGGTTGTCTTTTCGTCTTGTTTATGGTTTCCTTTGCTATGCAAAAACTTTTAAGTTTCATTAGGTCCCATTTGTTTATTTTTGTTTTCATTTCCATTTCTCTAGGAGGTGAGTCAAAAAGGATCTTGCTGTGATTTATGTCATAGAGTGTTCTGCCTATGTTTTCCTCTCAGAGTTTTATAGTGTCTGGTCTTACATTTAGGTCTTTAATCCATTTTGAGTTTATTTTTGTATATGGTGTTAGGGAGGGTTCTAATTTCATTCTTTTACATGTAGCTGTCCAGTTTTCCCAGCACTACTTATTGGAGAGGCTGTCTTTTCTCCATTGTATATTCTTGTCTCCTTTATCAAAGATAAGGTGACCATATGTGCATGGGTTTATCTCTGGGCGTTATGTCCTTTTCCATTGATCTGTATTTCTGTTTTAGTGCCACTATTGTACTGTCTTGATTAGTGTAGCTTTGTAGTATAGTCTGAAGTCAGGGAGTCTGATTCCTCCAGCTCCGTTTTTCATTCTCAAGATTGCTTTGGCTATTTGAGGTCTTTTGTGTTTCCATACAAATTGTGAAATTTTTTGTTCTAGTCCTGTGAAAAATGCCATTGGTAGTTTGAAAGGGATTGCATTGAATCTGAGGATTGCTTTGGGTACTATAGTCATTTTCACAATGTTGATTCTTCCAATGCAAGAACATGGTGTATCTCTCCATCTCTTTGTATCATCTTTAATTTCTTTCAACACTGTCTTATAGTTTTCTGCATACAGGTCTTTTGTCTCCTCAGGTAAGTTTCTTCCTAGGTATTTTATTCTTTTTGTTGCAGTGGTAAATAGGAGTGTTTGCTTAATTTCTCTTTCAGATTTTTCATCATTAGTGTTTAGGAATGCAAGAGATTTCTGTGCATTAATTTTGTATCCTGCTACTTTACCAAATTCATTGATTAGCTCTAGGAGTTTTCTGGTAACATCTTTAGGATTCTCTGTGTACAGTATCATGTCATCTGAAAACAATGACAGATTTACTTCCTCTTTTCCGATTTGGATTCCTTTTATTTCTTTTTCTTCTCTGATTGCTGTGGCTAAAACTTTCAAAACTGTGTTGAATAATAATGGTGAGAGTGGACAACCTTGTCGTGTTCCTGATCTTAGAGGAAATGGTTTCAGTTTTTCACCATTGAGAACAATGTTGGCCGGGGTTTGTCATATATGGCCTTTATTATGTTGAGACAAGCTCCCTCTGTGCCTACTTTCTGGAGAGTTTTTATCATAAATGGGTGTTGAATTTTGTTGAAAGCCTTTTCTGCATCTATTGAGATGATCATATGGTTTTTATCCTTCAATTTGTTAATATGGTGTATCACATTGACTGATTTGCATATATTGAAGAATCCTTGCATTCCTGGAATAAACCCCACTTGATCATGTTGTATGATCCTTTTAATGTGCTGTTGGATTCTGTTTGCTAGATTTTGTTGAGGTATTTTGCATCTGTGTTCATCAGTGATATTGGGCTGTGGTTTTCTTTCTTTGTGACATCTTTGGTTTTGGTATCAGGGTGATGGTGGCCTTGTAGAATGAGTTTGGGAGTGTTTCTCCCTCTGCTATATTTTGGAAGAGTTTGAGAAGGATAGATGTTAGCTCTTCTCTAAATGTTTGCTAGAATTCACCTGTGAAACCATCTGGTCCTGGGCTTTGGTTTGTTGGAAGATTTTTAATAACAGTCTCAATTTCAGTGCTTGTGATTGGTCTGTTTATATTTTCTATTTCTTCCTGGTTCAGTCTCAGAAGGTTGTGCTTTTCTAAGAATTTGTCCATTTCTTCCAGGTTGTCCATTTTATTGGCATATAGTTGCTTGTAGTAATGTCTCATGATCCTTTGTATTTCTGCAGTGTCAGTTGTTATTTCTCCTTTTTCATTTCTAATTCTGTTGATTTGAATCTTCTCCCTTTTTTTCTTGATGAGTCTGGCTAATGTTTTATCACTTTTATTTATCTTCTCAAAGAACCACCTTTTAGTTTTATTGATGTTTAGTTTTATTAATTGTTTCCTTCAATTCTTTTTCATTTATTTCTGATCTGATCTTTATGATTTCATTCCTTCTGCTAACTTTGGGGGTTTTTTTATTCTTCTTTCTCTAATTCCTTTAGGTGTAAGGTTAGGTTGTTTATTTGAGATGTTTCTTGTTTCTTGAGGTAGGATTGTATTGCTATAAACTTCCCTCTTAGAACTGCTTTTGCTGCATCCCATAGGTTTTGGGTCATCGTGTTTTCATTCTCATTTTTTTCTAGGTATTTTTTGATTTCCTCTTTGATTTCTGCAGTGATCTCTTGGTTATTTTGTAGTGTATTTTTCAGCCTCCATGTTTTGTGTGTTTTACAGATTTTTTCCTCTAATTGATATCTATTCTCATAGTGTTGCGGTCGGAAAAGATACTTGATATGATTTCAGTTTTCTTAAATTTACCAAGGCTTGATTTGTAACCCAAGATGTGATCTATCCTGGAGAATGTTCCATGAGCACTTGAGAAGAAAGTGTATTCTGTTGTTTTTGGATGGAATGTCCTATAAATATCAATTAAGTCCATCTTGTTTAATGTGTAATTTAAAGCTTGTATTTCCTTATTTATTTTCATTTTGGATGATCTGTCCTTTGGTGAAAGTGGGGTGTTAAAATCCCCTACTATGATTGTGTTACTGTCAATTTCCCCTTTTATGGCTGTTAGCATTTGCTTTATATATTGAGGTGCTCCTGTGTTGGATGCATAAATATTTACAATTTTTATATCTTCTTCTTGGATTCATCCCTTGATCTTTATGTAGTGTCCTTCTTTGTCCCTTGTAATAGTCTTTATTTTAAAGTCTATTTTGTCTGATATGAGAACTGCTACTCCAGCTTTCTTTTCATTTCCATTTGCATGAAATATCTTTTTCCATCCCCTCACTTTCAGTCTGTATGTGTCCCAAGGTCTGAAGTGGGTCTCTTGTAAACAGCATATATACGGGTCTTGTTTTTGTATCCATTCAGCCAGGCTATATCTTTTGGTTGGAGTATTTAATCCATTTACATTTAAGGTAGTTATGGATATGTATGTTCCTATTACCATTTTCTTAATTGTTTTAGGTTTGTCATTGTAGGTCTTTTCCTTCTCTTATGTTTCCTGCCTAGAGAAGTTCCATTAGTGTTTGTTGTAAAGTGTGTTTAGTGGTGCTGAATTCTCTTAACTTTTGCTTGTCTGTAAAGGTTTTAATTTCTCCGTCGAATCTGAATGAGATCCTTGCTGGGTAGAGTAATCTTGGTTGTAGGTTTTTCCCTTTCATCACTTTAATATGTCCTGCCACTCCCTCCTGGCTTGTGGAGTTTCTGCTGAAAGATCAGCTGTTAACCTTATGGGAATTCCCTGGTATGTTAATTGTTGCTTTTCCCTTGCTGCTTTTAATTTTTTTTCTTTGTATTTATTTTTTCTTAGTTTGATTAATATGTGTCTTGGCGTGTTTCTCCTTGGATTCATCTTGTATGGGACTCTCTGCACTTCCTGGACTTGATTGACTATTTCCTTTCCCGTGTTAGGGAAGTTTTAAACTGTAATTTCCTCAAATATTTTCTCAGTCCCTTATTTTTCTCTTCTTCTTCTGGGAACCCTATAATTTGAATGTTGGTGCGTTTAATGTTGTCCCAGAGGACTCTGAGATTTTCCTCAATTCTTTTCCTTCATTTTTCTTTATTCTCCTCTGCAGTAGTTATTTCCACTAGTTTATCTTCCAGGTCACTTATCTGTTTTTCTGCCTCAGTTATTCTGTTATTGATTCCATCTAGAGAACTCTTAATTTCATCTATTGTGTTGTTCATCATTGTTTCTTTGCTCTTTATTTCTTTTCGGTCCTTGTTAAACGTTTCTTGTATTTTCTCCATTCTATTTCCAATATTTTGGATCATCTTTACTCTGAATTCTTTTTCATGTAGACTGCGTATTTTCTTTTCATTTGTTTTGGCTGGTGGGTTTTTACCTTGCTCCTTCATCTGCTGTGTATTTCTCTGTCTTCTCATTTTGCTTAACTTACTGTGTTTGACATCTCCTTTCTGCAGGCTGCAGTTTCGTAGTTCCCGTTCTTTTAGGTGTCTGCTCCCAGTGGGTAAGGTTGGTTCAGTGGGTTGTGTAGGCTTCCTGGTGGAGGAGACTTGTGCCTGTGTTCTGGTGGATGAGGCTGGATCTTGTCTTTCTCGTGGGCAGGACCATGTCCAGTGATGTGTTTTGGCTTGTCTGTCACCTTATTATGATTTTAGACAGCCTCTGTGCTAATGGGTGGGGTTGTGTTCCTGTCTTGCTGGTTGTTTGGCATAGGGTGTCCAGCACTGTAGCTTGCTTGTCGTTGAGTGGAGCTGGGTCTTAGCATTCACATGGAGACCTCTGGGAGAGCTTTCACCATTTGATATTACGTGGGGCCAGGAGGTCTCTGGTGGACCAATGTCTTGAATTCGGCTCTCCCACCTCAGAGGCTTAGGCCTGACACCTGGGCAGAGCACCAAGACCCTGTTAGCCACATGGCTCAGAAGAAAAGGGAGAAATAAGTAGAAAGACAGAAAGAAAAAATAAATAAATAAAATATAATTAAGTTATTAAAATAGAAAAAAATTATTAAAAATAAAAAAATTAGAAAGTAATAAAAAGAAAGAGGGAAAGAAAGAAGATAGCAGCCAAACCAAAAAACAAATCCACGAAAGACAACAAGCACTAAAAACTATACTTAAAAAAAGGAAAAAAAATTAATTATATTTAATAGAATTAGTCATATGGCACATGTAAAGGAATTAGCTGCAAGGCAGCCTAGGGAACGAGGTCTGTGTTCTGGGTGACAATGTGCCCAACAAAAAATTCTATTTTACAAAAAAGTGAGAATAGTTACTGGAGCATGACCAGACATTCTTATTGTATCATCCAAGGTCACAAACAGCTAGTAAATGATTGGGCCACAGTCAAATCTGATCTATCTTCTTAGCGTCAATGTGTCTGAAGGTACCTCTTAAGCACCTAGATTCTCCATGATAAGACATTTAATTTGGGAAGAGAGGACAAGATGAAGGGTAGGGTACTCATGGTCTTAGCTAAATGTACTTAGTAACCCATGAAGCTGCTTTTTTTTTTTTTTTTTGATCAAAGGCTTTATGTTACCCAGGAACTGAAGGCAAGAGTGGAAAGCTCTCAGTGTTCTTATGCAGGTCAGAAATGAGAGTCATCATGACTTGTATCTTACTCTTGTTCTTAATCTGATTTGGCTCTGAAGACCGAATAGTGGTCATACATTTTTCATGTTCCATTATCATTTTTGGTGAATCACACAACAATTTGTTTTCTAATCATTAATAGTAAACACAATTGCACTGCTCAATTTCATGCTAAAGAAACTGTATTGCACGGAGAGAAACTATATAATTTCTAATTTATATCTGGAGACTTATATTAAGTCTCACATAGGAAAAAAAATCCGACTTCAGCTTTATAGAACTTCAGAAGGTACTTTAGAAATCTTTGAGGCTGGTCTTTTACAACAATTATTTCTCTTTAAGTAAAAGCTGCAAATTTTAATGTTGTGTTCACTTTGTCCTATTACATTTCCGGTTACCTGGTGGTTTCTTTTCTTTCTCTATTTCCACTCTTTCTCTAATCCACCTGGAGGATTTTCAACCCTCCAGGTTAAGAAAGTAGGCTCTGGGGCTTCCCTGGTGGCACAGTGGTTAAGAATCCGCCTGCCAATGCAGGGGACACAGGTTCGAGCCCTGGTCCTGGAAGATCCCACATGTCACGGAGCAACTAAGCCCGTGAGCCACAACTACTGAGCCTGCCCTTTAGAGCCCGTGAGCTACAACTACTGAGCCCACGCACCACAACTACTAAAGACCCTGCACCTATAGCCTGTGCTCTGCAACTGCAGCAAGAGAAAACATCGCAATGAGAAGCCTGCGCACCACAATGAAGGGTAGCCTCCTCTTGTCTCAACTAGAAAAAGCCCATGTGCAGCAACGAAGACCCAACACAGCCAAAAAAAAAGAGTAAATAAAATAAATGAATTTAAAAAAAATATATATATATATATTAAAAAAAAATAGAAAGTAGACTCTGATAAAAGACTTTCACTATTTCCTGGCTGTGTGACTTTGAGTAGGTCACGTAAGTCTAAAATCTTCCCATTCCTCTTCAGCAATAGAAACATTTCCTAGTGTTGTAAGAACTAAATAAGGATATACTTTGTGAAGTGTGTGCCTGGCACCAGTTACATATTATTTTTAATTATTATTATTTTTTCTGACTCTCTTTCATCTTGCTTTTATATCCCACCTCTCCTTACCAATGAGTGATTTTCTAACCATTGATTATTCTGGATACCCATGAAGGACACTCTTCCTGTTCAGCAAACCAGAACACCTACTCACCATTCTGGTCAATAGCATGTGCTGCCTGGGAATGCAGCATTCAACTCAGGCAGTCTTTTTGCACTGTGAGAACAGCAAAGGCTTGGGCATCACCAGGACTTGGTTTGATTTCTGGCTCTATATCTTATAAATTGTGTTACCTAAGATGTATTTCTCATGCATTCTGAGCTTCTGTTGCTTCACCTTTTAAACAAGAATGATGATCACATCTAATTTGCAAAGTAATAGGGAGAATTAAAGATAGTAAATGTAACTGCCTAATACTGGTACCCAGCTGTAAATATTCCCAGTGCATGATATCCTCAGGGTAGAGGGAACTAGTGGGCAAAATGAGTTGGACAAAAACAAAGTAAAGTAATATGGCCAAATAGCAATGGGTTGACATAGAAACTGAGTCAACCCAGGCTGAAGAGGATTCTTAGTTTCTCCTGTAAATACCATGGAAATTCTGCTTTCATTGAAACTGTCAGGAAGGCTAACAACAGGGAAACATTGTATTTTCAGCTTGCTCTTGAAGCTTCCCAGATCCCTGCTTATTTGCTCCTCTTTCCTCTATCAGGCCTTCCCCATTCTCTCTAGAAAACTCTGAAGACATTAATCCTGTCTGCAGAAATCCCTTTTTAGTCCACAGATCATAAAAAGTGTGAGATTATCTATGGCTGGATACACATAGAGACTCTGTGTTGTAGAGGAGTGAGTATTGGTCTGGGAATTAATGTATTTGGATTTTTGTTAACAGCAAACTTTGTGACCTTAGATGGGACCATCAGTCTCTCTCAGGCTCCATTTCTCTGCGATGAAACTGAGAGGCAGAATCAGTGATTTGTAAGGTTTCTTTAGCATCCAAAATTCTAAAATGGTGAGATTAGTTACGTGACCCAGATTTTTAACTTGAAAAAAGTGTTTCCTAAATCATTGTGTTTTCTTGTGCTGGTGCATATTCTACAATATTTGTTGGGTGGTCATAACTGGGTTGCAAGGCTTGCCAGAATTTTCTCTCACTGCAACTGGTCTGTCAGATTTAATTTCTACATGGACAGCTTCTTTGACTATCTTGCTGGCAGTCCAGATTTTACCCTTTTGTAAATCATTACAAAACCTTGCAAAAAGCCTTACAGACAAATGCATCACCATTCACCAAGCCCAAATTCTATATGCCGCAATCCAATATAAACTCTTATTTTCCTCTTTTCTCATCCATCCATTCATTTGTTCAATCATTCTCTTTCAGAATATTTTATTGGATGTTTCCCATATAATTATGTTCAAGGTGCTGTGTGGGTACTGGTGTCTCTGCCCTTGTGGGGTTTTATAAACTGGTAGAGAGCAGATAAGACATTCATATTGTTATCTAAATGGATCTCTGGGGCCCCAGAGGCAGAGTGACCTAGTGGTCAATAAGCCGGATTTAGAGTCAAATCAAGGGTGTGTATCCTTGGGCAAACTGCTTGCCTTCTCTGAGTCTAAATGTCTCCATTTGTTAAATAGAGAGGAATCACAGTACCTTCCTTGCTGGTTGCTGTGAGCATTAAGTGGAATAATGCACGTAAGGGTTGGCATAGGTCCCAGCTCACAGTGTTGCTCACTTATTATAATCTGTCGTAATTTGTAAACTTGATGAAACACGCATTTTGTGCTGAATAAGGTGGGTGTATGCAAGACACAGAGCAAGTAAGCCCAGAATTTTCACCCCAGTGAGATAATAGTTTTTTCATCCATCACATTGCACAGTAACTCATTGAGCATCTGAAGTGGGCACTAAATACTTGGCACTTGACTGGATTTTTTCAGACATTGACAAGCTGATTCTAAATTTAATACAGAAATGCAAAGGACTTGGAATGGACAACACAACTCTGCAAATGAGGAACAAACTTGTAGGACTAATGCTACCTGATTTCAAGATTTATTATAAAAAGCTACAGTAGTCCAAACAGTATGTTGTTGGCATCAAGAGAGACAAAAAAAATCAAAGAAAAATAATACTGAACCCAGAAACAGACCCACACATATGCAGACAACTCATTTTTAAAATATTTATTTATTTGGCTGTGCTGGGTCTTAGTTGCAGCACGTGGGAATGTTCATTGCCACATGTGGGATCTTTAGTTGTGGCATGCGGGATCTTTAGTTGTGGACAACTCATTTTTGACAAGGGTTTGTGTAAGGCAGTTTATCGGAGAAATAATAGTATTTTCAACTGATTGTGCTGGGATAATCGAATATCCACATGCAAAAATATAACCTTGTTCTATACTTTGCAATATGTTCAACAGTTAATAGGAAATGGATCACAGGGTTAACTGTAAAATCTAAAACATGAAGCTTCTAGGAGAAAACATAGGGGGGCATCTTTGTGATCTTGGATAATGCAAAGATTTCTTAGATGTGACACCAAATGCACAATCCCTAAAAGAAAAAAAATATATAAATTGAACTTCATGAAAATTTAAAATGCGTGCTTTTTAAAATATACTGTTAAAAGAATTAAAAGACAAACACAGACTGATGTAAAACGTTTGTGCATTGTACATCTGACAAAGGAATGTATCCACACAAAATATATATATATATTTAGTGAAAAAATATATTTCACATATATGTATGAGATACACACACACACACACACACATACATATAAACTTGGGGAAGTAATATAATGCCACCTGATTTCAAGATTTATTATAAAGCTACAGTAATAAAAACAGTGTGGTGCTGGCACCAAGAGAGACAAAAATATCAATGAAAAATAATCATTGTATGTAAGTATGTAATATATATGTATGTATTTTAAAAACTCTCAAGGCTCAGTAATAAGATATAAAAAACCAAATTAAAAAATGTTCAAAGACTGAAAGAAAGATATTTCACTAAATAAAAGAATCGCAAATAACTCAAAAAGGTTCTCAGTATTCTTAGACATTATGAAAATTAAAAGGCTAGTAGAAGCCTAAAATTAAAAAAAAAAAGATACAGATCAGAAAGTGTTGGTAAAGATGTGGAGGAAACAGAATTCTCACACTGCCGGGAATGAAAAATGGTAGAACTAATTTAGAAAAACAGTTTGGCAATTTCTTAGAAAGTTAAGTATTACCTACCATATAATCTAGCCATTCCATTCACAGGTATATGTATGTGTGTGTGTGTATATATATATATATATATATAATCTGTATATCTACGTATACACACACACACAGACGCACACACAGAGACACACACACATATATACCCAAGAGAAATGAAAGCATGGATTCCTACAAAGATCTGTACACGAGTGTTCATGAAAGCTTTATTTGTAATAGCCCCAAACCGGAAACAGTCTAAATGTCCACCAGCAGGTGAATGTCAATGTGGATTGTAGTATACCCATACAACAGGATACTACTCAGAAGTAAAAAGGGATGGACTGTTGATACATAAAACCACATGCATGAATCCCAAAATAATTAGGCAGAGTGAAAGAAGTCGGACAAAAAAAGAGCATAGAGACTCGATTTACATGAAATTCTGAAAAATACCAACAAAACTGTAATAACTGAAAACAATGCAGTGTTTCCCTGAGGCTGAGGGTGGCTGTGGGAAGGGGCAGGAAGGAGAAATTACAAAGAGGCACAAGGAGGCTTGGGGAGGTGATGGATGTCCCTGTCTAACTGCAGTGGTAGTTTCTCAGGGGTAGATACTTGTCAAAACTTATCAAATCAAATACTTTCAGTCTGTGCAGTTTATTGTATATCCATTGTACCTCAATAAAACTGTTTCTAAAAGTTCTTTTCTATTTCTAGTTTGATTAATTTTTCATCATAAATGGATACTAAAAGCTATCAAATGCTTTTTGCTACATCTTTTGAAATGATCATATGCTTTCTCCATTTTGTTTATATGGTGAGTGACAAAGAAGTGCCCCCTGTTTTGGATTATTTTTATTATTGCATTTTATTTCATCTGTTAAGAAGGTTATACATATTTTCTTTTTAACAATTTTTTTAGTGGTATCCTACAGATTATAACATGTTTTCTCAATTTATCGATGTCTACTGCAAATTAGGACTTTCACCTCTTCTTGCAAAATTCAAGGAACTAAAAACCTTTTGTTACCTTTGCTCTCCTTCACAGATTGTATGCTATGGCTTCATATATTTTGATTCTCCACAATTTTTTTTTTGAGCTTCTAATTAACATGTATATTTGGGGTTTTTTGAATTTTTGAATTTTATTTTATTTATTTTTTCTACAGCAGGTTATTAGTTATCCATTTTATACATATTAGTGTATATATGTCAATCCCAATCTCCCAAATTCATCCCATCACCACCACCCTGCAGCTGCTTTCCCCCCTTGGTGTCCATACATTTGTTCCTACATCTGTGTCTCAATTTCTGCCCTGCAAACCGGTTCATCTGTACCATTTTTCTAGGTTCCACATATATGCATTAATATACGATATTTGTTTTTCTCTTTCTGACTTACTTCACTCTGTATGATGGTCTCTAGATTCAACCACGTCTCTACAAATGACCCAATTTCGGTTCCTTTTTATGGCTGAATAATATTCCATTGTATATATGTACCACATCTTCTTTATCCATTCGTCTGTCAATGGGCATTTAGGTTGTGTCCATGACCTGGCTATTGTAAATAGTGCTCCAATGAACATTGGGGTGCATGCGTCTTTTTGAATTATGGTTTTCTCTGGGTATATGCCCAGTAGTGGGATTGCTGGGTCATATGGTAGTTCTATTTTTAGTTTTTTAAGGAACCTCCATACTGTTCTCCATAGTGGCTGTATTGATTCCCTACAATTTTAAAAGCCTAGAAGCATTATTCATGTATTTAGCTAAAAAACAAAGTTGCCCACATATTTAACACTTTTTGTTCATTCCTTTCTTTTAATGTTTTCTTTACTTTGAGTATAATGTTGAAAATGCTCTTTGTTTTTACTTATCTAAAAATACCTTCATTTTCTTTCATTTTGTTTGGTATGTAATTCTCGCTTGGCAATTATTTTTTTCAGAAATTTGAAGATATAAATTCTCTTTTTTGTTTTTTTCTTCTGAGAAGTCTACTACTATGTTATTGTTAACTTTGAAAATGTTTTTCTAGCTTAGAAAATTTATCTTTGTCTTTTAGGAATTTATCTTCATCTTTAGCAATTTTACTATGCTGTGTGTAGGTGTAATTTTCTTTTTATTTATTCTGCTTACTGTGTATAGTGCTTCTTACATCTATGGCTTGATATTCCTCATTCGTTTTGGATAATTTTCAGGTATTATCACCTCAAATATTGCTTTTCCTGTTCTCTTTCTCCTTTCCTTCTGGGATTTTAATTATACTTAATTAGTAGTTTCTCTGTATTTCCTCTATCTTGCCTTATCTCTTCTATATTTCCCTTCCTCTTCTCTCTCTTACTTCATTCAGGATATATTCCTCTGATCTAACTTTCAGTGCATGAATTCTCTAATCAGCTGTATCTAATTTGCTATTCAGCCCATCTATTGATTTTCTAATTTTCCAATTTCTAAATTTCAAATTTTTTTTTCTTTCCTTGCACACATTAATTGTAGTTAAATTCTACATATCTTTACCGTCTGGAGCCCAGTGGGTGGGTTTTTATTGTCCATTTTCCTTCTTGCTTTCCAATCACATTGTCTTATCTCCTCATGTGTCAGGAGGTTTTGATTATGTGCCAGTAGGTGAAACGATATGACAATGCCTAAGTTTTTAAAAACTGAAAATATGAAAAAAATATGAGTAATTAGTGGCTTCAAGTTATGTTATTTTTCTCCAAAGAATATTAATGTTTGCTTCAGCCAGACAGTAGGGACTCTAGCTATTCCAGATCTATCACCAATTTCAAGGAACAAGGTGATTTGAAGCTGAAGACCCCATAAGGGCAGGTCTATTTCTGATATATTCCTTACTCTCAGGGCCTAGCCCTTCATGTCACCAACCCATGGGCTGATGTTTCTATCAGGCTCCTCATGGAAGCTTCTGAACTCCAGATGCTGTGCCCCTGTTCAGCTTCTGAGCCTTTCAGCTACTTCTTTCAAAATTGTCAGGCACTCCTAGGGCACAATGGCCCTAAGTGCCAGCTTTGTCTCTCTTGATTTCCATTTGCTTCTAGATTGTGGCTACATAATTTTTCACTGCTTTGTTAGCGCTTGACTGTTTCAAAGACATGAGGTTAATATTTTATCCAGTTTTTAAAATTATCATTTCTCTAGAGATGTTCCATCTCTGTTACATAAACCACCTTACCAGAAACAGAAGTTTTTATTCCATTCTGTTTTTTTCCTCTCTCTTAGACATCTGAATCTCAGTTTCTCAAACTTTATTTCTGCCAAAGTTCTTACCTTCCAGAAGTATTTTTTAAGATGGAATATGGGAAATGCAAGAAATGAAATATGGCACTCTTGGTTTTCTACCCAACAGATATCTTCCCTTCCTTGCAAATAAAACCTTAATTTTATTCTTGTTGCAATGTACTCACCCCAGGGAATGAGTTTTTGATTAATCTAAGCCAAATAGAACAATCCTTCTCCCTGGCAGATAACTCAGATTTGATCAAAGGGAGGTAAAAAGAGGCCTTCTGGGTAATTTGTGTTAGCCCCCCTGCCCCTTCACCATTACCGCTAAAGACAGAGGCACACCCTTTATGTTGCCATCCACTACCTTACTTTTCAGATACTCTTTTGTGAAAAATAGGACAGAAGAGTTGTTGCAGCTAACTTGTGATCATGAGAGAAACCACCAACACCTGAACAATTATAGTGCAGAAAAAGAGCATTAAACCAAGGTTTTTGTTGACGTCGTTGAGCTGCTATATCAACTTTTGAATCCCCCAATCCTGGATTTCTTGTTATTTGAGATAATGGATCCTGAATATTGTCACTTTTAATCAGGAATTGTTACTTGCAGCAAAACATATCCCAATGGGTATAGTAAACTTCCCTGAATTGCATCTTAATATTTCTAAGGTATACATATTGCCTCTCTGTCTGGACCAGTTGCCCACATTCTATGCACATATTCTCTGGCACGGCTCTGATGGTTTCTGGTCTCGAGAAACAAGTCTACTTTTGTGCCTTCAGTACTTCCTGAACTATATTTTCTCTTCTGTCTGTTCCATTTCCGTCTACGATGCTAAAACTGTCAACTTCTTTCTCCCCTGGGTTGAACCCCATTATGCTTCTATCAGACCCTGGCCAATGTCTTCTTTCTAAGTCAAGGAGCTTTTAGTTTTCCATCTGGATGAATACATCCTCCCTCTTCAAATATTTCAAAGAGGCATCTAATCTTTGGCCTGAAACTCAGCCTCACTTTAGTGACTAACCTCCTCCAACTTGATACTGGAGAATCCTGAGAAAGGACAGGATTCTACATGTAGGAACATTCTTGTCTAAGTTATTCCTGCTGCCTCTCTGTGAGAAATATTTCAGAGATGCATGAAAATGTATAAAATTGAATGCCAAAGTGAAATTAGGTGTGTGTTAATTCTTTTGTTCATACATACTAAGTGGGGCTTTGCTTTTACTGAGATGCTTGTCTAAAAGCAATCATAAGCCAAGCAAAACTGCCTCCTACCCTTTTTTCATCTGGGGGATACGGCCTGGTTGTGAGAGATAAGGCAAAATGGGTGCAACTCTAGCATTGGGATTTTTTCACTTTTAGAGCAAGCAACCTCTGCATTCTCCTCAGAGTAGGCTTTTTTTTTTTTTTTTTAGCATTTAAAATTTTTTTATTTATTTTATTTTTGGCTGTGTTGGGTCTTCGTTGCTGCGCACAGGCTTTTCTCTAGTTGTGGCAAGTGGGGGCTACTCTTCCTTGCGGTGAGCAAGCTCTTGCGGTGGCCTCTCTTGCTGTGGAGCACGGGCTCTAGGCGAGCGGGCTTCAGTAGTTGTGGCACGTGGGCTCAGTAGTTGTGGCTCGCGGGCTTAGATAGTCCGCAGCATGTGGGATCTTCCCGGACCAGGGATTGAACCAGTGTCCACTGCATTTGCAGGCGGACTCTTAACCACTATGCCACCAGGGAATCCCTCAAAGGAGGCTCTGTGCACTGTTTTTTAAGCAGCGTGAGAGGACGCCTCAGTTGACCCTGTGAAGTGGCCTGGGGAAGAATTCAAGATGTGGACGGTGCCTACTGGCACCAGCCCAGATACATGAGGGGCAATTTAGTCCAATATGTTTAGGGAATATTCCTCAAATTATCTTGTTAAAAATCTGTCACTCTCCCTTCAGGGCTGACAGTTGATAAAGAGTTTAATAAGTATGCATTTTGATAGGCAGACAGCCTCGTCTTCATTCGCAGTATCTGTCCTTCATCGGATAACGTCTGGACAAAGGACCTTTGTCATCATTCTGGGTCTGTTTGGCCAGAGAAGTGATCTGAATTAATGTTCCAGCTGACCCATCTATAGAGGCCACGAGGCCCAAACTCTGCAGAGGGGAAGGGAGGCTTCTGTCCATTAGCATTTGGAGTTCCCGGATGTACATTGCTGGGCTGCAGGGCTGGCTGTAGGAAACTTTGTTACGTAGATAGCTCATTATCATCAACACGTTACCAACTATCTACTTAACATCCTGAAGCAGAACTCCAGATCTTCCCGGAAACATGCTTCTCTCTCAGTGTTCCCATGTTGGTCTGTGGCAACTCCATTCTTCCCATAGCTCAGGAAAAAAACCTGTGCTGCCATCCTTGCCTCCCTTGTTTCTCTCCCACGGCACATCCAACCCACCTGATGGTTACAGTCCTATTGACTGTACTCTCAGGATTTATCCAGGATGTAGCTGCTCTCCCTCTGGTCTGAGCTAGCATCTCTGCCCGGATTATTTTAAAGGCATCCTCAATCGTTTTCTTACTTCCACCCCTGCCCCATTTCAAACTATTTTCAAAGCAGCAGATTTATCTCTGAAAATACAGCTCAGTGCAGATTATTCCTCCCTTGAATCCTGCAGCTAATTCTTGAGCTCTTCTCTTACCATTCTTCCTCTTATTCACTTTGCTTCACCTCTAATCCTTCTTTTTTGCTCCTGGAACCTGCTGCGCATGCCTGGGGTGCTGTCATCTCAGGACATTTGCATTGGTTTCCTTCACCTGGACCGCTCTTCTCCTAGGTATCAGCCCTTCCTTCGTGTCTTCTCTTTAAGTTACCTTCTCGTTGATGCCTTCCCTGGCCCCTTAATCAAAATTTTACTTCCCTCTGTATCTCCCCATTTCCTGCTTTATTTTTCCCCATAGCACTTATCATCTGGCAAACTATCTTTTACTTATGTATTTTGTTTGTTGATGATATGGGTGATGAATGTAGGGCATTTTATCTGTTTCATTCACTGAGGTATCACCAGCATCTAGAACATTGTGTGGCACATAAATGTGGTTCCACTGTTCACAGGTAGGGGGCAGCCACCTGTTTTTGTAAATAAAGTTTTGCTGGACTATAGTCGCATCCATTCTTTTACATATTGCCTTTGGCTCCTTTTGAGCTACAATGTCAGAGATGGTGTGATCTATAACCCTAAAACATTTACTATTTGACCCTTTAAGAAAATGTTTGCCAAACCCTGCTTTCAAGGATTTTTACAATGGACTTGTGGAAATAGGACTAGTAACTTTCAGAAGACAGTTCTCTTTGGGTCTCTCATGTTTCTGACCATCTTTTGACCAAAGGCACTGATTGCCTTTTTTTTTTCAGATGTATCTTTTCAAGGAAATTTGTATAGCAAATGGCTTTGGAAGATATAGCATCTTTCTTCAGTGGGAAGGGCAGATGTGCTTACTGACTTTTTTTTTTTTAGGAAAAAAGAAAGCCTTGTGTATTTTATTTAGAGAAGTACTTTGTAAAAAAGTTTTATTTTATTTCATTTTTAATACAGCAGGTTCTTATTAGTTATCTCTTTCATACATATTAGTGTATATGCGTCAATCCCAATCTCCCAATTCATTCCACCACTACTACCACCCCCTGCCCGCTTTCCCACCTTGGTGTCCATATGTTTGTTCTCTACATCTGTGTCTCTATGTCTGCTTTGCAAACTGGTTCATCTGTACCATTTTTCTAGATTCCACATACATGCATTAATATATGATGTTTGTTTTTCTCTTTCTGACTTACTTCACTCTGTATGACAGTCTCTAGGTCCATCCACGTCTCTACAAATGGCCCAGTTTTGTTCCTTTTTATGGCTGAGTAATATTCCATTGTATATATGTACCACAACTTCTTTATCCATTCATCTGTCGATGGGCATTTATGTTGCTTCCATGACCTGGCTATTGTAAGTAGTGCTGCAATGAACATTGGGGTGCATGTGTCTTTTTGAGTTAGGTTTTCTCTGGGTATATGCCCAGTAGTGGGATTGCTGGGTCGTATGGTAGTTCTATTTTTAGTTTTTTAAGGAAGCTCAATACTGTTCTCCATAGTGGCTGTATCAATTTACACTCCCACCAACAGTGCAAGAGGGTTCCCTTTTCTCCACACCCTCTCCAGCATTTGTTGTTTGTAGATTTTCTGATGATGCCCATTCTAACTGGTGTGAGGTGATACCTCATTGTAGTTTTGATTTGCATTTCACTAGTAATTCGTGATGTTGAGCAGCTTTTCATGTGCCTATTGGCCATCTATATGTCTTCTTTGGATAAATGTCTGTATAGGTCTTCTGCCCATATTTTGATTGGGTTGTTTGTTTTTTTTTAATATTGAGCTGCATGAGCTGTTTATATATTTTGGAGATTAATCCTTTGTCCATTAATTCATTTGCAAATATTTTCTCCATTTCTGAGGGTTGTCTTTTCATCTTGTTTATAGTTTCCTTTGCTGTGCAAAAGCTTTTAAGTTTCATTAGGTCCCATTTGTTTATTTTTGTTTTTTTTCCATTGCTCTAGTAGGTGGGTGAAAAAAGATCTTGCTGTGATTTATGTCAAAGAGTGTTCTTCCTATGTTTTCCTCTAAGAGTTTTATAGTGTCTGGTCTTACGTTTAGGTCTTTAATCCATTTGGAGTTTAGTTTTGTGTATGGTGTTAGGAAGTATTCTTATTTCATTCTTCTACATGTAGCTGTCTAGTTTTCCCAGCACCACTAGTTGAAGAGACTGTCTTTTCTCCATTGTATATTTTTGCCTCCTTTGTCAGATTAGTTGACCATAGGTGCATGGGTTTATCTCTGGGCTTTCTATCCTGTTCCATTGATCTGTATTTCTGTTTTTGTGCCAGTACCATATTGTCTTGATTACTGTACCTTTGTAGTATAGCCTGAAGTCAGGGAGTCTGATTCCTCCAACTCCGTTTTTGCCCCTCAGGATTGGTTTGGCTATTTGGGGTATTTTGTCTCTCCATACAAATTTTAAGATTTTTTGTTCTAGTTCTGTAAAAAATGCCATTGGTAATTTGATAGGGATTGCATTGAATCTGTAGATTGCTTGAGTAGTATAGTCATTTTCACAATATTGGTTCTTCCAATCCAAGAACATGGTATATCTGTCCATCTGTTTGTGCCATGTTTGATTTCTTTGATCAGTGTCTTATAGTTTTCTGAGTACAGGTCTTTTGTCTCCTTAGCTAGATTTATTCCTAAGTATTTTATTCTTTGTGTTGCAATGGGGAATGGGATTGTTTCCTTAATTTCTCTTTCGGATCTTTCATGTTAGTGTATAGGCATGCAAGAAATTTCTGTCCATTAATTTTGTATCCTGCAACTTTACCAAATACATTGATTAGCTCTATAGTAGTTTCTGGTGACATCTTTAGGATTTTCAGTGTATAGTATCATGTCATCTGCAAACAGTGACAGTTTTACTTCTTCTTTTCCAATTTGTATTCCTTTTATTTCTTTTTCTTCTGTGATTGCCATGGCTAGGACTTCCAAAACTTTGTTGAATACGAGTGGCAATAGTGGACATCCTTGTCTTATTCCTGATCTTAGAGGAAGTGCTTCCAGTTTTACACCATTGAGAATGATGTCTGCTGTGGGTTTGTCGTATATGGCCTTTATTATGTTGAGGTAGGTTCCCTCTATGCCCACTTTCTGGAGAGTTTTTATCATAAATGGGTGTTGAATTATCTCAGGGTGTTGAATTTTGTCAGAAGCTTTTTCTGCATCTATTGGAATGATCATATGGTTTTTATTCTTCAATTTGTTAATATCGTGTATTAACCACATTGACTGACTTGCGTATATTGAAGAATCTTTGCATCCCTGGGATAAAACCCACTTGATCATGGTGTATGATCCTTTTAATGTGCTTTTGGATTCTGTTTGCTAGTATTTTACTGAGGATTTTTGCATCTATATTTATCAGTGATATTGGTCTATAATTTTCTTTTTTTGTAGTATCTTTTTCTGGTTGTGGTATCAGGGTGATGGTGGCCTTGTACAGTGAGTTTGGGAGTGTTCCTTCCTGTGCAATTTTTTGGAAGAGTTTGAGAAAGATGGGTGTTAGCTTTTCTCTAAATATTTGATAGAATTCACCTGTGAAGCCATCTGGTCCTGGGCTTTTGTTTGTTGGAAGATTTTTAATCACAGTTTCAATTTCATTACTTGTGAATGGTCTGGTCATATTTTCTATTTCTTCCTGGTTCAGTCTTGGAAGGTAATATCTTTCTAAGAATTTGTCCATTTCTTCCAGGTTGTCCATTTTGTTGGCATAGAGTTGCTTGTAGTAGTCTCATGATGCTTTGTATTTCTGTGGTGTCTGTGGTAACTTCTTTTTCATTTCTAATTTTATTGATTTGAGTCCTCTCCCTCTTTTTCTTGAAGAGTCTGGCTAAAGGTTTATCAATTTTATTTATCTTCTCAAGAATCAGCTTTTTGTTTTATTGACCTTTGCTACTGTTTTCCTTGTTTCTATTTCATTTATTTCTGCTCTGATCTTTATGATTTCTTTCCTTCTACTAACTTTGGGTCTTGTTTGTTCGTCTTTCTCTAGTTCCTTTAGGTGTAAGTTTAGACTGTTTATTTGAGATTTTTCTTGTTTCTTGAGGTAGGATTGTATTGCTGTAAACTTCCGTCTTAGAACTGCTTTTGCTGCATCCTATAGGTTTTGGATCATCGTGTTTTCATTGTCATTTGTTTCTAGGTATTTTTTGATTTCCTCTTTGATTTCTTCAGTGAACTCTTGGTTATTTAGTAGTGTATTGTTTAGCTTCCAAGTGTTTGTGTTTTTTACGTTTTTTTCCCTGTAATTGATTTGTAATCTCATAGCATTGTCAGAATAGATGCTTGATATGATTTCAATTTTCTTAAATTTACTGAGGCTTGATTTGTGACCCAAGATGTGATCTGTCCTGGAGAGTGTTCTGTGTGTGCTTGGGAAGAAAGTGTAAACTGCTGTTTTCGGATGGAATGTCCCATAAATGTCAGTTAAATCTATCTGTTCTATTGTGTCATTTAAAGCTTGTGTTTCCTTATTCATTTTCTGTCTGATCTGTCCATTGGTGTAAGTGAGGTGTTAAAGTCCCCCATTATTATTGTCTTACTGTTGATTTACTCTTTTATAGCTTTTAGCATTTGCCTTATGTAATGAGGTGCTCCTAAGTTTGGTGCATATATGTTTATAATTGTTATATCTTCTTCTTGGATTGATTCCTTGATCATTATGTATTGTCCTTCCTTGTTTCTTGTAACATTCTTTATTTTAAAGTCTGTTTTACCTGATATGAGTATTGCTACTCAAGCTTTCTTTTGATTTCCATTTGCATGGAATATCTTTTTCCATCCCCTCACTTTCAGTCTGTATGTGTCCCTAGGTCTGAAGTGGGTCTCTTGTAGACAGCATATATATGAGTCTTGTTTTTGTATCCATTCAGCGAGCCTGTGTCTTTTACTTGGAGCATTTAATCCATTCACGTTTAAGGTAATTATTGATATGTATGTTCCTATTACCATTTTCTTAATTGTTTTGGGTTTGTTTTTGTAGGTCCTTTTCTTCTCTTGTGTTTCCCACTTAGAGAAGTTCCTTTATCATTTGTTGTAGAGCTGGTTTGGTGGTGCTGAATTCTCTTAGCTTTTGCTTGTCTGTAAAGCTTTTGATTTCTCCATCGAATCTGAATGAGATCCTTGCCGGGTAGAGTGATCTTGGTTGTAGGTTCTTCCCTTTCATCACTTTAAATATGTCATGCCACTTCCTTCTGGCTTGTAGAGTTTCTGCTGAGAAGTCATCTGTTAACCTTATGGGAGGTCCCTTGTTTTTTATCTGTTGTTTTTACCTTGTTGCTTTCAATAATTTTTCTTTGTCTTTAATTTTTGTCAGTTTGATTACTATGTGTCTCCGTGTGTTTCTCCTTGGGTTTTTCCTGCCTGGGACTCTCTGCGCTTCCTGGACTTGGGTGGCTATTTCCTTTCCCATGTTAGGGAAGTTTTCGACTATAATCTCTTCAAATACTTTCTCAGGTCCTTTCTCTCTCTCTTCTCATTCTGGGACCCCTATAATGCGAATGTTGTTGTGTTTAATATTGTCCCAGAGGTTCCTTAGACTGTCTTCATTTCTTTTCATTCTTTTTTCTTTATTCTGTACCATGGCAGTGAATTCCACTCCTCTGTCTTCCAGGTCACTTATCCGTTCTTCTGCCTCATTTATTCTGCTATTGATTCCTTCTAGTGTATTTTTCATTTCAGTTATTGTATTGTTCATCTCTGTTTTTCTGTTCTTTAATTCTTCTGTGTGTTTGTTCTTTAATTCTTCTAGGTCTTTATTAAACATTTCTTGCATCTTCTCGATCTTTGCCTCCATTCTTTTTCCAAGGTCCCAGATCATCTTCACTATCATTATCCTGAATTCTTTTTCTGGAAGGTTTCCTATCTCCACTTCATTTAGTTGTTTTTCTGGGGTTTTATCTTGTTCCTTCATCTGATACATGGCCCTCTGCCTTTTCATCTTGTCTGTCTTTCTTCAAAGGTGGTTTTTGTTCCACAGGCTGTAGGATTGTAGTTCTTTTTGCTTCTGCTGTCTGCCCTCTGGTGGATGAGGCTATCTAAGACGCTTGTGCAAGTTTCCTGATGGGAGGGACTGGTGGTGGGTAGAGCTTGGTGTTGCTCTGGTGGGTAGAGCTCAGTAACACTTTAATCCACTTGTCTGCTAATGGGTGGGGCTGTGTTCCCTCCTGTTGGTTGTTTGGCCTGAAGAGACCCAACACTGGAGCCTACCTGCCTCTTTGATGGGGCTAATGGTGGACTATGGGAGGGCTCATGCCAAGGAGTACTTCCCAGAACTTCTGCTGCCAGTGTCCTTGTCCTCACGGTGAGCCATAGCCACCCCCTGCCTCTGCAGGAGACCCTCCAACACTAGCAGGTAGGTCTGGTTCAGTCTCCTATGGGGTCACTGCTCCTTTCCCTGGGTCCTGATGCACACACTACTTTGTGTGTGCCCTCCAAGTGTGGAGTCTCTGTTTCCCCCAATCCTGTCGAAGTCCTGAAATCAAATCCCAGTAGCCTTCAAAGTCTGATTTTCTGGGAATTCCTCCTCCCGTTGCCAGACCCCCAGGTTGGGAAGCCTGAGGTGGGGTTCAGAATATTCACTTCAGTGGTAGGACTTCTGTGGTATAATTTTTCTCTAGTTTGTGAGTCACCCACCCAGCGGTTATGGGATTTGATTTTATTGTGATTGGGCCCCTCCTGCCATCTCACTGCAGCTTCTGCTTTGTCTTTGGATGTGGGGTATATTTTTTGGTGAGTTCCAGTGTCTTCCTGTCGATTATTGTTCATCAGTTAGTTGTGATTTGGTGCTCTTGCAAGAGGGATTGAATGCACATCTTTCTACTCTGCCATCTTGAACCAATCTCTCTCTTACTGACTGTTATAAAAAACTCTTGTTCCCTAAGCTCAGGATTTCTTTCCTATAATGTAACCCAGTGTGTGTGCAGGTGTCACATGGTCTTCTGCATCTTCCAATAGGAATTGGGGTTCTGGTAACTAGCACAAGAAAAGCTCATGTCCCAGCTCTTGCTTTTGCTGTGAGCAATAAAATAATTTGTCTTTGATCAGGCATTTTACATCTTTTGCCAACATCCATGAAACTCTGTGGGGCTAAGTGGCTAGTTTGCAAGTAGGGTGAAATCTTCGACCTTTCACACGTCTTGGCAATCCCTAAAAAACATACCAAGAATGCAGAGTGGTAGATGCTCAACCCCCAGGGCTGAGTGGAAGAGAAGGCTTGATAAAGGAGGTTGTATAGGAGACAAAGGAATGTAGAAAACATAGCGAGTTAAAAGAAAATGGGGAAGTTGATGGAACTTGTTCCCAGAGGGTGTGGGAAGAAAGGGGCTGAAGAGTATGCATAGGGGAATAGCCCTAGATAAGAAAGAGGGCCATCTATTCCACCATCTAAGATAGGTTTGACGGGAAAAGGATGGGTAGACTGGATATTGATGGGAAAATAAGACTTAAGTAAAAAGGTAGGGAAGGAGAGAATGTTTCAGGTAAGGGAGTAAGGAAGATGGCAACGGGGAGGGTTCCAGGTCTTGGCAGCTTTGGATGACAGGCAAGGAGTGTGGAATTTATCTTATAGGCTGTAGAGACTAGTAGGAGACTTGCAAATTAAAGATAAAGCTAAATGGCATTTTAGAAATATTAATTGGGCTAAAGGTGCAGAATGCTTTAAGATGGGGAGAGTCTAGAATGGAGAGATTAGTTAGGGGACATTTAAAATTTTTATGGTGTACCATTAAGTATTTCTGATAGGTTAAAGTCATAAAGAGTAAAAAATAAACAAACAAAACCCCTGTGTATCCACAACCCACCTTAAGTAATACAACATTATGGATACAGTTGAAGCCCTCTGTGTACCACCTCCAGGCACATTCCTCTTCTCACCCCCGTTCTCCATGCCCTACTCAGTGACCATGGTAATGATTTTGGTATTTATGAATCCCATGCTTTTAAAACATACTCTTACTAAATTATGTTACTAAACAACGAGATTGTTTGCATAATTTGAAATATTTATCGAAAGGATGTCATGTGATGTTGCTATTCTAGCAGACATTTTGTTGTGAAAATCGTCCATGTTGATATATGTAACTATTTATTTTCACTGCTGTCCACTATTCCATCATGTGAATATACCAGAATCAATCAGTTCTCTTGTTAATGGTCATGTGCCTGTTTTCCAGTTTTTTGTTATTCCAATCAATGCTGAAGTGAAGATTCTTGCAATTTCTCTGTGCATGTGTGTGAGAATTCTTAAGAGCATGCACTTAAGAAAGGAATTTCTGGGTTATAAGGTACGCTATTAGGAAAGATATTGAAATAGCCTAAGTTAGAAGTATCTGCATCATAGTAGAATTAGGTAATGGGAGGGAACGAAACATTAGAAGGGATTTTTAGATAGCACTCGACTCACAAGATGTGGGGGAAGCAAAGAAGTAGGATTTAAGAATGACACTGACGTTAATGGCAGGGGATGGGTCAGGATAATAATGCCACCTCAGACAGAAATGGGACTATATGGAAGAATGCTTACCTGCTGGGATATGTTTAAGGCATGTCTAGTGAGATGCTGATGGGAATTGTAATTCACACAATGCATATTTCTGGCAGATGATTTAATATTTTAAGTTAAGTTGTGAGAGAAACAAATAGTTTCAGAGAGGTAATTTATGTGCTATTTTTAGGATTTTATAGTTAAAACCATGTAAGAAAAAGGTACCTACCTAGGAAGAGGTGGATAGAATAAGAAAAGTATCAACAGAGCAGTGCCAGCCGAGAGCTGTGACAGATTATATTATTGCTCATGGTTACTCACATCTGCTTCTCCGTATGAGGATCCTCACCCACTGCCCTGAAACCTTTTGTGCCTCCTGTAGGGGGAGTGTACATCCCAGCCTCACTGACTTTGGGTCTGGCCACACGATGTGCTTTGGCTAATGGCATGTGAGCAAATGTGAACGATGTCATGTCTGAGCAGAAGCGTGGGAACTGCTCCTTCAGCCTTGGTCCCAGAAAAGAGGACACAAGGGGTGGAGCTGCAGCCTGCAGCAGAGCTGCAACCAACCCGCAGTCACGTGTCATGAAAAAGAAATGAACGTTTATTGTTGTAAGCTACTGGATTTGGGGGAGTGGGAAAATCATTACTTCACCCACGCTGACTGATTCAAGTTATTGGTGCAGAAGCAAATTTGCAAGGAGTTAAGGATTGAGTGTTTGTGAAAAAAAAATTTACATTGATTTTGCTATAACTTCTTGGGATTTCTAGCGGTAAAACCAAAGGAGAGAGAGATGTAGAAATATCTAATACTCACTCATATCCAATATTCTGTCCCGCAAACTGAATCCTTGAAGTTAGCTATGATCATGAGAGTTACTTTCGCCAATAAAATTTCTGCAAAGGTGACGTGTCTCAGTGTTGGGCAGAAGCATTTAAGGAGTTTGTGTGCAATTCTCCATCCTTCTCTTCCCCTCTTGTACTTGCTGTGGCAGCTACATCCACTACAATGCTGTACACTGTACAATCACAGAATGCTGGAATATTCTTTATTAGGGACATTGAGTTGTCCACATAGAAGATCTTTGTTCTAGAGAGTCACCCTGCCCTGTACTGCACTTATTATGAGAAAGAAATAAATCTTTGTTGTTTCCTCTGAGATGCCGATGCTGTTTGTTATTGCAGCAGAGCCTGGCACACCCTGGCTAAATGACATGGTATGCTGAGGCAGCAACAGCATCAAAGAAAGGTCTTTTTAGACTAGATGAAGCTAAAATTGTTTGAGGATAGAGCTGAAAACATCTAAGAAAAGGGAAGAGATGGCAGAAGGGGTAAACCAATGAAGTAAGGCAGCAGGAAAGAGGATTGCAAAGTGGATTAGTAGGAAATGATAAAAGTCATCTCTTTCTCAAGATTTTGAGTAGATTCCCATAGCATAGACCAGTCTGTTTATTTTGGTAGGAGTTCTTCTTTAAGAGCTGGGAAAAGATAATGGAAATTTTATGAATAAGCACTTTTTAACTTACAAATAACAAGATTCTCATTCAAGGTGAAGGAGAATTTATTACTCATGAAACACATCACGGAAAAGGTGGTATTGGCCTCAAGAGCAACCGGTTCCCTGGCCTGTGATGATGTCAGGACTCTTTCTCCATCTCTCTGTCACTTTTCAGCTTCTTTTATGTATTGACTTCTTCTTTTCCTAATATAGACAAATTTTCTACATAAGGCAAGGAACATGGCCACTTGAAGCCCTGAACTCACTTCCCAGAAATTCTGCCACCAGAGGGGAGAGATATGATTTCTGCTCCTTCAAGCCAGAAATATTCTGGAGCAGGACTATGTATGGATCATCTGTCTATTCCAGGCCAATCTCAGTGGCCAGAGTCGGACAATGTTTCTTGACTCAGGTTGGTTCACATGCACACTCCTGTAGTCAAGAGCACAGAATCTATTGCCAGAAGAGATGGAGCAGATTCTAGAGAGAGAAATGCAATGATTGCTGCAGGAATATAAGGGTAACCAGTGTAATAGAGTCCTCTACATTTGGGGATGCAACACGATTGTGGAATGAGTTAACATTATCAATTGTACCGATAGTGCCAAGTTGTAAATTTTGAAATATTTGTGTCACCTATCATATAATCAGAAACATAGACTTTAGGAAAAGAAACTGCAAAAACTTATTTGATAATTACAGGACAATAATAAGAATGAGAGAAAAAAATGGCCAGTGATGTTCTTGATAGCAGAGCTAGAGTGAGGTGTTACCTATATGCTTAATGTCAGAAACATTGGCAAGAACTTGTTCCAAAGTTTTTTCCCAAACAGAATCCTTCTGAAGCCTTCGCAGAGTCATCCCATTGAGGAAGATGCTGTAGCCCCTTAAAATAACACAAATACCCTGGAGAGGAGAGATGGAACATAACATTTGTGGACTATCTACTATCCATATTATTGATGTTATTGCTATTACTGCTGAGAGATGAGGAATGAGTATGCTCATTTAATATGATGAATCTGATAATGGGAACGTTTCCTAACTTGCCCAAGTTTAAATAACTAGAGATTAGTCTTACCAATATTAAAAGTCCGACCTATATGAATATAAAGGTTTGACTAGCGTGTTTCTAGTTATTAACATTTTGTCATGAATTATTTCATCAGATATTTAAAATAGATTATACAAACTTCTTTTGGAATGACTCAATAAGATAAACAAATATCAAACTTTCCCAAAGTTATTTGGCTTCTCTTGGACTTTGGAGCAGCTGAGACAAAAAGTAAATGTGGAGTTTTAAATGGTAAATGTTGCCAGGGAAAGGCAATATTGGGGAAGCATGTGTAGATATAATGGGGCTTTGCTATGCTAATGATTGTGACAGCTCTGAGCTAACTGGTATCCAGGTGGGCTACTGATGCCAGCTAGGTTATTGTGGAGGAACAGTGGGAGTTTGAGAGACCCTGGGGTTACATAAAGAAAAGTGAGCCTCTGAGAGGCCAATTAAGATAGGAGGACCTTGTTAGCTAGTCTCATGGTGGGGACATTTAGTGAAAGGACCAGTAGGAGAGAGATCGTCATGGAGAGGTTAAGGGAAACTCAAAGATTGGAGGCTGAGCTTCGTAGTGCCGTGTAGGATGCTGCATCTCAGGAACAAAGGAAAAACTATTCAAAAATGTCTCTGGGTGAATTCTGAGAGGCACCAGCTGAGAGAAGGAATTTAGGAAACTGTAAATAATTTTGAGCATGGGCAGAAAGCATAGATCTGGAATCTCAGAGAGGAAGATCATTATTCTTCCTGATTCAGAGGGGCCTAAAAGAAAGCCTGACTTTGAGCACAGAGGCTTTAGAAAGTATAGTGTCCTGGAGCAGAGACCTTCTGCCTGGAAGAAAATGTTATGGAATAGAGAGGCAGGTTCATGTTCAAGTGAATGCCAAGATGAATTGGAAACATGAGACTATCAACCTGAGGCACATATTCTCACTACAGTTAACACAGAGATTCTAACTCAATGCTATAAACATAATTTATGCACCTGAGCTTGATTATACTGTGGAACACTGCTGGAAAGAAAAGAAGCTGTGAATCTTACAGGTGTTGTCTTCAGAGGAGTAATGTACACACCCTGACTTCAATATTTCCCTTATCCATTTCATCAGTATCTGTGCTAATATTTTTAGCTCCTCATTGAATGAACACATTGGTGTGCTCACTGTGCGGCTGAACTCACAGGCATTTAGTCACCCACATAGGACACAGTTCTGAAGGGCTCCTTCATTCCACACCAGAGTCTGTGGGCTGGCGCACAGAGACTTCAAGATCCTTTGCTACTTTTCTTTAAGACCAGGAACCAGGAATGTCCCTAAGCTACTTCTCCCACCATTGGTAGTTGGTTCTCTGTCACTGAGCTTCATGGTACTTGTGATAATTTGTGCAATAGGAAGTATGTGTAGAGTAAACACACGAGGTAAATAAAGAAGTTAAATTTACATAGATGTGTAAAATATATAGTAGATACAAAATATATGCATATACATGTTTAAATAATATATACAAATACACCCATATGTGTGAGTGTACATACGTGTATGTTTTATGTTTTCATTTTTCCTTCCCCCCCACAGATCTTCTTCACCATGACTTGCTTCACCGCTTAACACCCAGACCTAACACAGAGCCTGACATATCTCATAGGAACTCATAAATATTTGTTGAATAAATAATATGGGAATGTTCATTTCCAAGTGAAGATATGAGAGCAAATAATTATTTCCAATCTTAGTCACATCAAATCTTAAGTTTACTGACCACAAAGTGAAAAGGGGGGAGAACTAGGAGGAGTCAATATTCTTCCCTCTACTGCAAAATTTCATAGGTTTATAGTCTGTCTCCTCTGAGAAAGAGGCTCTCAGACTTCTCAGTTTGTTTTTATCTAGAGAGGAAAAAAGAGGAAAACAAGAAATTTTCTGCTGTCCATTGTTGATGCTACTCACTAATAAAAACTACTGATATTTTAGCAAAAAAAAAAAAAATTTGCCAGTAGAACCAGGCTGAGGGAGACTTCTGGGGACTTTGTTATATAGCAACAAAATATTGGGTTAAGAGGGAAGTGGACAGATTTGTCTAGATCTACGGTATTTGCCTGGAAGTGAATGCAGGCTTACAGAGAAGGCTTACAGTGAAGGACCTTGGTCAATCCAATGTAACAGGAAGTCAGTATGCTTCCTGGATGGAAGGGGAGATGGAAAGAGC